>NC_058081.1:700824789-701152841 GCF_014858855.1 Bufo gargarizans
GATATTAGAAAAAGCCTTACGCGTCTTGTTGAGGAAGGGTGGAGCGTGTTGTATGGGTGTATGTATGTGTATGTATTGGCGGTGCAGAGGGCGATGTGCGCAGATGTGCCCAGCACCTGTGCCCATCCGCCTCCGATATTCCCCAGGGGCTCATCCATGCCCCTGTGGGAATTCATACAGTGTGGCCCGCGAATACATAAACATATATACATGTGTGTACATATGTGATGTGCCCCTTTAATCTATATATATATATGTGCCCCCTTGATATTGCCCCCTTGATATATGTGCCCCTTGACATGCCCCCTTGATATATATATATATATATATATGTGGCCCCTTGATATATGTGCCCCTTGACATGCCCCCTTGATATATATATATATATGTGCCCCTTGATTGCCCCCTTTGATATATATGTGCCCCCTTTATGCCCCCATATGCACTGTCCGTTCATATATGCTTATAGATGTGCCCCAAGCATCTATGGGCATATATGCCGGAATCGTGCTGCCTGCTGGAGGGGTGGAGGAGACCGACCGTTGGACAATCATGTCCAGCGTCGGCCTCTACAAAGGACAGAGGATCAATGAGATCCTCTGCCCTTTGTCACCATCTCCGATCGCGCCGGAGATGGTACACCTAACAGAGACATGGGAACAAAGAGTTCCCATGCCCCTGTGAGTGGCTGACCTCCGGCGCTGTAATTACAGCGCCGGAGGTAGGCGTCCGCTTCACAGGCGGGAGGATCAAAGGATCCCCCCCCCTGGAAGCGCGCTCCGAGATCCTCGGGCCGGCGCGGTGACGTCACATCACCGCGCCGGCCCACGTGTTCAGGCCGGCCGTGCGCATGCGCACGGCGGCAAAAGGAGGACTGCGAGCGGGCGCCGCCAAGTTTAAATAGGCGGGCGGCGCTCCGCTCAGCAGTCGAAGAGAGCCGGCCGCCCACCTGACAGAGAGGATCATCCCTGGACGAAACGAGCCCCCCTGGACAACGAGCATTTAAACCCTAAGTATCCTCCTATTTACCCCCCTGCTACCATATACTCCCCTACATTCCCCTGATTAACCCCCGATACCACCAACGATTCCCTGACCACTATACCACCTCCGTAATTCCCTGACCCCATATACCCCTGATTTACCCTAGTCCCTGCCACCCCTGGTTAACCCTATATAGTCCCTGCCCTGATAACCCTATTGGTACCTCCTGATTAACCCTATATAGTCCCTGCCCTGATACCCTATTTGTGTCTCCTGGTTAACCCTATCTAGGCCCTGCCCTGATCCTACCACCTCTAATTCACCCCTGACTATAACCCCTTTCATACCCCTGAGCCCCCCTTAGTGTTTGTGGTCTGCTGATCCCCAGCAAAACCACCGTTAACCCTCGTCGTTCCCCTAGGGATAGAATAATAGTCAGGTGGGTGGGTTGTTAATGTTACTTGGATGTGTGAACTGTCTAGTTAGTTTGTGGGTGGAATTTGGGAACGTGTAGTGTAGTTGAGTATTGTATATTTAGTGCTGTATTGTTACTGTATTGTGTGCGTAGTGTTAGCGTGTTAATAAATACTGTGTTACTTGTACCCTTTGTAGTGTGTACTTGTTAGCGGTAGTAAGTAAGGCGCATGCAGCTAGTATAGTGATTGGTGTAAGGCATAGCAAAGATATTGTGTTATTGTAATATAAAGGTATAAATAGGCGGAGTCTTCACTAGACGGCTCCCCCTATTTAGGAATATTAATTATCGATGTTTGCATAATATTGGTCATTAATATTCCCCCTTTACATTGGCGAGCCAGGCCCACTGCGTGGAGTTTGCGTTTGTTTTTTGGTCTTAAGGCTGAGGGTCGCTGGTACTGTGAATTATCGGGCAGGAGAGACGCGGTCAGCGGAGTGTCTGAGCGTCTAGGACCCGATAATTGGACAGAAGAAGCGATACTTCCCTTACAGTATCAGAAATAAAACAAAATCTTTTGCAGAGAATCTATAATCTATCTGTGTACTAATATTTTTGTATTTGCTTTACACGTCACCGTCGCTGGGGTGTGAAGAAGGATACGTCACGGAAAGAGATCCATCTTCGTTGGAGGTACATAGAAGTCCGGCTGGTCGGGAAGAAGCGTTCCGGAAGAAAAGGACTTCTTTCAAGCAGCTGCAAGGGACGGGAAAGTACAGCACCAACAAGAAGATGGAGGCTCAGAAAAATGTGAGTATGAACTTCTCCACACTCCAACACTTAGCCAAAAATAGCACTTTTAATCCCATTGTTCCTACTACATACAAATCCGCTGAGCTGCTGTGGTCCGCTTTACTGGACCAGGCTTATGCTCATGACCGGGTTTGTATTAGTAGGAGTGTCTTCAATAAGAACACCAAACGCCTCCAAATGCTAGCCAAATTGGTTCTTTCCTATGAGGATACCATTTGGAAGGTGGAACACATAGAGACACTTACCAGCACAAGAAAGGCAGGGGAGGTTGCGGACAAGGCAAACTTCCACTGCAATTGTTGTGTTGATAACTGTAAAAGAATTCACACACTAGAGGTTCAATTACAAGAGGAAGCCCAGTGTACAGTCGAGAGGGGAAGAGAAATCTGTGTGTTAGAGTCGAGACTCTCGGATAATGACAGTCTCTACTCTGACATGGACAGAGAGCTACTCCGGCTGTACACTGAGATTAATCAGTATAGGAACAATACGGTATCTACGGATGCCCTGATTGTTCAGATGAGGGAGGACCTGGCTGCAAAGACGCAAACCATTGCAGACTTGCAGCGGGCAATCTCCAATTTGTCCAGGCCTAGTACCAACGGTATGGTGCCCACGAAACAAGTTTGTGTTTCGGGAACGGCACAGGAGGAGACAGCGGCGACAGCGCCAAGGTCTTCGACGGATAATACATCCGCAGTGGTAGACACTAGGGGACATGTGGAGCGGTCACTACGATTCACCCCGACACCCGGGGAGAATAGGAGTAGCAACCGTTACCAGGAACAGGACAACGGTTGGGGAGAGGAGAGTGGAGGATATTCCGCTTCCAATCCGCCAACACGTCCGGAAAAACAGGAAGAGATGTATCCTAACCATTCAAGTATGGAAAGGATAAACTTCCTGTTACGGATCTGCAAGGAGATCCCGAAATATGATCCCCATGTAGATCCGTTCGCTTCATGCGATATTTTCGAAGGTCACTGTAACAAATATTCAGTGGCTCCGGAATATCGCATGGAGCTGTTCAGATTATGGTTACCAACACACCTTAATCAAAGGTATGAGGTAACGGGGAGGATGCAACCCACGAATGGCCAGTTTCATGATAAGGAAGAACGTCTCTCCATACTCACGAGACTGGCCACGGGTCACTGGGATGTCACTCCAGAGGTCCTGTCAAAATTCAAGCCTACTATACATGATGAACCCTTGTCATTGTGTAGTCGGTTTGAAGCAATGTACAGGAGGGTTACCAAAGATCAGGGTATTGGGATTCCACAAGGCATGGTGCGCATGTTTGTGGAAAAATTCCCATATCTTGATACTGCAATCCGGCTGAGTGCAGCTAGGGAGCCATCCCTCACGGACGCAGCCATGATTATTGAGCAGTGTAGACAAGACATACTGCTCAGTAAGAGGTCTGTGAAAGTGAGGGAGCGTGTGCCTGTATACGGTAGGTCACAAGACGACCGGGTACAACACACGAGGTATACATCCACCGTTCGCCCCACGGCCCCACCGTTGGAAAGGGCAGGAAACTTTCGTTGTTTCCTGTGCTTACAAGAGGGGCATATAAAAAGAAATTGTCCACAGTGGTTACACATTAACCGGACAAATTCGGATAAAAATGGCAATAATAACGGTTTCAGGATGAAACCCAATTTTGCCAGGCCTGTGGGGGGACAGGGTGATATGAATCTGGGACATTCATCAGGGCAAGCACCAAAATGCTTGGCGGTCATGAATGTCCCAGGGGGCGTGGAATCAAGAGATTCCACACCTAAGGATCAGGAACAGAGCGCAAGAGTGGCAGTATGTACCACACAAGTACCTACTGGGAGTCTGGTGGATATCGAATGAGGATTAGGGGTCCCTAAAGAGTTGGCACCAGTATGTCCAATCATACTGGATCCTTCAGGGAGACCCCATATAAAAGCCACGATAAAAGATAAAGAAACGGAAATCATGCTTGATACTGGGGCGGAAATCTCCATTACCAATATCAAGCATGATCTACTCCCCAACAGCCCTCAGTGTGTGGTGATCGGATTTGATCACCAACAAGGGGGGGTGAAGGCCCACAGAATTGATGAGGTAATCATTCAGATTACCAGGTGCACTACCCTCAGGATACCCATGTGGTATTACCCCGGTTCTGATAACATTATCGGAACCGATGTAATGACACAAAATGGGTGGATCCTGGATCTGGCAAATTGCATTGTGTGGAGAGGTCCCAGACGAGCCAAGGTGTTTGTCATTCAACGCCAGTATCTGGGACCACCTTTGCCAGCAGTAGATAACTCTACTGATGTGCTGGAACACAAGTGGCCTGAGGTCTCACACAATCCAGACCTTGAGCCTATTGTGTACAAGCACCCTGATCTGTGGGCCCAAAGTAAGAATGACTGTGGCAGACTGATTGGCGTTTTGGTAGACATAGAGGGTCCTGACCCTCCACCTCAACGCCAATATCGATTTCCACCAGAGGCCACCCATTCAATTATGGACACAATCCTTGAATTGAAGACTAGGGGTGTGGTCATTGAGGGCAACTCAAAGTGCAACAATGCCCTCTGGCCAGTTAAGAAAAAGGACACGAATGCATGGAGGCTGACCATAGACCTCCGTGTCCTTAACAAATACACCCCAATGTCAGCCCCGGTGGTGGCCCAAACTCCCGACATCATGGCCAGAATAAGTGGCGAAAGCCGCGTATTCTCGACCATCGATGTTGCCAACGGGTTCTTCTCCATCGAACTCACGGAGTCGTGTCGGTACAAATTTGCCTTCACGGTGGGGGACAAACAGTACATGTTTGCGGTACTGCCCCAGGGGTTCCATAGCAGCCCCACGTATTTCCATCAGGCATTGGCGGCTGTGCTGAGTGTATTCTCACGACCGGAATGCCTTTTACAATACGTGGACGACTTGCTTTTGCATACAGAAACCATGGAGGAACACTTGGTTCTGTTGAAAGAGCTGCTAGGACTCCTGGCAAAGTCAGGACTCAAACTGAGTCCCCATAAGGCAAATCTGGCTAAAGCAGAGGTAACTTTCCTTGGGGTCCAAATTTCCTGTGGAACCAAAGGTATCATGACGACCCGTGTGGAAGCCATGGTAAAGTTACCCAGGCCTGGCACCCTTCAGGATTTGAGAAAATTCCTGGGGGTCGCCAACTTCATGAGGGAGTTCATAGAGGATTTCGCGGCCAAAGCAAAGCCTCTCTACGAACTCCTTCGGGGAGAGGAACCCTCAATCAAAGGATGGTCCGATGCGCAGGAAGAGGCCTTTTCAACCCTGAAAAGGGACCTCTCCTCGGCGCCTGTGTTGGCCACTCCACATTCAGATGGGGAACTGGCCATACAGGCGCATGCAGGGATAGAGTCTATCGCAGCGGTCCTGGTACAGAAAGTAGGCTACGAGACCAGACCGCTGGGATACTTCTCCAGGCTGCTTTCGCCCGTCGAACGAGGGTTCGATGAATGCGCCAAGCAATTGGCAGCCATACACTATGCTGTTAAGACCACTGAGCATATTGTTGGCTTCCGGCCCCTCACTTTGCAGACTCCACATTCACCGTTGACCCTTTTACTCCGTGATACTCTCCCTGGAGTCTCCCAACAGAGATTCGGGAGATGGATCATGGATCTCAGCGGCCGGAATCTGCAGGTGGACCACAAGGCCAAGTATGTTCTGTCCCAGTTGCTTAACCTGACTGGAACTGAACATGACTGTGGCCAACCGGTAATGGACGACTCTCCACAGATGTTCAGGACTGACAAGCATCCAGATGACAGAGTCATCTTTGTTGATGGCTCTCGGTTCTATCTGGATGGGGAATATGTCACAGGTTTTGCTGTGCTGGATGAGACCACTGGTACCCAGAGTCTTGTCCGGTTACCGGGTCACATGTCAGCACAGCGGGCAGAGTTGGAGGCTGTTAAAGAGGCTCTGCTTCTTCACCCTCCAGGGAAACGAACTATATATAGCGACAGCTCATATGTAGTTCGCTCCCTCACATTGCACCTGGACGTTTGGAAGAGAAGAGGATTTGTGGACAGCCAAAACAAACCTCTGGCTCATGTGTCAGTCCTGAAGGAGCTGTGGGAGTGGGGTATGGCACACGTGGCGGAAGCAGCCATCATAAAAATCCCGGCGCATCAAAAAGGGGATGAACCTTTGACAATAGGTAACAACCAGGCAGACGAACTGGCAAAACTAGCAGCAGTATCTGGGACCTTTAGGGAACCAGGCACTGAGCCACTGCCCGCATTCCGGATTGCAGCACATACCCATCTGAGTGACAGCCCGGTGTCATTCGAGGAGGAACAAGCTAAGGATCCTCTTCTAATGACACACATCCAAGTACCACAGCATCCCTGGTCCTTACAACAGGGGATCCTGTGTTACGACACCGGTACACAGTCGCTTCCTCTCCCGGTGGTTCCTCAGCATCTGCAAGCAGAGCTGACACGGTTGAACCACCAAATGTTTGGACATCTTGGCCGGAATAAGCTCTTGCCTCTCCTGAGAGACAAATTGTACTGGCCCGGAATGTCCAACACAGTAGAGGAGGTTACGCAACAGTGCCTGGTGTGTGCTCAGGTTAACCCAAGGGCATCTGCCTTGAAGCCAGTGTTACAGCGGGTTCCTCCTGCCGATGGTCCATGGTCCGCTATCCAAATTGATTTCATCGGACCTTTGCCAACTGGGAGTCGTAACTGTCGTTACGCCCTGGTGGTAGTGGATGTCTTCTCGAAGTGGGTAGAAGCCATCCCTACGGTCAATGATTCGGCCTCCACCACTGCCCGTGTTCTCTGGGAACAAGTTCTGTCACGATGGGGGTTACCCAGATTGATAGAATCCGACAGAGGGACCCATTTCACGGGTAAGGTCATGAAAGCGCTTTGTGGTCTCCTAGACATAAAGCAAAGGTTTCATGTCCCTTATCACCCTCAGTCAGCGGGCATCGTAGAGCGGATGAACCGGACCATCAAAACCCGGCTTTCCAAGGCACTGCTGGAGAAAGGTTCCTCTTGGGTAACCTCCCTTCCAGCTGTGCTAATGGGTATCCGAGCCACAGAGGCCTCTAGTACCGGTATCTCCCCATTTGAACTCATGACCGGACGTAAGATGCCCCTATGTCTACCAAACGAACCCCAAGTGTCGGAGCCCACGAAGAACGCCATCGCCAGGGACTTGTTTCTTCAACAGGTTCAGCAGAACCTGAAGGAGTTACTGCCTCATGCAGCTATACGGTTACACAAACCGTATCTACAGGGGGAAACACCTATGCCCTCTGTAGGAGAAATGGTAATGGTGAAAGTCTTTCGTCGGGTCGGCCCATGGGACGCAAACTGGGAAGGACCGTACAAGGTCCTTGAAGTGATGGGGGACACCATGCTGAAGGTACAAAGGCCTATCACGAGCAAGAAGAAATCCCGTAGACGCCAGGAAGTTTTTTGGATTCACATCGACCAGGCCAAAGCCACCCGAGCCTCCCCAACTCAATAACGAAGACCGTTCCGAGTTGGGTGAGGGGGGGGGGGGGAGAAAATGGCTTGGTGGATCGAAGGTGAATCCGATACACTTATACACATTCCATCTCATTGCAGAACACAAGAGGGAGACACTCCATGGGACCTCACTACCAGGGAAGAGCTAGGCATCCTCTGAATGGGATACGTATCCAGCTTGTGACACTGGTGGTAAGCATGTTGGTGGCAGGCTCAGCCTCTTCAGGGGAGGACCTGGGGACTAATATTGGTATGGCCAGCATATCACTTGATGGACCCGGCCTTTTAATGGTGGAATGTTTGGGTGGCAAAATCCTGGAACCATACGAGCACGTTACCTTTACACCAGGTCAATGGTATCTGTATGGTTTCCAGAGAGAGGGTTTTGCCAACGGTGTAATTCAGCATTATACCCCGGTGGAGAATGTGTCTGCCATACAACATGACTTGCACGCTCTCTGTCTCAAGGAATACAGGCATTTTCAGGACTTGGACCCTGTACCTATCAAATCCTTAAGATGGGTGTCTAGGAATCCACACCTGCACCCTTACCAGCAAGTGAGAGCCAACACTACCTCAGTGTTGTGTACAAAGGAGGGTTTGCTGAGTCCTGAAGATGTCACTGGGGCAGAGTACAGCGGTTGGTATATCCTGAAAGCTACCTTCCTAGGGAAGGATAGCAGAAACGGGTTGAGGGTTAGGACATATTTCGATAGGCCCATTCCGGTAAAAGGCACCCTGAAGGCTTATTGTATGTTGAGGGATTCCCAGATGATTATCACCAGGGAATCCAGTTATGTACAGGGACATGTATCCACAGATTACTTGCGAACCAGCATAATGATGTTAAAGTTAAATTGCAGTGACTCTGATCAGGCCATCTGGAATGATCAGAGTGGTCCGGTAAAACTGGAGGGTTTGTATCGAGCCACAGTTTTAAAGGTACGGACCGATGCCAAGGACCCAAGGTATGCGCAGTTAAAGGGGTCTCCATCCATACGGTCTTTCATGATTACGATCATGAGAGACAACTGCGTTCCTGAGGTGACGGGATACTATTTCGTCACCTATGCCCACTGGGAACAGGATACCCAGATGGTGATGTTAGACACTAATCCCTGGAGGTGGGATTTAGTGTGTAATGGGGTGGACACCCCTACAGTGGATGTATGGATGGATGGTACCCCTATGACTGAGGAATACCGGGGTAGGTATGTGTCTTCCGATTGGACAGACCCCAGAGGCAGGGACATTAACTTTGACATCAATATAGACGGTTCATTCAAGTGGCCTTTTTGCGAGGCAGCCGACGAAGGGTGCTGGACCTTTACTCAATGGGTCTATCTGTCTCAAACCAAACCCGTAGGGAAACTAGTGTTACAAGCTGGAGAAGACGAACAATGGTATCCATTCAAAGGACGGGGACAGGTCTGTGTTACGGTAGTAAGGGTCCCTTACGAAACAGAAGGTCTCCAACCCGTAAGACCACATTCAGACTCTTGCACCACCCCTATCCATCAATTGGCAGACCCTGTAGCTCCTCAACTGTCATCCCCCTGGAAGATCATCACGGAGGCAAAATTCATCCTGTTTACCTGGAGAATTTCCGTAGATGACTTCCGAGTTGATCACTGGGATCACAGGTGTGAGGAGTTCGTTAGGAACCAAATTGACATGGTAAGAGGTTGGATAGAGGCGGGGCAAGAGGTCAGGAAAGACGACTCTCGACCCAGGAAGAACAGGGGGAGGAGAGACCTGGTGGCTATGGGACTTGGCGGAGGTGCTTTGGGAGTGGGTGCCCTGAACACTATGGATATGGAAGTCCTGAGAAGTAAGCTTGGGGAGGTTGCGCAACACGCCGGGGAAGGATTCAAGACCCAGATTGATGTGGACCACGTCTTAGAGGGTTTACAACACTCGCACATTGATGCCACTACCTCTCTATCTTCTGCTATACGTGAGAAGTTTAGGAGGTTAGTTGTGGGTCTTTTGGAGGAGCAGGATCGGGCTCAGCTTGCTCTGGCGTGTACGCAGGTCCAGAGTGAACTTTCGGACAACCTTAAACATATGGTCACGGCACTTCACAACGGCCACTTCCCATTCAACCTCCGTCAGCGAATAAGTCCACTGATTTCTCCTTTTGCCATTAATCACACCAACTGGTGGGTGGTTCAGTGGCATGGATGTCAAAATTTAACCTGCACTGCTTCGTCCCTGGCACCTGTATCCGGTCGCATCAGACAAGGATACAGTGTCATCAATCTAGGAACGATGATTAACAACCAGACGGTGCTTCATCCCCAGCTCCCCTCGGGCGTTCTAACCTATGAGGAGGGCCATCCCTCTTTGTTTGATACAGAGGGATGTCGGATAAAGGAGAATGCCATCCTCTGTCAGGGTAGTCGGGAGCGGATGCTCAGACACCAGTGTTGGAACACCGAGGGGTCCTGTGAGATGAAGGCCAACCCAATGCCCTCATCCTCTTTGAAATATTTGGGGCAGGGGTATTGGTGTTGGTACCAAGGGAGTGATCCATCATATGCAATTTTTGGGCTTAACTGCACCGAACGAGGAACACTCCGCCCCGGAGCGTACTGCACCCTTAGTCCCGTTTTAGGTTTGAATGTCGCAGAGCAGCAGGGAAGAACCCCAATTACCCCAGAGAAAAGACTTGACATCCGCCCCGATGTTCCTGTAAGACTTCAGAAGATTCCTCTTGGGTTCGGCAAAGAACTTAGACATCTCCTGATGGATTCCAGCCAAGAGGAAGAGATCATACAACGTCTTCGGGAGACGGAGAAGCAAGCCACCATTCAACTCACCCATGACAGAACAAAGATTATCGCGGTTGCCACAGCATTGGACAAGGACTCAAAGGTTTCGTGGTGGGAGAGTCTTTTCGGATACAGTCCTAAGGCAACGTCATTTTTCAATTTATTGATACACCCGGTGATAGTGCTTCTGGTTCTGGTTGGACTCATGTACCTTGGACTATGGTGGATGTATCGGAGAGTCAAGAGACTAACGGACCAACTAAACCAGAACCAGACGGCACTTCATGAAGTCAACCGCCGAAGGCCCAGGGCTTGACTTCACAAGAAGTCCTGAGGCCTAATCACCCAAAGGACAGGACAATTGGACGGAACTCTTGGGTTTGGGGGTTATTGTGTAAATAGGTGGTGTGAATGGGGATAGAATAGGGCACGATAGGGACAGGCCCCTCTGGTTGCCATTTGCCACTTTGACCCCTGAACGGTAAGGTTTATGAGGGAAAACCTGGATGTGTAGTGTAACGGAGGTATTCCCGTTGTTAGAATTTAGGTACCATGACATCACCTCTATTGAAGAAAGATCTGACCTGCCTCGTAAAGACCGATTCAGCTGTCCATGGGAGAACCGCACCCATCCTTCGATCAAGATGGAACAAGACATGACGCAAAATGGAGACTGAGACTGTAAGGGTGGACCCACTCCAGATTCCTTGGGCGTGGACGACACCTGAAGATCGGCAGCAATTGCCGAGAGACAGCGAGGGTGTGGTCATTCTAAACTTCAGGAGTGACCGACACCGGAAGAATGAGAGAAAGACCAGTCAAAGACTGCGAGGTACAAGCCACTCCGGAAGTCCAGAAAGAGATGACAGTAGGAGGGGCTGACACCGTAACAATCAAGGCAGAAGAGTTCCTGGGAAAAGAAGACGACGGTGTATCCTGTGGATGGAGGAGTCGGTTACAGTGAAGGGCAGGTCAAAGGAAGTCGTTGGGTTAGATGATGTCTAGGTACCTAAGAGACAGGGTGCACTCCGGTTTTCCTGGACCATCACCGAGGATGGGGTTGAAGGGGACAAAGATGCCTCCACCCTTCCCCCCCATGATATTGTCGTATTTCCGACAACAGGGGGATTGTTGAGGAAGGGTGGAGCGTGTTGTATGGGTGTATGTATGTGTATGTATTGGCGGTGCAGAGGGCGATGTGCGCAGATGTGCCCAGCACCTGTGCCCATCCGCCTCCGATATTCCCCAGGGGCTCATCCATGCCCCTGTGGGAATTCATACAGTGTGGCCCGCGAATACATAAACATATATACATGTGTGTACATATGTGATGTGCCCCTTTAATCTATATATATATATATATGTGGCCCCTTGATATTGCCCCCTTGATATATGTGCCCCTTGACATGCCCCTTGATATATATATATATATATATATGTGGCCCCCTTATATGTGCCCCTTAGCCCCATATGCACTGTCCGTTCATATATGCTTATAGATGTGCCCCAAGCATCTATGGGCATATATGCCGGAATCGTGCTGCCTGCTGGAGGGGTGGAGGAGACCGACCGTTGGACAATCAAGTCCAGCGTCGGCCTCTACAAAGGACAGAGGATCAATGAGATCCTCTGCCCTTTGTCACCATCTCCGATCGCGCCGGAGATGGTACACCTAACAGAGACATGGGAACAAAGAGTTCCCATGCCCCTGTGAGTGGCTGACCTCCGGCGCTGTAATTACAGCGCCGGAGGTAGGCGTCCGCTTCACAGGCGGGAGGATCAAAGGATCCCCCCCCCTGGAAGCGCGCTCCGAGATCCTCGGGCCGGCGCGGTGACGTCACATCACCGCGCCGGCCCACGTGTTCAGGCCGGCCGTGCGCATGCGCACGGCGGCAAAAGGAGGACTGCGAGCGGGCGCCGCCAAGTTTAAATAGGCGGGCGGCGCTCCGCTCAGCAGTCGAAGAGAGCCGGCCGCCCACCTGACAGAGAGGATCATCCCTGGACGAAACGAGCCCCCCTGGACAACGAGCATTTAAACCCTAAGTATCCTCCTATTTACCCCCCTGCTACCATATACTCCCCTACATTCCCCTGATTAACCCCCGATACCACCAACGATTCCCTGACCACTATACCACCTCCGTAATTCCCTGACCCCATATACCCCTGATTTACCCTAGTCCCTGCCACCCCTGGTTAACCCTATATAGTCCCTGCCCTGATAACCCTATTGGTACCTCCTGATTAACCCTATATAGTCCCTGCCCTGATACCCTATTTGTGTCTCCTGGTTAACCCTATCTAGGCCCTGCCCTGATCCTACCACCTCTAATTCACCCCTGATTATAACCCCTTTCATACCCCTGAGCCCCCCTTAGTGTTTGTGGTCTGCTGATCCCCAGCAAAACCACCGTTAACCCTCGTCGTTCCCCTAGGGATAGAATAATAGTCAGGTGGGTGGGTTGTTAATGTTACTTGGATGTGTGAACTGTCTAGTTAGTTTGTGGGTGGAATTTGGGAACGTGTAGTGTAGTTGAGTATTGTATATTTAGTGCTGTATTGTTACTGTATTGTGTGCGTAGTGTTAGCGTGTTAATAAATACTGTGTTACTTGTACCCTTTGTAGTGTGTACTTGTTAGCGGTAGTAAGTAAGGCGCATGCAGCTAGTATAGTGATTGGTGTAAGGCATAGCAAAGATATTGTGTTATTGTAATATAAAGGTATAAATAGGCGGAGTCTTCACTAGACGGCTCCCCCTATTTAGGAATATTAATTATCGATGTTTGCATAATATTGGTCATTAATATTCCCCCTTTACACGTCTCTACTGACCAAGAAGAAAAATCTACCCCCTTTCTGGTCATATCAGTGAGTGGTTTAACAACAGAGGAATAATTCAAAATAAACTTCCTGTAATAATTGGCAAAGCCCAAAAAACGCATCAGCGCCTTTTGATTCTCAGGAAGCTCCCACTCAAGCACAGCGCGGACCTTCTCGGGGTCCATGCGAAAACCAGAAGCGGAGAGAAGAAACCCCAGAAATTGAATTTCTGGAACCGCAAACACACATTTTTCCAGTTTCGCATATAATTTATTCTCCCGCAGGATGAGCAACACCTGACGTAAATGTTCCTTATGAGTTTTGAAATCAGGAGAAAAAATCAAAATGTCATCCAAATACACTAATACAAATTTTCCCATCAAATGATAAAAAATGCTGTTCACGAAATGCTGAAAAACGGCTGGGGCATTCATCAAACCAAAAGGCATAACCAAATTCTCAAAATGGCCCTCAGGGGTATTGAAGGCCGTCTTCCATTCGTCTCCTTCTCTGACCCTGACCAGGTTGTATGCCCCTCTTAGATCTAATTTGGAAAAGACTTTAGCCCCAACAACCTGGTTAAACAGGTCCGGGATCAGAGGAAGCGGATAAGGGTCACGAATAGTGATACTGTTCAGCTCCCTGAAATCCAGACAAGGTCTTAAAGAACCATCTTTTTTCTTAACAAAGAAAAAACCAGCGGCAACAGGTGACTTTGAGGGTCGTATGTGTCCTTTTCTCAGACTCTCAGAGATATAAGCACGCATAGCGATCCTCTCAGGTTGGGAAAGATTGTATAAACGAGATTTAGGCAGCTTGGCGTCTGGGATGAGATTAATAGAGCAATCGTACTCCCTGTGCGGGGGCAAATCCTGAACTCCACTCTCAGAGAAGACATCCGAAAATTCAGAGAGAAAAGATGGTACAGTCTTAGTAGCAACCTCAGAAACAGATGTCGTGAGGCAATTCTCTCTGCAAAAGTCACTCCAACCATTTATTTGCCTCGCTTGCCAATCAATGGTGGGGTTATGTTTAGTGAGCCAGGGTAGCCCCAACACTAGAGGAGTAGGCAAACCGCTAAGGACGAAACATGACACATCCTCAACATGAGCATCACTCACAATTAAATGGATATTGTGAACTATGCCCTTTAATGATTTCTGAGAAAGTGGAGCGGAATCAATAGCAAAAACAGGAATATCCTTTCCCAAAGTGCGCACCTGGAAACCATGAGTTATTGCAAATTGATTATCAATGAGATTGACAGCTGCTCCACTATCCACAAAAATCTCACAAAAAATGTTCTTGCTCTCTAGCGCCACCCTAGCCGGCAGGACAAAACGGGAACTACAAGCAAACGGAAAACCTTCAATCTCCGCCTCAACCCTGCCAATAGTAACAGACGGAACATTTTTAAAAGATTTTTTCCTGTTTGTTTCTTTATTACTCCCAGAAAACTGCCTGAATCTCCTAGAAGGACAAACATTTGCCAAATGATTTATACCTCCACAACAAAAACAAACCCTCCCATGCGAGCTGAATCTTCTATTGTCAGAAGCAATCAACCCCAGCTGCATGGGCTCCTGCTCAGCAGGGGCTGACAGCGACCGAGACCCCTGCGCACAGAATGAGACCGCTGCACTGTCCTGGGACTGAGTATGACAGGAAGGGGACATCTCTCCTCTCTCTCTAAGACGCCTGTCAATACGAACGGCCTGAGACATAGCAGAGTCCAAAGAAATAGGCCTCTCATGAAAGGCAAATGCATCTTTCAATCCCTCTGAAAGACCATGGCAAAATTGACTTCGGAGTGCAGCATCATTCCAACCAGTATCAGCTGCCCATCTCCGAAATTCTGAGCAGTATATTTCTGCGGATTGTTTACCCTGGCATAATAGACGTAGTCTAGACTCAGCCAGAGCAATACGATCCGGATCATCATATATCTGACCCAGGGCTAAAAAGAATTCATCCACTGAACGGAGAGGCCGTGCCCCCTCCGGCAGCGAAAAGGCCCAAGACTGAGCGTTACCCCTGAGCAGCGATATAATGATCCCCACCCTCCGTTCCTCATCACCAGAGGAATGGGGAAGAAGGCGAAAATGGAGTTTGCAAGCCTCTCTAAAACGCACAAAATTCTCACTACCCCCGGAGAACGTATCCGGGAGCGAGATCTTAGGCTCAGAACAAACTCCATGAACGCAAGCTGAACCGGTCACTTGAAGCTGAGAAAAAGTCTTACGGAGATCAGCTACCTCCAATGAAAGACCCTGGAAGCGTTCAGCCAAAAGTGAAACCGGATCCATGCTTGAGACGGTTTTGGCGGCTTATAATGTCACGGACGGTGTACAGGAAACAAGACAAAGCAACATGCATATATGACTCACTGGATCCAAAGCTAAGGAACCATAAGGGAGACCCCTGCACAAGACCTGAGACTTTCCCTGGCTGCTCAGCCTATGCAACGATCCCAGAGGTGGATGGTTGCATATCCACGTACCTCGACTATATAACCCCTGAACACCCTACAATAGTGAGGGGACACGACCACCGGCTCCCTACACCAGACACGGAGGGAGTCAGGGTCACCTGGGGTCCAGCAAACAGAAAATAACAGATAAATGTTCAGCACTTAACTTTGTAGCAGACTGGAAAACAAGATCAGCATGCACGCACACTCCAGGAAGTAGTATAAGCCGCCCAGTAATGCATTATGGGGCGGAATTTAAAGGGATGCAATCAGTCCAACCACATGACAGCTGAGAGAGGCTAACGAGATGAGGAACTGAACATCACAACAAAGAAACTCAAGGAGGAGGTTCTGAAAGGCTTCTGTCAGAGCTTCTCAGCTGTCTGGTTGTGACAATATTTTTTTAAACTATAGCTCCTTATTCTTTAAATATGCAAACTGACACCAAAATAAATTATTATAATTAGTTCCCTATTTTGTGTAGGCCCTTTTGCTATATAATATGAAAAGTTTCACATGAATGGGGCGGCAATGGTGACGGTTTTGATTGGTGTGGGTGTTTTTTCTTTTATGTATTATATATATATTTTTTAACTTAATATATTTCTGCTAGATAATATGTCCCCCAAGAGGTCATAAAAAGACCTGCAAAAGACGCTTTTATGGGGGACACTCACTTTTTTTAAATTTTGCACTTTTTCCTTTTTATTTTTTACTTCTATTTGAATTTTATTAATATTTTATTGTATTATTTTTTATAATTTTATTAAAAATGGTTTTTTTTTAATTTTCTAGAATTTTTTTTATATATTTTTGCCACATAATATGTCCCCCAAGGGGACTTCTATTTGAATTTTATTAATATTTTATTGTATTATTTTTTATAATTTTATAAAAAAATTTTTTTTTCATTTTCTAGAATTTTTTTAAATATATTTTTGCCACATAATATGTCCCCTAATGAGTCATAAAAAGACTGTTGTGGGACAGTGAACACTGTTTTATTAAGCACTTTTTCCTTTTTATTGTATTTTATTTTTTAATTTCTTTAAATTATTTTCTATTTTTTGTGCCACATAGTATTTTATTTCTCTTTTTCTTTTATTTATATTTTATTATATTTTTATTTAGTTTTCAAATTTTTTTAAATCATTTTTTTACTATTTTTTTATATATATTTTTACCACAAAATTTGTCCCCAGGAGGTCACTGAAAGACCTTTGGGAGACAATAAGTGACTTTTTTTTTGTACTATTTCCACTGTAACTGGAGCGTCCAAAGGAGCCCCAGTTACAGGGAAACCAGCCTGCTGCGAAGGCTTTGTACCAGGGCAGCGCTCCTCTGTTCCCGAGACACCCAGCCATCACGTGATCGCCGGGTCCACACTCATAGAGGAGAAGGCAGAAGCTCTAATAAAGCGCTTCTGTCATCTCCTCGGCTTCCCCGCTCTCACTAATAGCCGGGGAGCCTTTCCGCTCCTGCTACAGGGCAGGAGAAAAACCTGTGATCCATCTGCTGATCGCAGGATCAGTTGTGTTTCTGCCCAGGAGGGCGGGGGCCGCAAACCATGTCTCTGGGGGCCGCATGTTGTGCACCCCTGGTTTAGACATTGAGCACCTATACATATTACTCAAGCAGGTGAGCCGCTATACCTTCTGGTAACCTTTTTTCATATTGTTCGGAGGTGCTGGTCTAACTTTGTGTTTTACAAAGATAAGATTGATAACATACAACTGAAAATAATCTCCCAGTCACCAACCAGCATTGATTCCGACACCTCCTCTTGTTCTCTCATTTGACCCTATAACAGAAGAAGTCTCCAGGCTGCTCTCTTCTTCTCAACCGACAACCTGTAGTAGTGATCCTATTCCCTCATGCCTCCTCCAGTCCCTCTCCCCGGCTGTCACCAAACTAGAATATGTTTTAACTTCTCTCTCTCTTCTGGCATCTTTCCATCCTCTTTTAAACATTCTGTTATAACCCTACTATTCAAAAAACATCTTTTGACCCAACCTGTGCTGCTAACTGCTGGCCTCTCTCTAACTTCCCTTTCATCTTTAAATTTTTGGAACGTCTGGTCTACTCTCACATAATAAGTTAACTCTGTGCTAACTCTCTTCTCGACCCTCGGCACCCCCGCCGATCTTATATTGATGACCTATCCTGAGGATCAATATTAATAAGCCCGGACAACCCCTTTAAAAACATATCTTTTTAGGCAGGATTATCATGTTCCCTAAACTGCCAAAAGACGGAACCAATCTGCATGAAATTTGGCACATAAATCAGGTCCTTCTGAAGATTTTAGACTGGCTCTCTAGGACGTAACGTTCTTGAGATATTCACGAACAAATAACAAAATACAAAAAGCAAATATGGCACCAAATTACCCGTATTAGCCATTAGAACCTCGCAGGTCCTTCATTCTTAGCCATGATGCCATACACACAGTGACATGACCCCTATTGGCCAATAGAAGCTCGCAGGTCCTCGTTCACATACACACATATTTACACCAGGTTTCCATTACACCCCAGCCATTTTCTTCACTGTTGTGGGACCACTGCGGATGTCGGTGTTATGAGGGCACTGTAGATGTCACTATTATGTGGCGTTGTTGATGTTAATGTTATGAGGACTCTATCGATGTCACTCATATGGGGACTCTGTGGGCAACACTATTATGGGGGCGCTGTGGATGTCACTTTTATGGGGCCACTGTAGACCACTGTTATGCGGCCACTCTGGATGGCCCTATTATGGAGTACTGTGGATGTCACCACTATTATGGTTCACTGTGGATATCATTGTTATGGAGCACTGTAGATGTCACTGTAATAGTATGCCCTGTAATTTACGCTGTTATGGTGGCACTGTAAAAGACGCTGTTATGGGAGGACACTGTAAATGACGCTGTTATGGGAGGACACTGTAAATGACGCTGTTATGGGTGGCACTGTAAAAGACGCTGTTATGGGGGGACACTGTAAATGACGCTGTTATGGGTGGCACTGTAAATTACGCTGTTATGGGGCACTGTAAATGACGCTGTTATGGTGGCACTGTAAATTACGCTGTTATGAGGGACACTGTAAATGATGCTGTTATGGGGGGACACTGTAAATGACGCTGTTATGGGGGACACTGTAAATTACGCTATTATGGTGGCACTGTAAATGACACTGTTATGGGGCACTGTAAATGATGCAGTTATGGGGGGACACTGTAAATTACGCTGTTATCGGTGGCACTGTAAAAGACGCTGTTATGGGGGACACTGTAAAAGACGCTGTTATGGTGGCACTGTAAAAGACGCTGTTATGGGGGGACACTGTAAATGACGCTGTTATGGGGGGACACTGTAAATGACGCTGTTATGGGCCACTGTAAATGACGCTGTTATGGTGGCACTGTAAAAGACGCTGTTATGGGGGGACACTGTAAAAGACGCTGTTATGGGGGGACACTGTAAAAGACACTGTTATGGGGGGACACTGTTAATGACGCTGGTATGGGGGGACACTGTTAATGACGCTGTTATAGTGGCACTGTAAAAGACGCTGTTATGGGGGGACACTGTAAAAGACGCTGTTATGGTGGCACTGTAAATTACGCTGTTATGGGTGGCACTGTAAATGACGCTGTTATGGGAGGACACTGTAAATTACGCTGTTATGGGTGGCACTGTAAAAGACGCTGTTATGGGGGGACGCTGTAAATGACGCTGTTATGGTGGCACTGTAAATGACGCTGTTATGGGAGGACACTGTAAATGACGCTGTTATGGGAGGACACTGTAAATGACGCTGTTATGGGAGGACACTGTAAATGACGCTGTTATGGGTGGCACTGTAAATGACGCTGTTATGGGTGGCACTGTAAATGACGCTGTTATGGGTGGCACTGTAAATGCCGCTGTTATGGGAGGACACTGTAAATGACGCTGTTATGGTGGCAATGTAAAAGACGCTGTTATTGGAGGACACTGTAAATGACGCTGTTATGGTGGCACTGTAAATGACGCTGTTATGGGAGGACACTGTAAATGACGCTGTTATGGGACACTGTAAATGACGCTGTTATGGGAGGACACTGTAAATGACGCTGTTATGGGTGGCACTGTAAATGACGCTGTTATGGGTGGCACTGTAAATTACGCTGTTATGGGTGGCACTGTAAATGACGCTGTTATGGAAGGACACTGTAAATGACGCTGTTATAGTGGCACTGTAAAAGACGCTGTTATGGGGGGACACTGTAAAAGACGCTGTTATGGTGGCACTGTAAATTACGCTGTTATGGGTGGCACTGTAAATGACGCTGTTATGGAAGGACACTGTAAAAGATGCTGTTATGGGAGGACACTGTAAATTACGCTGTTATGGGTGGCACTGTAAAAGACGCTGTTATGGGGGGACGCTGTAAATGACGCTGTTATGGTGGCACTGTAAATGACGCTGTTATGGGAGGACACTGTAAATGACGCTGTTATGGGAGGACACTGTAAATGACGCTGTTATGGGAGGACACTGTAAATGACGCTGTTATGGGTGGCACTGTAAATGACGCTGTTATGGGTGGCACTGTAAATGCCGCTGTTATGGGAGGACACTGTAAATGACGCTGTTATGGTGGCAATGTAAAAGACGCTGTTATTGGAGGACACTGTAAATGACGCTGTTATGGTGGCACTGTAAATGACGCTGTTATGGGACACTGTAAATGACGCTGTTATGGGACACTGTAAATGACGCTGTTATGGGTGGCACTGTAAATTACGCTGTTATGGGTGGCACTGTAAATGACGCTGTTATGGAAGGACACTGTAAATGACGCTGTTATGGTGGCAATGTAAAAGACGCTGTTATGGGAGGACACTGTAAATGACGCTGTTATGGGAGGACACTGTAAATGACGCTGTTATGGGTGGCACTGTAAATGACACTGTTATGGGTGGCACTGTAAATGACGCTGTTATGGGTGGCACTGTAAATGCCGCTGTTATGGGAGGACACTGTAAATGACGCTGTTATGGGTGGCACTGTAAATGACGCTATTATGGGTGGCACTGTAAATGACGCTGTTATGGGAGGACACTGTAAATGACGCTGTTATGGGTGGCACTGTAAATGACGCTGTTATGGGTGGCACTGTAAATGACGCTGTTATGGGTGGCACTGTAAATGACGCTGTTATGGGTGGCACTGTAAATGACGCTGTTATGGGAGGACACTGTAAATGACGCTGTTATGGTGGCAATGTAAAAGACGCTGTTATGGGAGGACACTGTAAATGACGCTGTTATGGTGGCACTGTAAATGACGCTGTTATGGGTGGCACTGTAAATGACGCTGTTATGGTGGCACTGTAAAAGACGCTGTTATGGGAGGACACTGTAAAAAACGCTGTTATGGGAGGACACTGTAAATGACGCTGTTATGGTGGCACTGTAAAAGACGCTGTTATGGGAGGACACTGTAAAAGACGCTGTTATGGGAGGACACTGTAAATGACGCTGTTATGGGTGGCACTGTAAATGACGCTGTTATGGTGGCACTGTAAAAGACGCTGTTATGGGAGGACACTGTAAATGACGCTGTTATGGGTGGCACTGTAAATGACGCTGTTATGAGTGGCACTGTAAATGACGCTGTTATGGAAGGACACTGTAAATGACGCTGTTATGGTGGCCATGTAAAAGACGCTGTTATGGGAGGACACTGTAAAAGACGCTGTTATGGTGGCACTGTAAATGACGCGGTTATGGGAGGACACTGTAAATGACGCTGTTATGGGTGGCACTGTAAATGCCGCTGTTATGGGTGGCACTGTAAATGACGCTGTTATGGGTGGCACTGTAAATGCCGCTGTTATGGGAGGACACTGTAAATGACTCTGTTATGGTGGCAATGTAAAAGACGCTGTTATGGGAGGACACTGTAAATGACGCTGTTATGGTGGCACTGTAAATTACGCTGTTATGGTGGCACTGTAAAAGACGCTGTTATGGGAGGACACTGTAAATGACTCTGTTATGGTGGCACTGTAAATTACGCTGTTATGGTGGCACTGTAAAAGACGCTGTTATGGGAGGACACTGTAAATGATGCTGTTATGGGAGGACACTGTAAATGACGCTGTCATGGAAGGACACTGTAAATGACGCTGTTATGGTGGCAATGTAAAAGACGCTGTTATGGGAGGACACTGTAAAAGACGCTTTATGGTGGCACTGTAAATGACGCGGTTATGGGAGGACACTGTAAATTACGCTGTTATGGGTGGCACTGTAAATGCCGCTGTTATGGGTGGCACTGTAAATGACGCTGTTATGGGTGGCACTGTAAATGCCGCTGTTATGGGAGGACACTGTAAATGACTCTGTTATGGTGGCAATGTAAAAGACGCTGTTATGGGAGGACACTGTAAATGACGCTGTTATGGTGGCACTGTAAATTACGCTGTTATGGTGGCACTGTAAAAGACGCTGTTATGGGAGGACACTGTAAATGACGCTGTTATGGTGGCACTGTAAATTACGCTGTTATGGTGGCACTGTAAAAGACGCTGTTATGGGAGGACACTGTAAATGATGCTGTTATGGGAGGACACTGTAAATGACGCTGTTATGGGAGGACACTGTAAATGACGCTGTTATGGTGGCACTGTAAAAGACACTGTTAAGGGAGGACACTGTAAATGACGCTGTTATGGTGGCACTGTAAAAGACGCTGTTATGGGAGGACACTGTAAATGACGCTGTTATGGGGGGACACTGTAAATGACGCTGTTATGGGAGGACACTGTAAATGACGCTGTTATGGGAGGACACTGTAAAAGACGCTGTTATGGGAGGACACTGTAAATGACGCTGTTATGGGAGGACACTGTAAATGACGCTGTTATGGTGGCACTGTAAAAGACGCTGTTATGGGAGGACACTGTAAATGACGCTGTTATGGGAGGACACTGTAAATGACGCTGTTATGGGAGGACACTGTAAATGACGCTGTTATGGGGGACACTGTAAATGACGCTGTTATGGGAGGACACTGTAAATGACGCTGTTATGGGAGGACACTGTAAAGACGCTGTTATGGGAGGACACTGTAAATGACGCTGTTATGGAGGACACTGTAAATGACGCTGTTATGGTGGCACTGTAAAAGACGCTGTTATGGGAGGACACTGTAAATGACGCTGTTATGGGAGGACACTGTAAATGACGCTGTTATGGGAGGACACTGTAAATGACGCTGTTATGGGAGGACACTGTAAAAGATGCTGTTAAGGGGGGACACTGTAAATGACGCTGTTATGGGGGACACTGTAAATGATGCTGTTATGGGAGGACACTGTAAAAGACGCTGTTATGGGGGGACACTGTAAATGACGCTGTTATGGGGGGACACTGTAAATGACGCTGTTATGGTGGCACTGTAAAAGACGCTGTTATGGGAGGACACTGTATAAGACGCTGTTAAGGGGGGACACTGTAAATGACGCTTTTATGGGAGGACACTGTAAATGACGCTGTTACGGGGGAAACTGTAAATGACGCTGTTATGGGGGGACACTGTAAATGACGCTGTTATGGGGGACACTGTAAAAGACGCTGTTATAGGTGGCACTGTAAATGACGCTGTTATGGGTGGCACTGTAAATGACGCTGTTATAGGTGGCACTGTAAAAGACGCTGTTATGGGAGGACACTGTAAATGACGCTGTTATGGGAGGACACTGTAAATGACGCTGTTATGGGAGGACACTGTAAATGACGCTGTTATGGGAGGACACTGTAAAAGATGCTGTTAAGGGGGGACACTGTAAATGACGCTGTTATGGGGGACACTGTAAATGATGCTGTTATGGGAGGACACTGTAAAAGACGCTGTTATGGGGGGACACTGTAAATGACGCTGTTATGGGGGGACACTGTAAATGACGCTGTTATGGGGGGACACTGTAAATGACGCTGTTATGGGGGGACACTGTAAATGACGCTGTTATGGGAGGACACTGTAAATGACGCTGTTATGGGAGGACACTGTAAAAGATGCTGTTAAGGGGGGGACACTGTAAATGACGCTGTTATGGGGGACACTGTAAATGATGCTGTTATGGGAGGACACTGTAAAAGACGCTGTTATGGGGGGACACTGTAAATGACGCTGTTATGGGGGGACACTGTAAATGACGCTGTTATGGGAGGACACTGTAAATGACGCTGTTATGGGGGATACTGTAAATGATGCTGTTATGGGGGGACACTGTAAATGACGCTGTTATGGGACACTGTAAAATACGCTGTTATGGGGGACACTGTAAAAGACGCTGTTATAGGTGGCACTGTAAATGACGCTGTTATGGGTGGCACTGTAAATGACGCTGTTATAGGTGGCACTGTAAAAGACGCTGTTATGGGAGGACACTGTAAATGACGCTGTTATGGGAGGACACTGTAAATGACGCTGTTATGGGAGGACACTGTAAATGACGCTGTTATGGGAGGACACTGTAAAAGATGCTGTTAAGGGGGGACACTGTAAATGACGCTGTTATGGGGGACACTGTAAATGATGCTGTTATGGGAGGACACTGTAAAAGACGCTGTTATGGGGGGACACTGTAAATGACGCTGTTATGGGGGGACACTGTAAATGACGCTGTTATGGGGGGACACTGTAAATGACGCTGTTATGGGGGGACACTGTAAATGACGCTGTTATGGGAGGACACTGTAAATGACGCTGTTATGGGAGGACACTGTAAAAGATGCTGTTAAGGGGGGGACACTGTAAATGACGCTGTTATGGGGGACACTGTAAATGATGCTGTTATGGGAGGACACTGTAAAAGACGCTGTTATGGGGGGACACTGTAAATGACGCTGTTATGGGGGGACACTGTAAATGACGCTGTTATGGGAGGACACTGTAAATGACGCTGTTATGGGGGATACTGTAAATGATGCTGTTATGGGGGGACACTGTAAATGACGCTGTTATGGGGGGACACTGTAAATGACGCTGTTACGGGGGAAACTGTAAATGACACTGTTATGGGACACTGTAAAATACGCTGTTATGGGGGACACTGTAAAAGACGCTGTTATAGGTGGCACTGTAAATGACGCTGTTATGGGTGGCACTGTAAATGACGCTGTTATAGGTGGCACTGTAAATGACGCTGTTAAGGGGGGACACTGTAAAAGACGCTGTTAAGGGGGGACAGTGTAAAGGATGCTGTTATGAGGGCACTGTAAATTATACTGCTATGGGGGGACACTGTGGATAACTACACTCACAAACAACACACAAAATAGATCTGTGCAAAGCTGTGTAATTCTGCTAGTATATATATTTTTAGAAAGAAACCGAGAGCTTCTGTTAGACACAGAGCTCCTGTATAATCGCCCTAAGTGTCTGAGATAATATCTCCTCACACACATTTTTTGAAATATTATGAAATGAACAGGACTCTGGCACGCTCCGCAGATTTCTCAGAAAAGGGGAAACCAGAGTGAGCCACAAATGCTGAGTCTCGGTTTCGCAGGCATAACCCCTCCATCTGAACTGTTTGTGCGTAGACGGACTATATCTGACTCTTCTAACTGGGACTCTGCCAGACAAAAACTGGTCCTTGCAGCATTTTTTGTCCGGCTGATTCCTGGCACTACTGCCGGAAATAGGCCAGGTCCCCGCCGGGTCCCATTATAGTCAATGAGGCCTGGCAGTGCTCTGGTCCTTTCTGGCTATGCCGGATACGATGAACTCCAGCAGTGTGTTCCTCTGCCGGAAGATTTTAACGCTAGTGTGAAACTAACCTTAGGCTCAGTTCACATCTCGTTTAGAGGCTTCCATCAGAGGTAAACGCCAGGATGACTCCAGACATTTACCTATCATGGAAGGATGGAACGTATCCCACTCCCCCTCTCTAGCAGTCCTACCTAGCAGCAGCCGCCGGCTGGAACACTGTCTCTGGCAGGCCTCTGCAGTGAACACAGAACAGAGAGGAGTCACATGATGATCCGAACCTCGTCATCCTCCCCCTAAATGCTTAACCCTTTCCTCTCGTGAGCTGCTTGAACTGCTTTTGGGCTGCAACTTCCTCCTTTTTTGAGCTACCCACCAAACACAGCGTCTGGGGACAGAGGAAATCCTCAATCGAAAAAAGCCCTGCCAGCAGGAGAACAGCAGATCGCTCGTCTTCTTGCTGGCAGGGTGGCCATTTTACTAAAGACTACAACGCCCTCTCTGCCTTTGGGCAGTGATGCCATAGGACAGGGCTGGCCAACCTGCGGCTCTCCAGCTGTTGTAAAACTACAATTCCCACCATGCCCTGCTGTAGGCTGATAGCTGTAGGCAGTCTTTGCATGCTGGGAGTTGTAGTTTTGCAACAGCTGGAGAGCCGCAGGTTGGCCATCCCTGCCATAGGACCTCCCTGGGGGGTCTTTTTTTAACAGAGGCTAGTGATGGATGTGCAGCGAGCCTCTGAGGGGCCGGAGCAGAGGACAAGAGTGGTAGTGGCTCTGGCTATCACAATCTATCACAGTGGCTTCCCTCAGACTGTTGCTCCCTAGGGATGGTGAAAAGAGGGGGCATCCCCTGATTTAGGGGCTTCTGGTAGTTGGGGTGCCTATAATATTAAGTGTTTCTGTAAGGCAGTGAGTGTAGAGTGCAACTGGTGGCATATAACAAAATAAACATCTCTTTTTTGCAGTGCAAAATAGGAGTTGTAGTACATACAATTATAGGAGACTCAGTTGCAGCTGTATAAAGTGAACTTCTTCCCAGATAACAATGTATGGATTTAGGCAAGGATGGGTGAGATGGTCCTCTCTCTCTAAAGTCTCCTCCAGTAGTAGCTATAGAGAGCAATTGTACTCTTTCATTGGTGGCTGTAGTGTCCACTGCGGGATACAGGGTTTTAGTAATACGATTGGCCAAGCCATGTCCAGGTGTGAAGGATGTTTTAACAGTGTCCTTCACAGCAGTAAAGTCTTAGCAGCTTTTGGTAGCAGGCTACCTTACTGACTCCAGTGATTAGCCTTGCAAATTCTAGGTTCTCTAGTTCTCTCCTTTGTCTTTTTCCTTTCTACTTCTGTAGATCATGCAGATATCTGTGAGTCTCTGTAGCTTGATGCCTAAGAGGAGGAATCATAGGTCACTGCTTCCTTCCTCTAATAAATCTAGTCTAGACTCATTTAAGGTAGGGGTGGGACCAGACCACACCTAACCTCTTACAAAAGCAGAGCCAGGATTGTTAACCTAGTAGCAATCCTCACACCGATGATCTCCTAGGGCTGTGCAGTGGTAGGTTGGAACATCCTTTCTTCGGGGGGCCAAGCCTAACTGGGTAGCAAGATGGACGCCTGAGCTACAGCTCCCGTCACACAGACCAGCATCACAGTGCAATCTAGAGCCCCTCAGTATGGTGAAATTCGGCAGAGATCGTCCCAGAGATGGCCCTGAACTTAGTAGGCCAAAGAAAACTCAAGCGGATATGGCACAATTTCTGAAAAAGAAGCCACTGGAGTCCTCGGCGCATTAATCCAAGATGGCGCCGGGCCCCCACAGCATCTCCGAAACTACAGAGCTGCTGAACAGGAAGACGAGGGTCAGTCTGCGGACACAGCAACCTTTTCAAAGAGGTACTTTAAACAAACCTTATAAGGGGCCCTTGCCCCGGTAATGTGGGAATTGGCAGACATTAAAGCGGAGGTGAGGCATATAGGCCACAGGGTGGAGGACAATCTACAGGTGGCGCACAGTGAGGCCATGGCGAATAGTATTGCAGCTCACAATGAAGCCATATCTACAGCTGTCATGCTAATTGAGGATCAAGAGAACAGGAGCCGCCGTAAAAATGTGCGTGTAAAAGGCTTACCTGAAACAATACCTCATGAATAACTGTCGGACGCCATATTGCGCCTCTTTAGTGTTATCATGGAAGACGCGAGGACTCACTCTATCATTATAGAGAGAGTACATAGATCCCTGAGATCCCCTCCCAAGGAAGGAGAGCCGCCAAGGGACGTGGTATGCGGGCTCCTCAGTTATGTGGACACAGCAGCTATCCTGAAGGGTGCCAGAGAACGTGTGGACTTGACTTATAAAGGCCATCGCGTCTCATTTTTTCAAGACATCGCTCCCTCCACTTTGCTGAAAAGGCTACTTAAACCTCTATGTAACTACCTCAGGTCACAGAAGATCGCTTATAGGTGGCTTTTCCCCTTTGGATTGCAAGCGACCATAGCGGGCAAGAGATGTAAATCAAATCTCCAGCAGACCTGGACGCAGTCTGGCCTCTGCTCAGCATTGATCCTATGGACATTCCCTCATGGATACCACAAGCCTTGCAGCACCCTCAACTCCCTCCTCTACCAAAAACAACCAAATGGTCAGAAGTCTGCAGATCTAAATCGTCGAGCCTGAGGAAACCGGTGGGCTGACCAGAAGTGAAGTATATGTGGGGACGTTTTCTCCTAATTTGCCCGTAACTATGGGTCACACTGTCTGCCTCTGTTTGATCTGTTTTATTTTCTATGTCACCTCCTAACTTAACTTCAATCTCTTCACAACTGGCAGACTTGTTGTTCCCTTCTCTTGGGGATCATGTGGCGGTCATAGATTGCCTTGTATTGGTTCTAGTTTTCACCATGGTATATATACTGTATATATAGCCAGCTAGCCCTATGGATTGCGTGGGGCTAATATTATTGGGCTCGAATTATATGTCATGTTTATTCACTATTTGCTGGTCTGTGGAACCAGTTAAGGAATTACTTTGCTAAGTCCTCCTACACCCATAACCCACCTCCTTGGCTCTAGAAGACGAGGAGCTTACTCGTTAATTGAAGTTTTACACTGTATGTTTTATATGTATTATACGGTTTTGTTGTTAGTTATGGGTCTATCACATACTACCCCATATTGCTTGCAAAGAAAAGGGGGTTAGTCAGCACATCCCAATGCGCAGGTGCACGCTACCATGGCTAAAGACATAGAGAAAAAAAGAGACAATGCAACAGCACCCTGCATACCAGATAAAGTCCAATAATGCCATAGTCACAAAAAATATTATAGTGGTAATGCTACGCTTATTTATAAAGTAATGAAGGCCATTATGGCACCAAAAATGGTAAAAGGCACAGTGGACCCAGCATGCATGTGGATCCAACACTTCCTGAAGTTTATGGTGGCCATTATGGCGCATAACAGGTAGTATTTAGTGTTGAGATCGCCTTGACGTTCGGCAGACGGGCTCAGATGGTTTTGTACAAAATGCATTTGCCAAGCATCTCGCTTTATAAATAAGCGTAGCATTAGCACTATAATATTTTTGCGACTATGGCATTATTGTACTTTATCTGGTATGCAGGGTGCTGTTGCATTGTCTCTTTTTTACCCCATATTGCTTGGTTATGGTTAGGAATCAGCGGGCTATAGGCACATTGTTCCCGAAAAAAACTATAGATGATGGCTGACATCACATTCACATCATTCAATGTAAAGGGGATGAACACCCCCCAGAAGAGGTCGCAAGTCCTTACCATGTTAAGAAAAGAAAAAGCGGGGGTTTCCTACAAAAAACACACCTTCGCGCTGGTCGTGTCCCCAGGTTCCCTCAGCATCAATATAATCAATGGTATCATAGTACCTTTGTGTAGGCCTCCAGAGGAGTAAGCATAGGCAAAAATGTCCCATTCACTTCCACATTGATTTTAGAGGACGCAGATGGGAGGTTTCTGTTTGTGAAGAGTCAGTTGGGAAACCTTAACCTCACTTTGGCTTGTCTTTACGCCCCAAACAAGGGTCAATCTAAATGGATCATAAACAGCCTCATTAGGCTTAAACAGTTGGCGGAAGCCGTAGTACTGGTGGGGGGTGATCTTAACATTGCCCTAAACCCGCTATTGGAGCAGAATCCTCCACAGGCACCTCGGTACACTCTCAAAAATCTTTGAGTGATATTCACAAGACACTTAGAGACATGTCTCTAGCTGACTCATGGAGACTCCATAACCCATCCTCGAGGGACTATTCGTTCCAGTCTTCAGCTCATTTTTCATTTCAGAGATTAGATTATATCCTTGTCCCCAATAGCCCAGTCAGCGCAGTTAAAAAGGTGGGCATAGGAGCTATAACAGTGTCCGATCATTCACCAGTATCAGCAACGGTCTCTTTTATGAATTTACCTGAAACAGAATGGGTATGGAGACTGAACGAAACACTTTTGGACAAAACATCAGATGTAGCAGCTCTCTCCCAAAGACTACAGAATTATTTCAAAGAGAACCTCCCAGAGGACACATCGGTCCCAATTACTTGGGAGGCTCACAAGGCTTTCGTAAGGGGAGAATTCATAGGCCACGGCTCCAAAATCAAGAATGAACACCCAAAAATTCTAAATTCCCTCTTAATCCAAATCTCCACCATTGAAATGATTCAGAAAAGATCTAAACTTGCTCATGCACATACAGATCTGTAGACTCTACGTAAGCAACTCAAAGACCATCTGAATATTCAATATGCAATATTTTTTTGTGGCAGACAAAGAAACCCAGGATATCTCACACTGCTCTTATTCTCCCTCGCTCTCTTGGGGGCTTTGGTCTGCCAGATACACTGACATATTACAAAGCGACTCAAATGAAGAGGTGGATCTCATTATGTGTGACATAACACGGTCCATTGGGCTACACTAAATGACCAACAGATGGCCAGCCTATGGGTCATTGCCACTCCAAAAAACACAATTTCAGGTCTTATGAGGGGTATATATACCACTTTCTGCTCCCTACTGGATCTAACCCCGATCATGTCAACCCCTCCAATCTACTTACCAGGCCATTTACTCCTTTACTATGTCCTACCATCAAGGGGGTAACGCCTCTAGCTTCTGGGTTAAACTTAAAGATAAGACTATCAGAGATATTCTCTCAGATATGGGCTCGGAGAAAAATGTCTCACGTTATTGCTCACTGGTTTTACCTTTAGGAAATTTACTGGAAATACACAAGTTCTCCTGCTCTCTCAAGAAGATCATACCATTGAGCACAGAACAAGGGGACCCGACTTGGCTGGAAAATGCCCTAAACCCTCTATCTAACCGACCTAGATTGCTTTCTTTTCTGTACCACTCTTTTCTATCTACCTCTCAGACGCCACGACCTGCGTTTATTGGGGGCTGGGAGAAGAAACTACAAAGGTCCTTTACGGAGCCGGAGATGGTCACAATTCGCCTTAGGTCCCATGGGTTTTATAAATGTGTGCGCATACAAGAACACTCATACAAGGTACTAACTATATGGTACAATTATCCAAAAAAGCTATTCCAATTTGGTCTAACCCACAGTGATAGATGCTGGAGATGTCATCAAGAGACTGGATCTTTTCTGCATGTATTTTGGGATTGTTCCGCCATACAGGGATTCTGGAGATTGGTAGAGGAAAGGGTCAACCAGATTTGCGCTACACACATAAAACTAACCCCGGAGACAGTCCTACTGTTGCTGCCTAATGACTCATGGGCACCATCCGCATCCAACCTGCCTGCTCTCCTAGTACAAGTGGTTTGCCTTCTAATTCCCCTTAATTGGCTTCGCACAGAACCCCCATCTCTTGAGCAATTGTTTGATAGGATCAACCAGATATATAAAATGGAGGAATTGGTTGGCTGGGCAGCTAGGAAACACGACCGGTTTGTTAAGCTGTGGTATCCTTGGAAAAATCATAGAGAAACCCTGGGAATCTAGGCTCTGTTGGGATGTGGACCGGTTCTCCACCCCTATAATGTTACTGTAAATGGTGGGTGTCAAGGAGTGGACGTAATGTTGGTTCATGTTCATCTACCCTCCTCTCCCTACATTGCACTTTTCCAAGACATCTTGAATTTCTTTGGTTCATGTACATCTATGTATGACGCTGACAAATTTTTCAGGACCTGGAATTCATACACATATTCTGTGATTTAGCATAGTTACTACTATGTTTCCGTTGACATGTGCCTGCTTCATTTTCTGTGTCGGGTATATAAAGCAAATGCTTTATATAAATATAAAAAAAAAATTATCGGGTCAAAAGAAAAATTATGCAAACTATATTGACCCGTGAGATTGACATAAACATCTCAAAGAGTTCAATCAAGAACCTGATTATTTTGTGCAATCAGTAAAACAGGGTACAAGCGCTATGCAAAAATATAAATGGTTTATTATACAATAGGTTAAATACAATCAAAAATGAATCAACATAAATTTCAATAATATACAATGATATGCAGTACCCAGAATTCACCACTATATGATACCACCAAAACACTACTCAACCAACATAAGAATATTATGCAATACAGCTTTAAATCTGTGAGAGATATACAATCAATGGATTATGCGGAAAACTCAATCAAGAAGATGACAGATACGAGCCCTTGCTCCGCCCAAAAATGATGACCAATCTTTCAGATAATGGTAGTATTGCAACAAAACGTATAAATTATTGGCTTGATATCAAACTATGGAATACAAAGATTCCCAACAAAGAGTTTCTCCAATATTATCCCCTTGTTTCAGTTATATGCATCGTAACTGAAATCAGAGAAAATACTGATGTAGCAACTAACGTTACACGTCCGCAAGTGAGCGGGTATCTGGCTAAGTATCAAGCCAATTAATTTAAATCAATACTACATAAAACAAAATATACATTACCCAATGGTCAAGTGATGTGCAGAGTCTTGGGGCAGCCAGCTCTCAAGAGTTTTTCCCGATAATCCAAATGATTCTCCAGAGATCTATAATCCAAATGTTTGTTTCTCTTTTTTTTGTTTTTCTCCTTTTTTTCTTCTTTCTGGTAACTGGTTTCTTAACCCAAAACTTATCAGATGAACACGCCCTCCGAGTTTGGAACTTTCCAATCATTGTTGGAGGGGTGTGTGCATGGATAAGGAGCATGGCGTCATAATACTACCCAGAATGCAATTTTGCTACTGATGTAGTATTAACCGCTTATATCTAGATGGCACTGTTGTATAAGTAATAAGCATCATACCATTAAGGGTTAACTCATACATGCCTAATATTTTCACTACTTCACACCTCTGACATCTAGAGGCCTTGTCTCAGGGCTGAGGGACAAACTTTGATACATGAATATATACTTTGAGGAACATCTAGACCATTCTCACACTGTGGAATTCATGTTCAGATAGGAAAAACAATGAAGCCTCTGAATCTGCAGGTGCGGTGTATCTTCTAACTTTCTAAATGTATAATATATTGTTACAATAACAGTAGCTTTTGAACGGCACAGTAATCTTCTCATGGACTTACTTTGGCCTACATGAAACTTCATACAAAACAGTGAATATAAATCAACATTGCTCTTAAAGGCAATGAATACTCATTATAACTAAAATAAGTAAGTATAACTGTTTAAACTTATGAAAAAGCACAACATCTGTAACATCTGATCAACATATTGTATATGCCCGTACAGCAGTTTACGACCACTTATGGGGTGTTTCTGTAAACTACAGAATCAGGGCCATAAATATTGAGTTTTGTTTGGCTGTTAACCCTTGCTTTGTAACTGGAAAAAAATATTAAAATGGAAAATCTGCCAAAAAAGGGAAATTTTGAAATTATATCTCTATTTTCCATGAATTCTTGTGGAACACCTAAAGGGTTAACAACGTTTGTAAAATCAGTTTTGAATACCTTGAGGGGTGTAATTTCTTGAGGGGTGGTTTCTATTATGTAAGCCTCGCAAAGTGACTTCAGACCTGAACTGGTCCCTAAAAATTGGGTTTTTGAAAATTTCTGAAAAATTTAAAGATTTGCTTCTAAACTTCTAAGCCTTGTAACATCCCCCAAAAAGAAAATATCATTCCCAAAATGATCCAAACATGAAGTAGACATATGGGGAATGTAAAGTAATAACTATTTTTGGAAGTATTACTATGTATTATAGAAGTAGAGAAATTGAAACTTGGAAATTTGCAATTTTCTTTTTATTTCTGGTAAATTTGGTATTTTTTAATAAATAAAAAATAATTTGTGGGACTTCATTTTACCAGTGTCATGAACTACAATATGTGACGAAAAAACTATCTCAGAATGGCCTGGATAAGTCAAAGCGTTTTAAAGTTATCACCACTTAAAGTGACACTGGTCAGATTCGCAAAAAATGGCCTGGTCCTAAGGTGAAATAAGGCTGTGTCCTTAAGGGGGTTAAACAATAAAAAGATTTATTCCAGGAACATCCTTTCTTCCCTCAGAGCACACCCTGATGTCAGGGCTCCTGCCGGATGGTAGTTGGGGTGCCCTTCATGTTATGTGTATTATACTGGTGCAAGGCAGGAGATGTAGGTGCTGTGGATGGCGATTGGTGCTGGGGTCAGTGCAGATTGGGAGCTGTAGTACATCCAACAGTATCAGAAGATTGAAAAGTGAGAATAAGGCGGCTCACCTCCATACCGAATGGAATCAGGTGCTCACGTTAATGTTTACCCCAATAAACAAAGAGAAAGTGAATATATGTATAAATGGGCACTCAAGTCATAAGTTGTTGCATCGAAAAGTTTATATAAATATAGCACTATAACATTAAAATAACATTTAAAATACCATTTTAAAACAATTTATATAAAAAAACAATATAATATTCGATTAATTATCGATCGATATTATAGTCGACTTTAGTAGTATATATCGATGTTATGATCGACTCTTGGTCTTAATATGAAATAGTCAGTCTCCAGAAAAATCGATCTCAAGAGCATCGACTATTTGAAGCATCTCAGGGGTATCGACTTTTTGAGAAAAGCCACATAAAATACTGGAGAAGCAGCAAAGCACAAAAGCTTTAGATGACTTTAAAGCAATCTTTTCTGATAATGTTCCCAATGTTGGCATACAAAACCACTCGTGCTTTATTTCTTAGCAGCTTGATAGGAGAAAGGTAAGCAGCCTCTTTACTATGTCTTCACCACTGTCGGTGATTTTAATTCGACAGAATAGACCGCATGCTAAATCAGCGATATTTTCTTTTCCCATTAGCTTCAGTTGAATCTCTCAAAACTTTCGAATGGTGATCCCGATTATTCAAATGGTGATCACGTACCTGGTGGCGTCTCACGTGGCGTCCCATGTGGTTTCTATACGTCACCTCTTTACAGATGCAGCGCGCTGTTTCCTTCGGATTGAAGTCTGTAAGTACTGTAGTTAAATTGTCAGAAATGCCATACGCGTTTCGAGGTTTACACACCTCTTCATCAGTGGCTGATGAATCACCGACAGTGGTGAAGACATAGTAAAGAGGCTGCTTACTTTTCTCCTATCAAGCTGCTAAGAAATAAAGCACGAGTGGTTTTGTATGCCAACATTGGGAAGATTATCAGAAAAGATTGCTTTAAAGTCATCTAAAGCTTTTGTGCTTCGCTGCTTCTCCAGTATTTAATGTGGCTTTTCTCAAATAGTCGATACCCCCGAGATGCTTCAAATAGTCGAGATCGATTTTTCTGGAGACTGACTATTTCATATTAAGACCAAGAGTCGATCATAACATCGATATATACTACTAAAGTCGACTATAATATCGATCGATAATTAATCGAATAGTATATTGTTTTTTTATATAAATTGTTTTAAAATTGTATTTTAAATGTTATTTTAATGTTATAGTGGTATTTTATATAAACTTTTCGATGCAACAACTTATGACTTGAGTGCCCGTTTATACATAGTATCAGAAGATGGTTCCAAACAATTCACAGTGCAAATCTTCCCTGATAGTGATGTAAGGATATAAGCACAGTTGGGGGGTTGTAGTACTCATGTATCTGTATCTTTTTAAAGGCTCTAAGGCTGACAATAATGTTCTTGCAGACTTGTCTGTAAATTACAGCTGAGGGGTACAAGATTAAAATATGGATGGCCAGGACCAGTGAATACCTTACTGACTGACTGTAGTGTTCGGCCATGCAGATGTGATTCTCTAAGATATGGGCCTAGTCCTCTGAGGAGTAAGCACATGTAGCTTCTCTTACTTCCTGAGCTAACACTAGACTCAACTAGGGGCAGACCTAAGTCCATTTCCTAGCTTCCTATAGGGGCTGCATTAGGATTGTTCACCACGACTAATTCTTACTAAACTATGCAGGTGTAACACAGTATACTGGAACATGAAATAACATTTAAATAACAGTAAACTATTTTCAAGCACCCTATGCTGTGGTACTGCATCAGGACACTACAGGATGGAATAGCACAATCTGCTACACTATTGCACGCCCACATTTTCACCCAGGCGGCCCCCCTAATAGGAAACATAAAATGCTCCGATGCTCTCCTTTTCTCTGTGCTGAATCGCGCAGGGCAAAGGCTTTTTCTGCAGATCCGGTGACGTATTGGGCTCTCCACAGGGACTGCTTGGCGGAGGCTTCCGCCCAGATGTGAGCCCGGTGACGTCACCGGAACTAATGGACCGTCTTTAGTGTTTCCCTAGCCTGTAAAACTGCTAGGGCAGTGCTAAAGCTGTCAGACGTCAGTGAATATACTAGCAGTGTAAAAATATAAACCAAAAAATCCTTGCGCTGCGCGATCCAGCACAGGGCAAGGGAGAGAATTAGAGTATGAAATGCTCCAATACTAATATCAGGAGGCCTGCCAGGGTGGAAATGTGGGTATGTCCAGGTTCAGCTCTTTAAATCTTTGATTCAACTTCGAACTTACTTATTCCAAACCTTACTGACAATAACGTTTACCTCAGATTGTCAAAAAAGACAGTGTCCTGTAAACCAATTGAGCCCAAAATATTCCTCAACAAGGGAAGTAAAACTGTTATTAGAGTTTCTGAGTACGATCACAACAAAGGACTCATCTCTAGGGGACATCGGTATTAAACTAGTATGTCTCTTATTTTTAGCTATGGTAGCTAGAACAGCTGAGATCACAATGTTCAAAATTAATGAGCCTTGAGCGTCTACATCCCTTAGAGGATATCATCTAATCCCAAAAGCCAAACTAAAGCAGCTCACCTACAATATTATCCAATTCGAGATGGATTTAGTTAACCAAGGATCCTTCTCCATGTTTGGTAAGTGCAATAAAGGAATGCTTGGAAAGATCCAAGTCATACAGAGAAGGAATCTCTAGCTTATTTGTAAAAACTGGGCCACTATATCATAAGCTTTGACTAATACTATTAGCGTGTAGATTTGCCATGAACAATGCTGCCACGGCTATGACCATGTTTTGAGCCCACTCTATGAGAGGGGCTGCTTCTTCATAAGCTACTGCAAAGGGTGTTCCACCAGAAACATCATTAAAGGCATTTAGATGGACGACAAAATGCAATTTTATTAAGTTCTATTGGCATTCTTCAGAAATTGAACAAATATAATTTTGGAGAGCTACCACCAGGTGTGTGCTACTCTAGCTAATAGCTGGTGCTAGGTGGCTGTCTCCCGAAGAACAAAGCACAGGTTGCAGAAATCTATCATCTGCAAATGTTTTTTGTTCTAGGGAAGGGACAACCACATAGCAACATCAACCCTCCCAATACCCAACCCACTTGGGTTTCCTGGTGGTAGCAGGGAAAAGTAATTTGACTATACATACATGCCTTTAGGCCAACAACAGAACTAGAAACAAGGTCATCAACCTCGAACAGAACCCCAGACGTAGAGGATGATTATCAACCAGAGATATGGGACCATTATTATATGACTTCAGTATGAGTTGTCAGCTCAAGAAAACAAAATTTCTTTAAAAAACACAACTATTACACTGCTTTTTAAGACAAAGTTTATTCAAGTTCTTTCTGGTTCAGGCCTCTACGAAAATATTCTGGGGGTCAAAAAATGATGGGGGTCAATGTGATGTCAACTTTGCACTGGTTGTGTATGGGAAGTAGGGAGTTAACTGTCCAGCAAGCACCTTAGTAACTGTAGGCTTACTCCACCCCTTCTTCTGGTGGGAAGCTGTGTAGCCTGTGAGAGAGTGAGCAGCAGATCTAACTGAAAGCAACAAGAAGAGCTACAGTATATGTGCCAGCCCTTGAGAGAAGAGAAGGTAACACCTACACCTTGGCTATTGACTTCGCTGCATTTTGGGTGGGAAGATAAATCACACGTCCCTTACCATATTGAAAGGACAAACTAGACATCTGTTTGAAAAGACTCCACGCTGCTGAGGTAACTGTGAATGTATATTCATTCACAGTACCCTCTATCTAAAGATAGAGAAAGTGCACCCCTCAGGCCGGACTGAAAAGATTGCACAGTCTAATTGGAGAGAGAGAGAGACTCGGAGAGGACTGGTATACTGCCTTCCCTTTCTTACACACAACTTTTGGCAAAATTGTCTAAGCCACCTGTAAAGACTGCTTACATTTAGGCTCCATTCACACGTCCGCAATGTGTTTTGCGGATACACGGAGCTGCGGATCTGCAAAACATGGAAAGCGGCAATGTGCGTTCCGCATTTTGCGGACCGCACATTGCCGGCACTAAAAGAATATGCCTGTTAGGACATGTTCTATTTTTTTGCGGAACGGAAGTGCGGACCCGGAAGTGCGGATCCGCAAATCCGTGTTTGGGCAGCACATCATGCTGCCCCATAGGAATGAATGGGTCCGCAATTCAGTTCTGCAAAATGCAGAATTTAATTGCGGACATGTGAATGGAGCCTTACAAGTGCCTTTGGGAACCATCTACCCAACTGCCTTAGTAAAATAGTGAACTGTTTGCACTAAAACCGGCCTCATCGTTTCATGCACCAGCACCTGTATTGCTACAGTTCCACATTGTCTTGCCCTGCACTGGGACCCTGCCTTGCACCCCAAACACCACAAACATCAAGGGTACCCTCAACCACCACCAGGCAGGAGAACCCCAAATCCAGGGTGTGCCCTGAGGGAAGAAGAACGGTGCATTCTTCCATCAAATGCACGGACAGGTGAGCACCAGAGGGAGGACTGTCACCATGAGTACTACTACTTCCATCAGTAGCACCACCACCACTCCTGTCCTATGCTCTACTCCCCTGACGGGCTTGTTGCAGACCCTATGACCACCCAAATACCTTTAATGTTGTCTACCTGCTTTTCCACCAGCTTTACAATGTGTCCTTTCTGTAATGCCAGTGAGGGACACGATGACCAAATGGCATCTGGGCATACTGATGGCTTAAGGGCCCATTCACACGACAGTGTGACAAAATGGCCGTGAAAAACAGACACATTGGCCGTATCTAGCTGGTGTCCCTTTAAATATGGTCGCTTTAATTAATTACACTCACACTAGGCCTCAGATGAAACAGTGCTGCCAGTCTGAACCTCCAGGTGTAAAAACCTAAATTCACAGTATAATAACAGTTTCAATTCCTAGACTATTGACTTTCTTTAACCCACTTGCTTTGTGTATCCTATACACACACTCCAGTCCTTTATACACGGCGGGAGTAACCAGTGGCGTAGCGTGGGGAGGGGGTTGCCCTGGTTGCCAAATTGCAGGGGGCGCCAGGCAGCAAGCAATTTAATGAGCACCACGGGAGCTTATGACTCCCGTCCCCTTCGTTATGCCTCATAGGAGCCCATGAGGCATTAGAGCGATGCAGGAGGTCATGATTACCTCACTGTGACCTCGCGAGATGACGCGGCGTGGGAGGGCACGGTGATGTGTTCTTGACCGCCTGCGCCGGGACGCCTCAAGCTTTGATGGAGAGAGGTAAATATTTATATATTTTTTTTAAATGTATGTACCCTACCTTAATTGCGGAGGTACTGGGGGCACCATGGGGGTGGGGGGGGGGGGGAGCAGAGAGAGGAGGACCGAGGACATTATACTAATAAGAGTGTCCACTATACTAAAAACAAAGAGGGGCCATTGTATTAATAATAAAGAGGGGACCATTATACTAAAAATAAAGAGGGACCATAATAATAATAATAATTATACAGAGGGGCCATTTATTATTAATAATAATAATACAAACAAATTGTGAATACAAACTGAATGCAATGATGTGGAGATGGCAAATGTCAATATTTTATTTGTAATAGAACGTAGATGACAGATCAAACGTTTAATCCGAGTAAATGTATCATTTTAAAGGAAAAATACGTTGATTCAAATTTTCACGGTGTCAACAAATCCCCAAAAAGTTGGGACAAGTAGCAATAAGAGGCTGGAAAAAGTAACTTTGAGCATAACGAAGAGCTGGAAGACCAATTAACACTAATTAGGTCAATTGGCAACATGATTGGGTATAAAAAGAGCTTCTCAGAGTGGCAGTGTCTCTCAGAAGCCAAGATGGGTAGAGGATCACCAATTCCCACAATGTTGTGCAGAAAGATAGTGGAGCAATATCAGAAAGGTGTTACCCAGCGAAAAATTGCAAAGACTTTGCATCTATCATCATCAACTGTGCATAACATCATCCGAAGATTCAGAGAATCTGGAACAATCTCTGTGTGTAAGGGTCAAGGCCGTAAAACCATACTGGATGCCCGTGATCTCCGGGCCCTTAACCACTTAAGGACCACAGGTTTATACCCCCCTAGTGACCAGGCCCTTTTTTACAAATCGGCACTCCACAACTTTAGCAGTTTATTGCTCAGTCATGCAACTTACCACCCAAATTAATTTTACCTCCTTTTCTTCTCACTAATAGAGCTTTCATTTGGTGGTATTTCATTGCTGCTGACATTTTTACTTTTTTTGTTATTAATTGAAATTTTTCACTTTCAATTGTAAAATTTTGCAAAAAAAACAACATCCATATATAAATTTTTCGCTAAATTTATTGTTCTACATGTCTTTGATAAAAAAAAAATGTTTGGGTAAAAAAAAAATGGTTTGGGTAAAAGTTATAGCGTTTACAAACTATGGTACAAAAATGTGAATTTCCGCTTTTTGAAACAGCTCTGACTTTCTGAGCACCTGTCATGTTTCCTGAGGTTCTACAATGCCCAGACAATAGAAAAACCCCACAAATGACCCCATTTCGGAAAGTAGACACCCTAAGGTATTCGCTGATGGGCATAGTGAGCTCATAGAAGTTTTTATTTTTTGTCACAAGTTAGCGGAAAATGATGATTTATTTTTTATTTTATTTTTTTCTTACAAAGTCTCATATTCCACTAACTTGTGACAAAAAATAAAAAATTCTAGGAACTCGCCATGCCCCTCACGAAATACCTTGGGGTGTCTTCTTTCCAAAATGGGGTCACTTGTGGGGTAGTTATACTGCCCTGGCAATTTAGGGGACCATATGCGTGAGAAGTAGTGTGAAATCAAAATCTGTAAAAAATGGCCTGCGAAATCCGAAAGGTGCACTTTGGAATGTGTGCCCCTTTGCCCACCTAGGCTGCAAAAAAGTGTCACACATCTGGTATCGCCGTACTCGGGAGAAGTTGGGGAATGTGTTTTGGGGTGTAATTTTACATATACCCATGCTGGGTGAGATAAATATCTTGGTCAAATGCCAACTTTGTATAAAAAAATGGGAAATGTTGTCTTTTGCCAAGATATTTCTCTCACCCAGCATGGGTATATGTAAAATGACACCCCAAAACACATTCCCCAACTTCTCCCGAGTACGGCGATACCAGATGTGTGACACCTTTTGGCAGCCTAGGTGGGCAAAGGGGCACACATTCCAAAGAGCACCTTTAGGATTTCACCAGCCATTTTTTACAGATTTTGATTTCAAACTACTTCTCACACATTTGGGCCCCTAAATTGCCAGGGCAGTATAACTACGCCACAAGTGACCCCATTTTGGAAAGAAGACACCCCAAGGTATTCCATGAGGGGCATGGCGAGTTCCTAGAATTTTTATTTTTTGTCGCAAGTTAGTGGAATATGAGACTTTGTAAGGAAAAAAATAAAAATAAAAAAATCATCATTTTCCGCTAACTTGTGACAAAAAATAAAAAATTCTAGGAACTCGCCATGCCCCTCACGGAATACCTTGGGGTGTCTTCTTTCCAAAATGGGGTCACTTGTGGGGTAGTTATACTGCCCTGGCAATTTAGGGGACCATATGCGTGAGAAGTAGTGTGAAATCAAAATCTGTAAAAAATGGCTGGTGAAATCCTAAAGGTGCTCTTTGGAATATGTGCCCCTTTGCCCACCTAGGCTGCAAAAAAGTGTCACACATCTGGTATCGCCGTACTCAGGAGAAGTTGGGTAATGTGTTTTGGGGTGTCATTTTACATATACCCATGCTGGGTGAGAGAAATATCTTGGCAAAAGACAACATTTCCCATTTTTTTTATACAAAGTTGGCATTTGACCAAGATATTTATCTCACCCAGCATGGGTATATGTAAAATGACACCCCAAAACACATTCCCCAACTTCTCCTGAGTACGGCGATACCACATGTGTGACACTTTTTTGCAGCCTAGATGCGCAAAGGTGCACAAATTCCTTTTAGGAGGGCATTTTTAGACATTTCGGTCCCAGACTTCTTCTCACGCTTTAGGGCCCCTAAAAAGCCAGGGCAGTATAAATACCCCACATGTGACCCCATTTTGGAAAGAAGACACCCCAAGGTATTCAATGAGGGGCATGGCGAGTTCATAGAAAAAAACATTTTTGGCATAAGTTAGCGGAAATTGATTTTTTTTTAGTTTTTTCTCACAAAGTCTCAATTTCCGCTAACTTGGGTCAAAAATTTAAAACTTTCATGGACTCAATATGCCCCTCAGCAAATACCTTGGGGGGTCTTCTTTCCGAAATGGGGTCAGTTGTGGGGTGTTTGCACTGCCCTGGCATTTGAGGGTCTCCGCAATCATTACATGTATGGCCAGCATTAGGAGTTTCTGCTATTCTCCTTATATTGAGCATACAGGTAATGAGATTTTTTTCCCGTTCAGCCTCTGGGCTGAAAGAAAAAAATGAACGGCACAGATTTCTTCATTCGCATCGATCAATGTGGATGAAAAAATCTCTGCCCAAAAAAAAAAGGAGGGGAAAGGCGTCTGCCAGGACATAGGAGCTCCGCCCAACATCCATACCCACTTAGCTCGTATGCCCTGGCAAACCCGATTTCTCCATTCACATCAATCGATGTGGATGAATAAATCATTGCCGGGATTTTTTATATTTTTTTATATATACAAAGTGTTTGCCAAAGCATAGGAACGCCGCCTCCTCCTCAGCTCGTATGCCTCGGCAAACATATCTGTTACTGCAGAGTAGAAATCTCGTCTTGCAGCGCCGCATACACTGACTTTTGTGTAATCTGACAGCAGCGCAATGCTTCTGTCAGAATGCACATCAGTGCTGCAGCTGCTCGATCGCTTGGTCCACCTAGAAGGTAAAAAAAAAAAAAAAAAAAAAAAAAAAAAACCAGGCCGCAACGCAATAAATTTATTAACATTAACTTTTATAAACTTTTGAAACAGAACAATAACTTTTTTGCTTACCGGTGATTTTTTTTTTTTGTTTGTTTTTTTTTACCTTTATTGAACAAACCTCTCCTTCCCCATGGGACAATGTGCAAAGCGCAAATCGCCCAGAGATGCGGCGAAGTACATTATGCACTTTGTCCCAGGTGAAAGGAGAGGTTTGTGGCAGCTCTGTGTGAAAGGGCCCTAAGACCCCTGTGTGCCTGTCCTGTGTACGCAATCCCTATGCTAATAGTGTACCTGAGTGTGGAACTTGCGGAAACACTCCCCTATGCATAGGGCAGGCTGGTCAGGACAGTCAGGACAAAAAAAGGTGGTGTCACGCCTTATTCCACCCCTGCTACAGACACGACATCTTTTTCTTGTGGAACGTTGAGTTGGGGTACCAGGATAGACAGACGGGAAGTGTCTGCCATGTAGCCGGCTCACTACATCAGGGCCTTGGGGCACGGACCCTCCTGGATACAGGATTTCCGAAATGATCTCTTCCTGGAATTTTAGGAAGGATCCTGTTCTCCCAGCCTTACTGTAGAGAACAAAACTATTGTACATCGCCAATTGGATCAAATAAACAGACACCTTCTTATACCATCGTCTGGTTCTGCGGGAAACTAAATAGGGAGCCAACATCTGGTCATTGAAGTCCACCCCTCCCATGTGAAGGTTATAGTCGTGGACAGAGAGGGGTTTCACAATGACTCCAGTTGCCCGTTCAATTTGGACAGTCGTGTCTGCGTGAATGGTGGACAGAAGGTAAACGTCCCTCTTGTCCCTCCACTTCACCGCGAGCAGTTCTTGGTCACACAAGGCAGCCCTCTCCCCCGTGCAAGTCAGGTACTAACGAGCCGTTGGGGGAAGCCCCGGCGACTAGGTCGCGCGGTGCCACAGCATTGAATTCCGACTAGATGTAAGTGCCGAAAGAGGGCCACGCTTGAGTAAAAATTGTCCACGTATAAGTGGTACCCCTTGTGGAGTAAGGGTGACACCAAGTCCCAGACAATCTTGCCACTGCTCCCCAGGTAGTCAGGACATCCGACCGGCTCCAGTTTTGAGTCTTTTCCCTCATAGACCCTAAAACGATATGTATAGCCTGTGGCCCTTTCACAGAGCTTATACAGTTTGACCCCATACCGGGCGCGCTTGCTGGGGATGTACTGTTTTATGCCAAGGCGCCCGGTAAAATGTACTAGGGACTCGTCTATGCAGATGTTTTGATTAGGGGTATACGCATCTGCAAATCTGGATGACAAATGGTCTATGAGGGGCCGAATTTTATGGAGCCGGTCATAAGCAGGGTGGCCTCTTGGATGACAGGTGCTATTGTCCGTAAAATGCATAAAGCACATGATGGCCTCAAAACGTGCCCTAGACATTGCAGCAGAGAACATGGGCATGAAATGTATTGGGTCTTTAGACCAATATGACCGCAATACATTTTTTTTAGTTAGACCCATGCTGAGGAGAAGGCCCAAAAAAAATTTAAACTCGGAAACGGTGACTGGTTTCCACCGGAAAGGCTGGGCATAGAAGCTTTCCGGATTGGCGGTAATAAACTGTGTGGCGTAGCGGTTGGTTTCTGCCACAACTAGGTCATAGAGATCCGCGGTGAAGAACAGCTCAAAAAACTGAAGGGCCGATCCTAAATGAGCCGTCTCCACGCGAACTCCAGACTGGGCGGTGAAAGGGGGCAATACGGGTGCGGCGGAATCAGGGGATTGCCAATTAGGATTTGCCAGCACCTCTGGGAGACTAAGGGTTCTACGGGCCTGTGAACGCGGTGGCTGCGACAGGGGAGTTATTGCACGTGCCACCGTACCAGCTGGAACTGCCCTTCTGGTGCTCGCCACTTCACCAGGGAATACGGCAGTGCTGGTAGAAGGTCCAGGCTGTGCTGCGCTGCTGGTGTATGCCACACCATAAACAAGATCAGTGCTAGCACCACTCTGCTGCAAATGAGGATCATCATGCAGGGTAGGCAGAACTCTTACATGGGATCGGGTACGTCTGGCCGTAGCAGGGACCTCTACCTCGTCATCCTCACTAGCCGTTAGAGTGCCACTGCTGTCTACAGGTTCATATTCTGAACCACTGGATTCAGCGGATGAGGCGTCCCCATCGCTTTCATCCATCACGGCCAGAATCCTGTAGGCCTCTTCAGCAGAATACCCCTTGTTTGACATTTTGGGTTCACTAAATTTAGGGGGTATTCCTCTGAGACTACCCAGGAAAAAGATCAAACCTGCTTAGTAAAAGGGAGTGCTTGCGAAGTAAAGCTGCGATCGCTAATAAAGATCCAAAAAGCTCAAAAGTGATCTTTATAGCGCCGCAGCGATTTTACGGTGTTTTTGCAGTGATCAGAAAAAAAAAATTCTGTCACTGCGGCGGGGCGGACTGAACGCAAGTGTGCGCACAAGATCAGGCCTGATTGGGCGAACACTGCGTTTTTTGTAGAACCTAAGGTGACCCTAATGTACTGATATAGATCTGATTGCGATCAGTATTGATCACTTACAGATACTATATAGTACTAGTGCTGATTAGCGACAGCGATGACGCTAATCAGCGACTAATCGGTGACTGCGGTGCGGTGCGGTGCGGTGGGCGCTAAACTACCTAGCAAGTAGCTAACTACTTGGCAGGGATGAGGGACCCTTACAGGGGGGGTGATCAATGACAGGGGGGTGGACAAGGGGGTGATCAGGGTGATCAGGGAGTCTAATATGGGTGATCAGGTGCTAAATAAGGGGTTAATAAATGACAGGGTAATATCTAATGTGTAGTGTGGTGTTTGGTGCTACTTACTGAGCTGCCTGTGTCCTCTGGTGGTCGATCCAAGCGAAAGGGACCACCAGAGGACCAGGCAGCAGTTATATCAGACGCTATTTTCAAAATAGCGTCTGACATAACCATTTCATTGGACGATTCAAAAATCTACAGCCTGCCAGCCAATGATCGCGGCCGGCAGGCTGCAGATGAACTTGTGCACTATGCGTTCCTGTGAACGCGCGTTCACAGGAAATCTCGGCTCACGCGAGATGACGCCAATCGGCGTTAGCGTAGCCTGGGAGCGCCGCAGAGATGACGCCTTTCGGCGTTAGTGTAGCGGTAAGTGGTTAAACGACACTGCACCACAAACAGGAATGCTACTGTAAAGGAAATCACAGAATGGGCTCAGGAATACTTCCAGAAACCATTGTCAGTGAACACAATCCACCGTGCCATCCGCCGTTGCCAGCTGAAACTCTACAGTGCAAAGAAGAAGCCATTTCTAAGCAAGATCCACAAGCTCAGGCGTTTTCACTGGGCCAGGGATCATTTAAAATGGAGTGTGGCAAAATGGAAGACTGTTCTGTGGTCAGACGAGTCACGATTCGAAGTTCTTTTTGGAAATCTGGGACGCCATGTCATCCGGACCAAAGAGGACAAGGACAACCCAAGTTGTTATCAACGCTCAGTTCAGAAGCCTGCATCTCTGATGGTATGGGGTTGCATGAGTGCGTGTGGCATGGGCAGCTTGCATGTCTGGAAAGGCACCATCAATGCAGAAAAATATATTCAGGTTCTAGAACAACATCTGCTCCCATCCAGACGTCATCTCTTTCAGGGAAGACCCTGCATTTTTCAACAAGATAATGCCAGACCACATTCTCCATCAATCACAACATCATGGCTGCGTAGGAGAAGGATCCGGGTACTGAAATGGCCAGTCTGCAGTCCAGATCTTTTACCTATAGAGAACATTTGGCGCATCATAAAGAGGAAGGTGCAACAAAGAAGGCCCAAGACGATGGAACAGTTAGAGGCCTGTATTAGACAAGAATGGGAGAGCATTCCTATTTCTAAACTTGAGAAACTGGTCTCCTCGGTCCCCAGACGTCTGTTTGTTGTAAGAAGAAGGGGAGATGCCACACAGTGGTGAAAATGGCCTTGTCCTAACTTTTTGGGGATTTGTTGACACCATGAAATTCTGATTCAACATATTTTTCCCTTAAAATGGTACATTTTCTCAGTTTAAACTTTTGTTCCGTGATTTATGTTCTATTCTGAATAAAATATTAGAAGTTGGCACCTCCACATCATTGCATTCAGTTTTTATTCACGATTTGTATAGTGTCCCAACTTTTTGGGAATCCGGTTTGTAATAATAGTACAGAGGGGGCCATTATAATAATACAAAGGGGGTCATTATAATAGACAGGGGGAATATTATGATAGAGGACTATCTGTATGGCTCTTGCACAGTATTGGGGGGCAGCAGGATGACAGTGAGACACCAGGAAGGAGAGGATGATAGTAAAATGAGGAATCCAATTTTTTTTCTGTGAAACTCTGCACAGACGAGAAGCGGCTGAAAGAAGGTATCATGGCGGTCCCATCTCCAAATGAAGACGTTGAGGAAAGAGTCTACATCACAGGAGACGTCACTGGATGTAACAGGTATGATGCTGTATTCTACTGTATACAGGGAGTGCAGAATTATTAGGCAAGTTGTATTTTTGAGGATTAATTTTATTATTGAACAACAACCATGTTCTCAATTAACCCAAAAAACTCATTAATATCAAAGCTGAATATTTTTGGAAGTAGTTTTTAGTTTGTTTTTAGTTTTAGCTATTTTAGGGGGATATCTGTGTGTGCAGGTGACTATTACTGTGCATAATTATTAGGCAACTTAACAAAAAACAAATATATACCCATATATTATTTCTGACATTCAAAAACAAAACAAAAACAAATCAGTGACCAATATAGCCACCTTTCTTTGCAAGGACACTCAAAAGCCTGCCATCCATGGATTCTCTCAGTGTTTTGATCTGTTCACCATCAACATTGCGTGCAGCAGCAACCACAGCCTCCCAGACACTGTTCAGAGAGGTGTACTGTTTTCCCTCCTTGTAAATCTCACATTTGATGATGGACCACAGGTTCTCAATGGGGTTCAGATCAGGTGAACAAGGAGGCCATGTCATTAGATTTTCTTCTTTTATACCCTTTCTTGCCAGCCACGCTGTGGAGTACTTGGACGCGTGTGATGGAGCATTGTCCTGCATGAAAATCATGTTTTTCTTGAAGGATGCAGACTTCTTCCTCTACCACTGCTTGAAGAAGGTGTCTTCCAGAAACTGGCAGTAGGACTGGGAGTTGAGCTTGACTCCATCCTCAACCCGAAAAGGCCCCACAAGCTCATCTTTGATGATACCAGCCCAAACCAGTACTCCACCTCCACCTTGCTGGCATCTGAGTCGGACTGGAGCGCTCTGCCCTTTACCAATCCAGCCACGGGCCCATCCATCTGGCCCATCAAGGCTCACTCTCATTTCATCAGTCCATAAAACCTTAGAAAAATCAGTCTTGAGATATTTCTTGGCCCAGTCTTGACGTTTCAGCTTGTGTGTCTTGTTCAGTGGTGGTCGTCTTTCAGCCTTTCTTACCTTGGCCATGTCTCTGAGTATTGCACACCTTGTGCTTTTGGGCACTCCAGTGATGTTGCAGCTCTGAAATATGGCCAAACTGGTGGCAAGTGGCATCTTGGCAGCTGCACGCTTGACTTTTCTCAGTTCATGGGCAGTTATTTTGCGCCTTGGTTTTTCCACATGCTTCTTGCGACCCTGTTGACTATTTTGAATGAAACGCTTGATTGTTCGATGATCACGCTTCAGAAGCTTTGCAATTTTAAGAGTGCTGCATCCCTCTGCAAGATATCTCACTATTTTTGACTTTTCTGAGCCTGTCAAGTCCTTCTTTTGACCCATTTTGCCAAAGGAAAGGAAGTTGCCTAATAATTATGCACACCTGATATAGGGTGTTGATGTCATTAGACCACACCCCTTCTCATTACAGAGATGCACATCACCTAATATGCTTAATTGGTAGTAGGCTTTCGAGCCTATACAGCTTGGAGTAAGACAACATGCATAAAGAGGATGATGTGGTCAAAATACTCATTTGCCTAATAATTCTGCACTCCCTGTATTTAATACGATGTATGTAATGTCCATCCAAATATCTGTTTCATGGTAGGGTTGGGGGGATGAGATTGAGAATTTGGCCCACCCTGCCGCAGAACGGCCTCAGACTTTTTTTTTTTTTTTATGTATGTACCCTACCCATACTGTGTGTGTTCTGAATTCTGGGTCCTCACACCCATCTACCACAATATTTGTACTCAGAGAGTTATCACTGTGTTATCTGTGGAGTTACGTAGGACTGAAAGTGATCGACTACATTATCTGTTAAAAGAGGCATGCCCATAGGCTTGGGGGGCAATTTTTGGCTTGCCCCGGGTGCTGGCAACCGACGCTACGCCACTGGGAGTAACATACAACTATTGTAGATACTTATAAATAAAAGTACTTTACTGATAACCATGGATGACAAAGCGATATACATTACATAAAGATAAAACCACAACACGTTACAAAGAGGACAGCGCCACACACAGCTGCCTCCTTTCCTGCCCTCCCTGGATACTAAGCAAATGTGGCCAGCAATATGTATGTATATATCCTATACAGGGAGTGCAGAATTATTAGGCAAATGAGTATTTTGACCACATCATCCTCTTTATGCATGTTGTCTTACTCCAAGCTGTATAGGCTCGAAAGCCTACTACCAATTAAGCATATTAGGTGATGTGCATCTCTGTAATGAGAAGGGGTGTGGTCTAATGACATCAACACCCTATATCAGGTGTGCATAATTATTAGGCAACTTCCTTTCCTTTGGCAAAATGGGTCAAAAGAAGGACTTGACAGGCTCAGAAAAGTCAAAAATAGTGAGATATCTTGCAGAGGGATGCAGCACTCTTAAAATTGCAAAGCTTCTGAAGCGTGATCATCGAACAATCAAGCGTTTCATTCAAAATAGTCAACAGGGTCGCAAGAAGCGCGTGGAAAAACCAAGGCGCAAAATAACTGCCCATGAACTGAGAAAAGTCAAGCGTGCAGCTGCCAAGATGCCACTTGCCACCAGTTTGGCCATATTTCAGAGCTGCAACATCACTGGAGTGCCCAAAAGCACAACGTGTGCAATACTCAGAGACATGGCCAAGGTAAGAAAGGCTGAAAGACGACCACCACTGAACAAGACACACAAGCTGAAACGTCAAGACTGGGCCAAGAAATATCTCAAGACTGATTTTTCTAAGGTTTTATGGACTGATGAAATGAGAGTGAGTCTTGATGGGCCAGATGGATGGGCCCGTGGCTGGATTGGTAAAGGGCAGAGAGCTCCAGTCCGACTCAGATGCCAGCAAGGTGGAGGTGGAGTACTGGTTTGGGCTGGTATCATCAAAGATGAGCTTGTGGGGCCTTTTCGGGTTGAGGATGGAGTCAAGCTCAACTCCCAGTCCTACTGCCAGTTTCTGGAAGACACCTTCTTCAAGCAGTGGTACAGGAAACATAGAAACATAGAATGTGTCGGCAGATAAGAACCATTTGGCCCATCTAGTCTGCCCAATATATCTGAATCCTATGAATAGTCCCTGGCCCTATCTTATATGAAGGATAGCCTTATGCCTATCCCATGCATGCTTAAACTCCTTCACTGTATTTGTAGCTACCACTTCTGCAGGAAGGCTATTCCATGCATCCACTACTCTCTCAGTAAAGTAATACTTCCTGATATTACTTTTAAACCTTTGCCCCTCTAATTTAAAACTGTGTCCTCTTGTAGTAGTTTTTCTTCTTTTAAATATGCTCTCCTCTGTTACCGAGTTGATTCCCTTTATGTATTTAAAAGTTTCTATCATATCCCCTCTGTCTCTTCTTTCTTCCAAGCTATACATATTAAGGTCTTTTAACCTTTCCTGGTAAGTTTTATCCTGCAATCCATGTACTAGTTTAGTAGCTCTTCTCTGAACTCTCTCTAGAGTATCTATATCCTTCTGGAGATATGGCCTCCAGTACTGCGCGCAATACTCCAAGTGAGGTCTCACCAGTGTTCTGTACAGCGGCATAAGCACCTCACTCTTTCTACTGCTTATACCTCTCCCTATACATCCAAGCATTCTGCTGGCATTTCGTGCTGCTCTATTACATTGTCTTCCCACCTTTAAGTCTTCTGAAATAATTACTCCTAAATCCCTTTCCTCAGATACTGAGGTCAGGACTGTGTCAAATATTCTATATTCTGCCCTTGGGTTTTTACGCCCCAGGTGCATTATCTTGCACTTATCCACATTAAATTTCAGTTGCCAGAGTTCTGACCATTCTTCTAGTTTTCCTAAATCCTTTTCCATTTGGCGTTTCCCTCCAGGAACATCAACCCTGTTACATATCTTTGTGTCATCAGCAAAAAGACACACCTTACCATCGAGGCCTTTTGCAATATCACTTATGAAGATATTAAACAAAATTGGTCCCAGTACAGATCCCTGTGGAACCCCACTGGTAACATGACCTTGTTTTGAATGTTCTCCATTGACTACAACCCTCTGTTGTCTGTCCCTCAGCCACTGCCTAATCCACTCAACAATATGGGAGTCCATGCTCAATGACTGCAGTTTATTGATGTCTTCTATGTGGGACAGTGTCAAAAGCCTTACTAAAATCTAGATATGCGATGTCTACTGCACCTCCACCGTCTATTATTTTAGTCACCCATCAAGATACGGCTAGCCAAACTGTCTAAAAGTGTGGAAGGGTGCATTAGCAAAGTTCCCTCTTATCTTACTAAAGTCTCTTTCTGACTCTTGTTGAGTCTCTGTAGCTTTAGTCCAGTCCTGTGAGGAAAGGAGTAAATGGAGTTGCTTTCTCACTCTTCCACTACTATCTAACTCCAGGCTAGAACTGTCACGGTCCCTCAGGTGACTGGTGTCAGGAGATCAGGGAGACTGACTGAGCGTGGAGGAATCTAACAGCTTCCTTGACTTCTCTTGATTCAGTGTTGATAGGGTTAATGACCACTTCACTTTTCTCAGCTGTTGCTCAGTGGTGATCACTTCTACCCTTTATAGTCTGACCCCACCCTTCTGACTATGCGGAAGATAGCTTCATTTGGGTTTGGCTGAGCTGGTGTGAGGTCGTCTCTGGTGTTCCTGTTCGTCCATCTCTACAGAAGTTAAGTGTCACGTTTGTTTGTGTTTGTTATATTCCCTGTTGTATCTAGTCAAGAGACAAAGACTTCTATTTGTCCATCTGGGGAGGAATGGGTTGTCTCTGGTTCTAACCTTATTTCAGGGCCTTATAGGGAAATCAGGGCCTAGGTTTCCTGCATATGAATATTCCTACCTTCAAGATCTATTCATATTGATAGGTAGTCAGGGCCCAGATTAGCATTGTCTAGGAGGTGACCTGCTTCTTCCCTAGTTTCCAGAGTCAGCAAGGGGGCGGATACAGGATCCCCACCCAAGCTTCCTGACAGGCATTAAACAGCAAACAATTTGCAGATATCCTGTGCTCTTGGGTACTGCACACACCCCTATTGAAAGACAATCCATCCTCGGATTGGTGCTTGGCTCACCATTGGTAACAGGATGCGTGAGCTCAAAGACGTAGGTACCAACTGGTTCAGTTTTTGTGTTCTGCAGCTGCAAGGCAAATGGTTAAGGCACATGCATAAATTAAACAATACGAAGCCAAGGCACTAGCTAACTATCAAGGCGGCAGAGTATATATGTCCCGAGTGACAGTCCATAGGATGGAGTGCCTACATAACTAGCTACAGGGGCTCAAATACATCTGAGTTCATATCCTGGTAGCTGGGCAACTGTAAAACACTTTCTGGCTTTGAGGCCTTGGTAAACGTTAAAGTCCTTAATAGTGCAAGACCAGGGCTCATTGTGGCTCAAGTACATGAGAGTCCATGGCATTTGGGTACTTTACTTGAACATTGAAAATAAAAAATTCCAAAGAGCTCAGGTTCGTTTGAGTCTTTTCTTTTTGTGATTTCCTTAAACTTTGCTGAAGACAAGGCACAAAGTGCTATAGCAAAGTCAGAGTCTTTTTTTGGGTATGTGACCTTAAATGTTCCGTAGCATCTCAGGTGTGTGAGTTTAGTGTGAGACGGGATGAGGAAGTGCAACGTGTACAACTTGGTGATTTAAAGATGGTGGAGTCCCTTTAAGTTGAAGGGGGAACTAGGGCAGTTATAAAGGGCAAGAAACACACAAATCGTAAATGTTATGCAGTCTTTCACCCTGTCACACTCTCTCACAGTTCTCTTCTTCTTCCAGAGATGAGCAAAACAGCTTAAACAATTAGGTCCCTCATCCTCTGGTTCATCTTAAGGATCTCCCACAGGTGGCTCCGCTGGGCTTTAGCAGGGGTTTCACCTGTGGTCTCCTGGTGACCTCTGATGGTGAAACATAGAACTGTAGGCTCAAGGTTGTAGGCACCCTCTTGTCGCATGAAGTAGGGCTGCCATTGCAGCGTGAAGGATGTCCGGCTCCAACGGTGGTGGCAAGGGTGTAGGTGGGCAGATGCTGGCATGATGTTCTGCTCAGTGTTTCACTTGTTGCTCCACCGGCCACTTCCAGGGCAACTATAGATGAAGCTGGGCCCAGCAGTGACCTTGATGGTCGGGCTTACAGTGATGACTGTGATGGGGAAAGCAGAAATGGACAGTCTTCTTTTTTAATGCGTCTTGTTGTATTTCTGATGCAGATGTCATAAACTTCTGGCCTCGGCCCACAGGAGTTAGAGTAGCAAAGTGTGTCATTCCCTGGCTGGGCGACAAAGCAGAAGCTCTGCCTACTATCGCTGCACCTGCTAGTGCTGGTCACGATGTTAATGTGGGTGGCAGAACATGCTCTCAGTCTACCCTCAACTGCTCCAGCAGCTCCATCAATTCGGGTTTATAGCCCCACATCATGGAAGACCACTCAGACTTCTTGCTGCCATTTTCCTTACTTTGACACATGGTGGACTCATGCCATCTCTCTTCAAATGGATTCAGCAATATGGCAGCTTCTAGTAACAGTCTTTTGTGTTCCAAACACAAGGGCTTCATCACTGGAAACTTTCCTATGCAAAATAAACAAATAGTGTGCAGCTAATGGTGCTGGACACCCTGAGCTGCCTCCTCACCCTTGCTGAGCTTTAGGTTCTACTCAATACATGGGCCGTTCCTTTCCCACTCTTGGCTGGATGTATGCACTGTTTTCCCAATCTGGAGTTCAACGCTTGAAGCGCGGATCCAAGATGACTCATTAACACCTTCTGGGCTGGTGCGCAGTTGATGGCAGTACCTGGGAACCGAAGCTGAGTTCGTGTCCAAGTTTTAAAAAGTTTTCCCGTTTAAAAATCAAATACTGAAGTTATTCACCGAATTCTCACGAGACATCGGGAATAACTGACTTCACCTCATAGGAGGCCGTATATTTTAATGATGTACAGAGATGGATCTTCGTACAGCATTAATCTGAAGTTTCGAGATCTAGGATCCAAAGTTTGCTTCACTCATCTCTAATCATATGCATTTACTAGGTATATTTTGTGTGGTGTTTGGACTGAGGGTCTGGCTCGGAACCATATTTTCCTGTAGCAGAAGCCATATTGAATTCACGCTTCTCATGGTAAGACTATTCATTTTCAGGTCAGTGACGCAAACCTGCACCAAAATGGTAAGGCCAAAATTTAAATACCTCCAAAATGCATTGGCTGTCTTGCCTGCTTTTCTTTGTTTTGAGCCATCATACACAGGTGAAAGGAGAATAGCAGAAGAACTCCATCTAGCTCCTACATCAATAAGCGGCCAAGAAGCTAAATACCACATATTGCTGGATATGTTCCCAGGTACTGGCAAATCATCAAGGAATGCTTTTGACTGGTAATGACCTTAATATGTTGAAATGGACCTAGGAGCATACTGTTCTCAGAAATTACTGACGTACTCTACTATATGTGTAGGGCCCATTTATGAACATCTGCAGGAACTTGTGAGGAGCCAGAGTGGTTGTGGCTCCGGCTGTCACAGTCAATCACAGTGTCTGTCCTCAGACTTGTTGTTCCCTAAGGCTGTGCAGTGAAAGGGGGTGCACCCTTTCTTACCCCGGGCACATCCTGATACTGGGGCTCCTGCCTCCTTGGTAGCTGGGGTTCCCTTGATGCTAATTGTCTAGATGGGTGCAAGGCCGGGGCGTGTAGAGTGCAATGGCCATTGTATGGCGTAGGAGTCAGGAAAGCAGGCCAGAGTTAATCTGACAAATTTCTGTCCAATCAGGCCAATAGTTGGCGTGTATAGCAAAAGATCTATGTGTGTAAACGGCCACCTGACCAATGATTGGTCAGAAAATCTGTCTAGCCCTTAGAAGCACAAACATTTATCTTCACTGAACTGCAGTGGTCCACTGAGAAAGGGGTGATAGTAAGCCCTGAAACGCGTTTGGTGTAAGACCCCCCTAATGGACTAAGATTTAGCGCGGAAGACGGAGGTAACAAGCTCGTAAGATACCGGCTCTCAGATATAATGGAGCGGCACCTAAGAGCAACTAAGGGGGTATGGTAGAAGCACTCACGAGGGCTCCACACAGTAACCAACTGTACCGGAATACCAGCAGAAGAAATCGCTTATGGAAAGAATACAGCGGGACTCTGCTGAACAGTGAGTTTAGCGGGATGCCGCTGAAACAATCACTGCAACTCACTATAAGTCTTTTATATTTATCCAATTGGAGGAGACGCGAACTTTGGGGTTTTACATACCCAAATTGGGACATTAGCAGTCACCTAATTTATAGATCTTAGACTGGTTTATTATTCAGTACAAAGGCTCTAACCCAAACCAACCAGAGTGTATATATTTTAGCGATTAGTTGTAGTATCTTTTTAGTATTGTAGCATATATGCCAATTGATTTTATACTCTGGATTTTATTTCACTATCTATTGTTTGAACCTACTGTTTTTACTTTGCCAATAAACTATAAGGTTCTATAAAGAGTGAGAGTGCCCAGTATTTTTGTATACCATTTACCATTATCTCAGAGGAAGGGTGATTCCTCTTTACTGTGAGCACCTCCACCATAGATTTTGTCACTCCTGTGCATCACATACCTTGTCCAATGTATGGATTCAGGCAAGGATGGGAGTTATGGCCCTCTTTCCTCTTTAGCTTGCTAAAGTCTCTCTCTCAGTAGAACTCTATGGCAGTATACTTTTGCAGTGATGCCTGTAATGCGCACTGTGGCGTACAGGTTGAAAGCTACGACTGGCAAAGTCGTTCCTTAAGTGTGTAGGGTGTCTTTAGTTGTAATCCCTCCATGGCAGTAAAGTCTGTATTGTCCTCAATAGCGGCTACCTTTCTTACTGACTTGTCGCTTGGTCATGCATATTTCTGAATGTTCTCCTTTTTCTCTCGTTGTAGATCTTGCAGCAATAAAACAGAGATCTGATAGTCTCTGAATCCTGAGGCCTGAGAAAAGGGAGCACATGGACTTTGCTTCTTTCCCATCCTTACTTCGTCCTTAGCATCTCCTAGAACACCCTACAGCTAGGGACAGAGCCAGCAACCACCTAACAACCTATTGTTTATGGCTGTGTCAGAGTAAGTTAACCTTGTCACTACTATACACAGCTATGCTAGGAGTATACAAGGCGTTACAAGGGATAATATAACAATATATGACATAACATTGCATTATGTAATATTAAATAACAAACCATTTGCAAATACTTCCTGCACAGGTGTACTGCATATCTCATAACAAAAATAAAAGATTGCATGTTCTACTTAAAGGGCTTATCCAAGCCCCAAAATGCCCCCCCCCCCCCCAAATGCCCTGGCTCCTAACACAGATTGTGAGGGGCCTGGGCATTGGGGAAGGGGGGGAAATTTTTGGGGTTGGAGTATAAGGTAAGGGTATGGCCACAAGGTCAGGTTTCTGCATGCAGTTTTGGAAGCCAAAATCAGGAGTCATTCATAAAAGGAGAGAAAGTATAAAGGACAGACACAACTTAACTTCTTTTTTTAATTCACTTGTGGTTTTGGCTTCCAGACCTGACCGCATGGCCGTACCCTAAGGGAACTACACGTGATATGGTAGATGGCAACTGTAATAATTAATATCGATGTGAAGATATGGAAACTTCTTGTGCCTCCAGCTGTTGCCTGCCCCGACAGAGCAGAAGATGATGACACATGGCACTGTGCAACTAAATATGGTATGGTCTGGTAGGGAAAATGGTACAGTATTTCCTGGGGTACTGAAATGGGGGCTAGACTGGGACTTAAAAGCAGCCCTGGTACACAATGCCCACCAGCTCACATACAATATAACCGCTGCCCATATGGCAGAAAAATCCACGTAATTCATGCTTGAGCGAATTTTGCTTTACTTGGTCACGACGCTCACCAGTTCTTACTATGTAACCTGCACCACCAGCACAGGAAGGGAAATAAAAGCAAAGCATATAAAGACCTATCACATGGGTGCACCTAGCCTTTCTGCTGCCTGAGGTGAAAATTGAAAAAGCACCCCCCCCCCCCCCCATACCAAATTCTCAACCTAACCCCTTTCCTCCTAACATTACGTATATCAGTACAGAACATACAGGGTAATACAGCGCCCCATAACTCTTATATCCTTTGATGTAGATTTTCTCTTTCCTCATCTTCTCCTTTCAGACCAGACAACCATTTTTCAGCCATTTCTCGCCTCTGCAGTTCCACAAAAAAAATCTTAGTTTACTACTTTTCCATCATCCTCCCATCTTCTGGACAAATCATCCTACCGATTCCAATACTGTGCCGCTGTGCTCCCCAATATTATACTGCAGAAACAGATAAACCCCCTGATAATACTAGTACCATGCAGATAGTGCCCTTCAGTAATTATTGGCACACAGTGCCCATGACACTAATAGTGCAAACATAACGCCCCCCCCCCCCCCCCCAAATAACTGTGAAGCTGATACTGTGCCAAGGGGCCCCCACAGTAATAGTGCTCCCCAAAGTCCCACCAATAGTAATAATTATCTGCTAGAACACACATGGTAGTAATAGTGCTCCTACAGTGCCCCCAACATGTCCCCACTGTGCCCCAGAAGTAATAATGCTCCCATAGTGCCCATACTAGTAATCATGTCCCTCATAGACCCCCAGTATTAATAAAACCCACCATAATGCCCCCCAGTAGTAGTAATTCTGCTTATAATGTGACAGTACAAAAATGCCCCCTTATAATTTGTGCAAGTGCAAAAAATACCCCCTTTTAATGCCCCCAGTTGAGCCAATGTCCCCATAGTGCCCCCATAATGTGCCAGTATAAAATGCCCCTATATAGTGCCCCAGTAGATGACCCCATAGTACTCCTCTCCCCCATAGTACCCACCATAACGTGTCCCAGTATAAAATGCTCCTATACAGAGCCCCCATATAAAATACCCCTTCTTTGTAGCTTCAGTAGATGCACCCATAGTGTTCCTCTCCCCCTCTTCCCCATATAAAATACCCCTTCTTTGTGGCCTCAGTAGATGCCCCCATAGTGCCCTCCAATAATGTGCCAGTAAGAAGTGCCCCCAATAATGTGCCAGTAAGGAGTGCCCCCATAGATGCCCCCAATAATGTGCCAGTAAGAAGTGCCCCTAATAGATGCCCCCAATAATGTGCCAGTAAGACGTGCCCCCAATAATGTGCCAGTAAGGAGTGCCTCCATAGATGCCCCCAATAATGTGCCAGTAAGAAGTGCCCCCCATAGATGCCCCCAATAATGTGCCAGTAAGAAGTGCCCCCCATAGATGCCCCCAATCATGTGCCAGTAAGAAGTGCCCCCCATAGATGCCCCCCCAATCATGTGCCAGTAAGAAGTGCCCCCATAGCGCTCCTCTCCTGTAGTGTACCATCTAAAAATAATAAACACACATACTTACCTCCATCAGGCTGGCAGCGATGCGATGCAGGCCTCTTCCGGCATGTGTCCTGCGTTGTACGGCTCAGGCGGCGCAATGACGTCATCGCGCCGCCTGCACCGGCCTCTGATAGGCTGCAGGCCTAGTGCCTGCAGCCTGTCAGAGGAACGGGGAAGGGAGACTCCTCTCCCCTGCCCCGCAGACTCCATCTGTATCGCTGTCCTGAGGACGCGCTCATCTCTCCCTGCCCTGCCGCCCCCCACTTGTCACCAGGGCTGCGCCGCCTGAGATGATCGCCTCACCTCGCCTAATTGGCGGTGCGGCCCTGACACTACCACCAAACCAGCACCGATATAACCTATACTACTGCCATGCAGTGACCACATACTGCGCAGGCACCAATCTACGAAGACTAAAGACTCTCTGAAAGAGAATACAGCACCGCTGAGTCACATGCAGAACACATAACAGTTAGTGGAGCTGTCACCTCTCCTGACATGTCTGCTACAAATGAAATGACCATTCTGGAGCAATGGAGCATCTTTTCTTTCAGCTCTGCATTGTACTGTTGCTCTATCATTCCTCCTGCAAATGTAAGAATAAATAGACAACATGGATACTACCTTTCTCCTTGTCAAAAGGGAGTCCATTCACCACGGACAGTCAGAGCCGGTTTTAGACAAAATGTGGACCTGGGCAAAATCAAAAGAGGGGGCCCACATCTTGTAATAATGTGCTAAAAGCACAGTCCGACGTCCGACACCCCCGCCGATCAGCTGTTTGAGGAGATGACGCGTGCTGTTCACTGCTGCTATCCCATAGAGCAGGCAGAGAGGCAGAGAGAAGGGATACGACACGTGCGCACAGCGCACGCCGTCTCCTCAAACAGCTGATCGTTGGGAGTGTCAGGTGTCAGACCCCCGCCAATCTAATATTGATTACCCAAGGATAGGTCATCAATATGAAAAAACCCGGAGAACCTCTTGAAGCTACCGCCAATACTGTGCCTGTTGTGCTCCCCCCATGTCCACAAACACTATACTACACACCCAGACTGCCCTCATTAGTAATGGTAATACTCCCAAAAATAGCCCCCATTAGTAGCAATGCCCGCCATATTGCATCAAGTAATAATAATGCCCCTACAGTACTTTAGTTGTAATAATATAACCATAATGCTCCCAGTGGCTCTAATGTCCCCCTGTAGTGCCCCACTAGTTCCAATATATAATGCTCCCCCCCATAGTGCCAGTGTATATATATATATATATATAATGTTCCCCTGTAGCTCCAATATATAATGCTCCTCCATTCCTCCCTAGTAGTGCCAAGTATATATAACGATCTCCTTCCCCCCACCCCTGGTGCCCCCAGCAGTGTGGACATTTAGTATAAAAATAAATAAATAAAGACCCAAAGCAGGAGGTTGCAGTGATGTCATTGCGGCTTCTTGCTCTGTTCTAATGCCTCACAGGCTTGAGGCCTAGGCTTCTTTCGCACTAGTGTTTTGCTGGATCCGGCAGGGTTCAGCAAAAACGCTTCCGTTACCGATAATACAACCATCGGCATCCGTTGTGAATGGACCAGGTTGAATTTGCAGTGAACCGGACGGCAGGGGCATTCTGTGAGCGTACGGTGGGCTGATGGGGGTAGTAGTCATACTCACGATTTTTGGAGCTCCCTGGACCGGCGTGCAGTGATGAGGAAGACAGCACTAAATCCTCCGGGGCACTCTCTAGTACAGGGATCACCAGCCAGATGGTAGTTGAGGTGCCCTTGATAATATAGGTGTTTAGGGTGCTTTTGAGGCTGGGACCCCGGTTGTTCATGACGCCAGCACCGTTAGGTGCAAAGGTTGGTAGTGGAAAAGATAAGGCGTCAGTTGTAGTAAAACAGTTGAAATTTTACTTAAATCACTTGTCTCCAGGTAGTCAGTACAGTTCATTTATATGGCCTAAAGATATGACTCAGATATTGGTTTAGCTGTAATCCTTGTAACAGGCTGGACAGTTGTCAGTTAAAGAGGACCTTTCAGGGGTCCAAACATTGTAAACTAACTATCAGGATATGTAGCGCGGCACCCAGGGATCTCACTGCACTTACTATTATTCTTGGGCGCCGCTCTGTTCGCCCGCTGTGGCCCTTGGTATATTTTTACGCTCTGTATGCTAATTGATAGCATCGGAGCAATGGGGAGGAGACTTCTTTTTTTCTCAATGGGCGTCTCCTTCCCCCTGGCTGTAGCGCTGTCCAATCACAGCGCAGAGCGTCACAGCCATGGAGAAGGTGAGGTTTTTTCCTCCCTGGCTGTGACGCTCTGCGCTTTGATGGTATACCGCCTCTTGTAATGTAGTCTGATATTACATAACAATCTGGATATGCTGGGAGTTGTAGCCCTCTCCTCATACCTCCTCTTGTAATGTACTCTGATATTACATAACAGGAGGTATAAGAGGAGAGGACTACAACTCCAAGCATTTCCCTGGCACTTACATTGAATCCATACTTCTTCACATGGTCTTCTTCTTCATTACTTTACTGCACTGCTGAGCTCTGCCTCCTGTTCTGGTCACATGATGGTGAGGTCATCACAGGTCCTTCATCCCCTCTTCTCTTCTCTGCTGAGCTCCGCCTCCTGCATATGACATTATGGCAGGTCCTGTCAGCACTGTGGTAATGATTTCTCTTATATGTGAGGGAGGGGACTTTACACTGCATTGTAAAGTTCAGCTGTCCACCCGTTTGCTTCCTCGGACATTCAGCTGAACAGCAACACTGAAGCAGGAGGCCTCTTAGAGAATTGAGGCCCTGGGTAATTCCCCAGTTTGCCCCCCCCCCCCCCAATGCCGGCCCTGCGGACAGTATAAGACTATGGGGCACATTTATTAAGACTGGCGTTTTAGACAATTTCTATCTTGTGGGTACAGTGTCTCACAGGTGTTGTCTCATCTGATTGTAGAAGATCTCTTTCCTTTTCTTCGCCTTGACTGAAGAGTGTCATGCCAAGACATCTTTGACCCCTCTATACGGCAGCCATTTCCAAGCTCCATAGCATCATAAACAATTTCAGACATTAACCTAGACCCCAAAAATTAATGCAAACCCCAAACTAGACATCTAAACATTTAGGGTAAATGGAGGGCTCTATGAGAATAGAGGCCCTAAAAGAATGATTGGAGACTACAATCCCTACCATGAACAACAGACTACCTGTAATCGAACAACTGCACAGATACAGTATCTGCGTAACTAATAGACTGCTGTTTGCTTGCCCACTGCGTGCCAGGGAGATCTAAGGATTTAGGGGTGCAAGAAAAATCAAATAACTGGACCCACGAGATATGGATTTGCGGCATATTGTTAGAATATGTCACTAATGTCAGAAAGGTGTGGGTCTCAGAGGTGAGACCTTCACCTATCTCCGGGGACCCCTGAAGTGAGCAGATGTATTGCCCTGGAACAGGGGTACTTTGACGTTTGGACATTTGTGGACATCTGCGTATTTCCCCTATGCAAAGTTAAAAGTTCTTACTTTATTTCTCTTGAAAGAGTTAACTTATACTGTTTTTTACTGTGTAACTGCATATTATATGTATGTTGTGATATATATCCTGTTCATTATCACTGTATTTGCAAGAATCTGTGGAAAGGGTTATTGAATACTGAGAGACTTTTGGGACTTTGAATGAGAAGCTGGCAATTTTCCACAGCTGCCATAGGGTTTCACCCCCTGTTGATGTATTTCACCTTTTTCTTTTATTAAAAAGCCCAAAAATGACAGAAATTTTGGAAAAATTCACTATTTTCTTAATGTATTTTTTGCTTTTATGGCAAAATAGTTATTACTTTACATTTTCTACTTTATGCTGGCTTTATTTTGTAAATGTCATTTCATTTATTTAGCACGTTAGAAGGCTTACAATTTTTGATTCAATTTTTCAAAATGTCAACAGAATTTCCCAAACCATTTTTGTAAGCACCAATTCAGTTATAAAGTGATTTTCATGGGCTTATGTAAAGAAAACCACCCTCAAATGACCTTATTTTAGAAACTACACCCCTCAAATTATTCAAAACTGATGTTACAAACTTTGTTCCACAAGAATTAACGGGAAATTGAGGTAAGATTTCTAAATTTTATATTTTTTTCAGATTTTCCATTTTTGCTGTAACATAGCAAGGGTTAAAAGGCAAATAAACCTCATTAGTTATTACCCTGATTCTCCAGTTTACAAACCCCCCCAAAAAGTTGCTAAAAAACAGTCGTATGAGCGCATGGCAGGGCTCAAAGGGGAAGGAGCGCTGTAGGTCTTTTGGAGGACAGATTTTGCAGGATTGGCTTTTAGGAGCATATGAAGACACCCTGAGATGGCCCTACAGTGGAAACCCCCAAAAAGTGACCCCATTCTGGAAAATAGACCCCTCAAGGAGTATTTCAAGGTGTCTAGTGAGCACTTTGACCCATCAGGCATCTCACAGAATTAGGAAACACTTGGCTGTTAAAATGAAAAATTACTTTTTTTTCCAGAAAAAGTTGCCTTACATCCACATTTTTCACTTTCACAAGGGGGAACAGGACAAAATGCACCCCACATTTTGTTACCCATTTCCCCCTGACTACAGCAACACCTCACATGTGCTTGTAGCCGGCTGTGTGGGCGCACAGCAGGGCTCAAGATGCAAAGTGCAAAATGTGTTTTTTGCAGGCTTGAATACTCAGACATGGATTTTAGGTGCCATGTCGCATGTTAAAAAATTCATGAGGTCCCAGAAATTAAAAACCCCAAGAAGTGACCCCTTTTTGGAAAGAGCACCCCCGTATGAACATTTTAAGGGGTGGAAAGGGTAGTTTTGACCTAACAAGTTTTTCACGGAAATTAATATGTAGTGGTTGGTGAAAAGTGGATATGTAAGCTATGCGGACTAAATCAGAGATCTAAGGTGTTAAAACTACAGGGTTAATCAAGGATGAAATTAAATTAATACTCCATGGATGAGTGGGAGATCCTGAAACAATCCTTTATGCAGAGGCCAGGTTTATCAGGGCAGGTGTCGCACTAATAAATGGTGTCTTTCCTTATCCCCCTTTTGGAACACACCCTGCATCTTTTTTGGGACCTTACCTTCCTCTGTTTGGGGGACTTCACCAGGGGAATGTTGCCCTGGTACAACTTGTACCTGGTAAGTTGCAGAAGTACTGGGACCCTCCATTGTTTGGTTTGGAAGAATTAGGGCCTTTATCACCATCTCTTGAAATTGTAGAAATGTTCTTGTCTGGTCTCTAGATCTAAATAAGACGTACGCATTGTACAGCACCATCTGTACAATGTGCACGGCCGGCTTTTTGTACCATACTTTTGTTTTTCATGTGGCACTGTAGGGCTTCAGAACTTGATCTGAAAGATCCACCCCGCCCATGTGCCTGTTGTAGTCCAGAATGCAGTCTGGTTTGGGGACAGTGGTAGTGGTACCACGTACAGGGGAGCTGGTGTTACTATGAATGGTGATCAGCAAAAGGACATCCCTTTTGTACTAAACCACCAACATGTTCTCATTGAGGAGAGCACGACTGTTTCCTTTTCTTAGTGGTTGCCCTACCAAGGATCTAGGGAGGCCTCTCTGATTTTTGCGTAATGTGCCGCACACCACGGTACCTCTGGAACTTAGTAACCCTAATCCAGCAGTAGGTGCAGTCCCATACTATCTTCCCACTAACTCCTAGGATGGGGGGAATTCTGGGGGTTCAATCCGGGTGTCCTTCCCTTCATAAAACTGGAACTTGTACCCAGAGCTACTCTCACTGATTTTATACTGTTTTATGCCATACCTTGCCCGCTTGCTGGGCAGGTACTGGCGGAATCTTACCCTCCCTTTGAAAAGTAATAAGGATTCGTCCACGCACACATTTTGTTCTGGGGTGTACACTTCTGAGAACTTTAGGTTGAAGTGGTCAAGGATGGGCCTAATTTTGAACAGACGGTCAAATGCGGGGTCATTCTGGGGTGGGCACTGTGCATTATCATTGTAATGCAAAAACGTAAGTATTGATTGGAATCTATTACGGGCCATGGCATTACTGTAAATTGGAGTGTGGTACAAGATCCACACTCCAATGCTGATTAATCTTTGGCTTTTTAATAACGCCCATATGCAGCAAGAGCCCCCAAAAGGTCATCATCTCTGCTGTATTTACTGGGGTCCAACCTTGAGGTTTAGCGTATGGCATTGTGGGGTTCTGGGAAATAAATTGCTTGGCGTATACATTTGTTTGGGTTACCATCAAATTTTTAAAATCTTCAGAGAAAAAGATGAAAAAAAAAGAACAATTTCTGTGTTGGCTCACTCTGGGGGGCTGCCTCCGCTGTTGTTCTGAGGCGGCGCCTTCTAGAGGGTCCCTCATCAGCGGATGATGATGAGGGGGTAGAGGAGTAGAGGAAAGTGGCATTCTCTTCTCCCTCACTGGCAGAGTCAGTATCGGAGGCAAGCATGGCGTATGCCTCTTTAGCTGAGTATACTCGTTGGGGTGGACGGGCCATTTTTATTTTATTGGGGTGTGACGTGTGAAACCTTTATTTAGTGTGAGGGGTGTGTATGTTGTGTTTTCACACGTAAAGGGGGCTTGTAATAAATTTGAAATTAAATTTAGGAGAAAAAAAGGAGATTTTTTTATATACAAAAAAATGTATTTTCTGCACAAAAAAAAACAACTTGCAGTGCAAACTGAGCAGACGCGATCCGTGATGGACACTACTGATCGATGCTCAGTGGATGCAAAATGCAAGCACGCAGATAGTGTGTTCGTGCAAAATTCTAAACTGACACTAACTGAAATTTACATAAATATATATGTATTTACCCGCGTCACTCAGGTTTTACGTATTTTCCCTGAAATCACTCAGGTCATGTATTTCCCTGAATCGCTCAGGTTTGTATTTTCCTGTCTCTTTCGGGTTGACGGTATTTCCAGGTTGTATGTATTTTCCTGATTCACTCAGGTCACGTATTTCCCTGAATCGCTCAGGTCTTATTTCCCACAGGTTGTTCGCATTTGCCTGAACCGCTCAGGGGTTTTCCCATACCATCAGGAAACTACCAAGCCGGCGTCAAAGTTTCCAAAGTTTTTAAGGTCCCACCCGCAGGTGGCTTGAACGATGTCTCCTACACCCTGGCGTTCATAGCCCACTGGCACCGCAAATCTCAGGCTGTCATTTAACACCATCGGGCTGTACCTAGCGGGGATACAGCACTGCGCCATGCTTCATAATCCAAATGGAGGTTCCATTTCTTCAGTGCAGGCAGTCAAGGCAGCCCTCAGGGGGATCCAGAGGTGCGGGGATGCCCCTACCGCCCGTAGAAAGCCTGTCTCCGGCGAGATGTTTGGGAGACTGTCGTCCGCGCTGGATAGACATCCTTTTGGGCACTCTCCTAGTTTAATTATTAAGGCAGCCATGTATCTCGGGTTTTACGGGTTCCTCAGGCCAGGTGAGTTTACCAGTACCTCCCCTAAATGTCAGGGGTTGCAGGTGCGGCAGTTGTCCTGGGCCCATGACCATTTTGTCCTCTGGCTCCCTTCCACGAAGGCCAATCAGCATGGGCCTCCCTCGGAGGTCAGGTTTTAAAACCTCGAACGATTGGTGCCTGGTCATGGTCCTCCGTCAATTGTTAGCCCTGTTGCAAGATGCCCCCCTAGATGGCCCGCTGCTTCCTTGGCATGGGGGGCCCCTGACGTCAATCCAGTTCGTGTCCTACCTCAGAACGCTGGCCTCAGGTCTCGGCCATAACCCACTGGCCATCACAGGACACTCGCTCCGAAAAGCGGGGTTCCGGCGCACGTGATCAAATGCATGGGTCGTTGGCGCTTTTCCTGCTTCACAAGATACATCCCGAACCCGAATGTAGAGATTTCCCAGGCGTTTTGTAGTCTTGCTCTCTGAGTGGAATTAAAAGCTTTTGGTCACTACTCTGCTCTCCTCGTCTATCTTTGCCCACTACTAGGCTTACCCTCGCTCCTGGCTTCCGGCACAACACAGCCAGCTAGGTCGGGGGAAGCGCTTCCCCCCTCATCACAGGTAAGCCTCTCCCATAAATATATTTATATATAACCAAATAACGGAACAGCACCTCCAGAGACAATCGCAGGTGCAAGCTACCAGGAAATAATACAGCAAACAAAATAAAGTAGCAGCACACTACTAAATGCACTAAGACTGAGTGAAGTATATGTATATTATAGAGGACTAGGCATCCTATTTGGAACTTAGCACTCCCCACCCATCTCCCACCCCTTGGTGCTTTTAATCAGAGTAAGGCCGAATGCACACGGCCGTTGTTCACGGCCGTGAGCGGTCCGTGGAACCGCGGCCTGGATTCCTGCTGAGTGCAGGAGCGCACGGCGTCACTGGTTGCTATGACACCGTGCGCTCCCTGCTGCCGCCGCAGTACAGTAATACACTGGTATAGATCATACAAGTGTATTACTGTACTGCGGCGGCAGCAGGGAGCGCACGGCATCATAGCAACCCATGACGCCGTGCGCTCCTGCACTCAGCAGGAATCCAGGCCGCGGTTCCACGGACCGCTCACGGCCGTGAACAACGGCCGTGTGCATTCGGCCTAACAATGGAGCTGGACACTCCATGTTAGAGTAGGTCCCATCTGATAAGAAGCTACCTTGTCGCCTGGTAGATGGGCCCGACATATTTTTGATCAATAATATGCGCTAAGAGCTTCTTCACTGCTTATTAGTAAGGCTGGGTTCACACCTGAGCGTTTCTACGCGCTGTTAAACGCTCAACAAGGAGAAGCCAATGCTTCCCTATGGGAATGGTTCTCACCTGGGCGTTTTACAGTGCGTACGATCGCGCTGTAAAACGCCCGATGCCCCAAGAAGTACATGAGCTTCTTTGGGGCGTATTGTTGCGCGTTCCCGTACAAAGACTTTCGGGGACGCGCAACAATGGGCGTTCGCTTGTCTCTGTATGCACGATTGCAAACGCCGGTACAATCGCGCATACAGAACGCTCCTTTCAGAACGCTCAGATGTGAACCTAGCGTAAGTATTGGCGTCATGTTTTTGACCCTGTTCACACATTCACCTGTTGACTCAGTCTCAGTGCATTTAGTAGTGTGCTGCTACTTTATTTTGTTTGCTATATATATATTTATATACACAAACACAGATAAAGGAGCAGCACATTTAGACAGCGTGGATAGGGTGCAAATCCTCAGGGAAGGCAGGCCTCTCTTCCACTGTATAATAAATCCAAAAAACGAGGCAGCACTCCGACTTCAGGTGAAAAGGCGATGACCCAATTTATTTCCCAGGCAACGTTTCAGCCCAATGTTTCCCAGGCCTTTTTATATATATATATATATATATATATAAAACTACCACTAACTGCAGGTCTTTTCACACAAAAATAAATAAATAAAATGTGCAGATGTAAATGAGGACACTACTGATCGGTGCTCTTCTGCTTCTGCAGCACGCACACTGGCTAAAAATGAACTTACATCTATATATATAGAGCTCTATAAATATTTATATAAAGCCCTAACTACAATTTCTTCTTTTTGAACAATAAAAAGGAAAAATTGGCACAAATGTGTGGTGGGGAGCGCAAAAAATAACCCCCAGGTGCTGATCAGGCACGTATGCACTGAACAGCACTTGACAGTCACAGCTGACACGCAGAAAAAGCGGTGAAGAGCTGGAAAATTGTAAAAAAAAAAAAAAGAAAAGACCCCCCCAAAAATGCAGGGGACAGGGACAGGGATGACAGGGATGGAGGGTGGTTTAGTGATCTGGAACTGCTGCAAATGAAAATAATATATATCAGAGCAGCAATTCCAGATGTTCTTTTTTTCTTCTTTCAGCAGCAAAAGGTCAAATCGCAGTGGTCAAGTCCCAGCAAGCCAACAAGCAGCACAGAGAAGGACAGAACCTCTCTGCACGCAGTCAGCAGCTAGAATGGCTGCCTGCAAACAGGTTCAGCCCTTTCCTCTGCTGCTGTAGCACTGCTATCGGCTGGAGCGTTGTTCCAGCCAATCGCAGCGCTGGCAGGAGACGCCAAACACTGGTGTCCCCTGCCTGACCTCAGGGGAGACAGGTGCTGTCTAGTTCAGCACCTGTCACCCCTGTACAACCCCCCTGCAGCTCCATGAATGGCTAAAAAACCATCCGGAGCTGCTACTCGCCGGTCTACAGAAACCGGCCAATGGCAGCGATCGGTGCTGCAGGGGTCAGAGAAACCTCCCTGTGCCCATAGGAAAGATGGCCGCCTGCTGTGCAGAGCAGCCATCGTACCCCGGTCACCGATCATTTTCGCTCAGGGACCAAGTGTACACAGCGCTGTAGCTGTACGGCGCTGGGATTTCTGACCCACTTTCCAGTGCCGTACATGTAGGGCGCTGTTATCCTACAGGTTAACGAAGAGCATGTTGTTGGGAAAAACCCAGACTTGTTTACCAACAAACCCAGACAGCCTGACCTTTTTAATGTCTGGTTTGAGCTCTGTTGCTTTTGTCTGGAAAAACTGATGTCATTGCCATTGCGTATTATTGAAGGTTGTAAGTCTATGAGAGACAGAAAGTGTAACATTGTATCTGTTTGTGCTGAGCTTCTCCAGTCCACCCCTCCCACTAGAAGGTTCCAGCCTAGCTAGTAAATGTATATAAGGAGAGCAGTCAGAGCCCCTAGTGTTCTGCAGTTAGGGACCAGTGCTCGGAGGGGGAGACTCTGCCAGACTACTGAGTGACCAGAAGAAGACGCTGAGCCACCAGACTATGGTTTATCAGCCCTGTGACCTAGGAGCCACCTGGACTACTGAGCTACAGACCGTGGGCCTTGGACCAGGGTACCAGCCTTTTGAAGAAAGAGAGAGGGACAGTTAGCTCAGGCCTTTCCTCAGCATCAAATCCTTCTTCTGCCAGGGAGGAGACTGTAGAAGCTGTGAGGGATGAGAATTTTTTTTTTAATAAACATGTCCTCCATCTAGTGTATATGGGAGATTTAGGTCAGGTCCTAAATGGAGCTTACATGGTTAAACAGACAGATAATGAGAAAGCTAAAAACAAGGTAAAAAATGTGTATTGATTGCACCCACACACCCCTCAGTCTGAAGCCTCAGGAAGTGTGGGAAGGGGGGGAGGGGAACAGGAATGGAAAAATACTTATGGTCTTATCTGGTCTTGTATGGTCTTATGACTTATATCTTGTAACCGCAAATGTCATGTTTGTCATGTGATGTTTTTTTTTCAGTTTTAAGCCTATATTATTGTGAGCTTGTCTTTGAATTAAAGAGAAATCTGATCCACATGCATCCAATGTTTGTGACAGTTTCCCGAGCGCTCGTATCCCATTTAATTTTAATTCCAACAATTATAGGTGAAGGGATTATTTGTTCCCTAACAAAATCAGCCCTATGCCTCACCTGTATTGTTTTGTATCTGAATTCTTCCAGTAAAGGTGCATCCTGGATAACTGCAGACCCTGACTCTCAGGACTTATTTCCCATTGGGGTGCACCACGACTTACCACCCCTTCCGGAGAGCAGCAGCACGTGGTGACACCTCAACGGTGTCTGGAGGACCCAATGTAGCGTTGGGGCCACCCCAAACCCGGCCACTGCACAGAGAGCAGCCATGATTATGTGGCCACCCTTCATTAATTTCTATCTATGGGATTCCCGAAAATAGCCGAGCATGTTTGCTTGACTATTTTCAAAACTCCCATAGAAATGAATGGAGGGTTAGTGGTATGTTCTCCTTCACTAGCCTAGCGATATGCCACCAATGTATCAGATAAAAGAACTCTTTTAAAAGGCCATTAGTAACCATTGCTAGGTGGAGCAGTTCCACTCTTGGAACAGGAATCAAGCTGAAGAACAGCCCCGGATTAGAGAACCAGCCAGTGTGATAGAAAAAGTCTTTAAACCAGTCTCTGAGGGAATGAGAAAAAAGAGACATTTGTGGAGCATCCCAGTTTTGAGAGGAGGTGCATGCAAAAGAGACTGTGGAGGTAACGTGTGTGCAACTTTTGGACTCCACGGCTAGATGTAAAGCTTCAAGATCCTGGACCTACTTTGGAGGCAGAATGTGGATCAGCTAAGGACTTCACCCCCACTTGGAATTTGTAGCACCACATTGAGTACAGAATTAAAGTGAGCAAGAGAAACAGCAAGAAAAGTGTTGCACCCCCATGTCTGGATGCTTGTGAGAATAGAGCAGCATTGGGAAGCATTACAGCGACAAGAACGTGGCCTGTTATCCACCTTTGCAGCCTGTGAAGCTTTAAGAACTGTGAAAACTGCAAACTTTGTGATCAGCCATTCCATGCGTGCAGAGAACTGTGACTACTGTATTTGAACCGTACTGCCAAGCTGCAAAATTGGTCTCATCATTGCATGCACCCACAACCGCATTGCCACAGTATTGCATGGTTGCACCCCACCTTCATCTGGGACCCTGCTATGTGCCCACAACACCTACCAATACAAAAGGCACCCCAAATTACCATCTGGCAGAAGACCTCAAAACCAGGTTGTGCCCCAGGGGAATCAGGGTACACCCTCATTCCACTGCACTCTAATGCAAGTGAATGGGGCTTTTGTACCCCTGTCCACGCGCACTGGAAAAAAGTATCAAAAAGAATGAGCATGCTAACATCCACATGGAAAAGCTGATGGATTAGCCAAACTGAATATGACTGATTATCATCGATATCTGTGGGTATATCTGAAGCACACACTCTGCAAAATCCGAGCATCAGCCGATAAGTAAATACTGCAATACCAGTCTAGACTCAATTTATTCTGCAAACCCCTCATCTGTTAACCCTTTTATCACTGCTTCGGACGACCACGCTTGGGGTTCCGGATATCCAGGTAGGAGCACCATGACAAGTGCAAAGCCGCACCCAAATGGACACTATAGGCAACCCCTATACTACTCTGGCATTCCTACACCTGGGTTCCACCATCACCTTCTCCATAGGGGGAGAAATGCAACTGGCGTCACGGCTAAAACTCTAATAACACCTGTAGAAGAGACCCCTACCATCAGTTATAGCCCCCTGCACTTGGGCCCCAGATGTTTTGTCCCGGGATCTGAATGTAGTGGCCACCCCTGAGGCCTATGATAGAGTAGAATAGTGGACAGGATCGCGATGTGATGACATCATCACTACTGCCTGCACCAGGTTTCAGGCGGTGCAATAAAGCTATCTTGCAGTTGTGCCAAGACACAGGCGGCGCTTTGACTTTAACTTGACTGCCTAAGCCAGTTGGCAGCTCAGGCCACACGCCCAGAAGTGGCCTGTGGCCTGCATAGCAGATGGCGGAAGGATCCGGAAGTCGGTGAGAATTTTGTCTTATTTTTTTAAACTCACTTTGGGGAAAGACAGTACAGGGGGGTAGTACAGGAGCAGCATGAATACTAGGGGCATAAAAGGGGGGGCAGCATAAGTACTGGGACACAACAGGGGGCAGCAAGTGTACTGAGGACACAAAAGGGGGCAGCATAAATACTGGGGCTTAACAGGGGACAGCATAAATACTGAGACACTATGTGGGGGGGGGCATTATAACTACAGGGGGTTTTATAAGTACTGGGGCACTACAGGTGTGCACTAATACTTGGGGTACTACTGGGGCATTATACCTATTCGGGCACTAGAGGGGCCATTCTAATTACTGAAGGCATTATAGGGAGCATTATATCTACTGGGAGTACTAGAGGGGCATTGTAACTACTTGGAGCACTATAACTACTGGGGGCACTACAGGGCCCATTATAATAATTGGTGACACAGTTTTATGGGTTTCATTCTTACAGCATTCCTTATGAGTTAAAACTGCCCAATTAATTTCATTCCATGATTACAGCGATACCACATTTTTATAGTTTTTCTTGTGTTTTAATGCTCTTTAATACTTTTTTCTTTGCATCGCCATATTCTGACCCCCATAACTTTTTTATATTTACATCTACGGAGCTGTGTGAGGGCTCATTTTTGGTGATCTATAGTTTTTATTGATAACATTTGGAGTGTATGAATGTTTTGATCATGTTTCATGCAACTTTTTTTGCGAGGTGAAGCAACCAAAAACTGGCGAATCGCCGATTTTTTGTTTTCCTGTTACGCCATTCACTGTGTAGGATAAATATTTTTATATTTGAATAGGTTGGCCGTTTTGGAATGCGGCAATGCAAGTTTTTAAAATATTTTTTATTGTTTATTCATTTTTATTTTCATTTTTTTTATCATATATTTTTTTCACACTTACTTTAAGTCCCAAATGAGTGAGCCCAGAAAGGGAGTGGGGAAGAGGACAACAGTGGTGGTGGTGGCACTGATTGAAGTAATAGTACTCACAGTGGCAGTCCTCGCCCTGGTGCTCCCTGGGCTATGCAGTGATTAGAGGACACACCCTTGTTCCCTCAGGGCATACCTTGGTTTTGAGGAGCCTCCTGCCTGGTGGTGGTTTGGGATGCCCTTAGGGCTGTTTCACACGAGCGGATGCCGTGCGTGACATTCGCTCCGTGAATGACAGCCAAGACCCGATGCAGACTGCAGAGGCATGCTCAGAAGAAGATTTTGTAGCGGAGACAAAAGTAGTGCATGCAGGACTTTTGTCTCCGCTTCAAAAATCTTCCTCTGAGCGGAAACCTTATCTATGGGGTCCTCCTTTACCAAAGTAGCTGTGAAAAATCAAAGGTGATTGGTTGCTATATGCAACTTAGGGAGACTCACCATCACCGTTATTTTTCTGTTCTTCTGATTCCCCGGACACTGTTGAAGTGTCACCATGTGTTTCTGCTCTCCGGAGGTGATGGTAAGGCATGGTGCACCCCAATAGGAAAGTCCAGAGAGTCAAGATTTGCAGCAAACCAGTTTGTTTCTTTACTGGAGGAAATCAGGCAAAACAGGCGAGGCACTGTGCTCTCTTCTCCAGTCTCCCCTCTGGTAGAAGAAGGTTCCATGCTGAGAGAAGGTCTGATCTAACTGTCCCTGTCTCTCTCTGGCTGCTGGCCCAGGGTCTGTGGTGCAGGCATCCAGGTAGCTCTCTGGTCAATAGGCTGGTGACCCAGGGTCTGTGACAGGATATCCCATCTCAGTGTCTTCTTCTGGTCACTCATGCGGTCTGGCAGAGTCTCTCCTACTGAACACTGGTCCTTATCTGCAAATAAATAGTGGATCTGACTGTTCTCTTTTTATACAGTTTCTAACTGAACTACAACCTTCTAGTGGGAGGGGTGGAATGGAGAAGCACAAGCTGAACAGAAACAATTTTGTAATTCAAGTCTGCCATATATTTGTATTGAAGCCTCAATACAAGTCAATGGGCAGTTTTCAGATGTACACAACAGTCTAGGCAGAGCTTAACTAGATAGTCAAAGGATCACTGTGTCTGTTTTTTGCCCTCCAAAACTTAGCTCTGCATATTCTCTTATAGCAACTGTGGAAAATTACTAGCTTCTCAGTGCATAGGTAGAAAGTCCCAAAGTCTCTCGATGTTAGGCTACTTACTTTCAGACTAGTGTTAAAGTACATCATATCCGGCATAGCCGGAAATGGCTGAAGCACCGCCAGGCCCTATTGACTATAATGGGACAAGGCTGGAGTGCAATAAAGTTGACGGCTTTGCACAGTAGCAATAAGGGGAAATGTCCACAAACGTCCATACTTCTAAGTACCCTTGCTCCAGCTCACTGTCCTTATATGAGAAGGATGTGGAGCCAGTGTACAGCTTCATAGAGAATGCACAGACTGAATGCTGGGCTGGGCGAGGCCGTCAAACATCAGTGAAAGAAAAACAGTGGTGGGCTGGGCATCCCACTCAGAAGCAGCCTACCGGGAATCTGCATAATAGGGCAGATTGTCAGTTCAGGCCTGATTACAGTTGTGGTAACAGGGCCCAGGTATGTTTCCCTAAGGTAATATGGAGTAACGGAACCATAAAAAGAGTTGCACCAGCTATTGGACAGCGAACAACTATCTAAATTTTTGATGTTCTTAAAATACGCCCCAGGCAAACTGAATACAAATGAGAATTATTAACAAAGGCAGATAAAGACTGGATGAGGACTCCCACCTGGACACTTTGGGAAATTGAACTAGCAAAAAAACGGAATAAACATGCTAGCATCATGGATGAGATAATCACTGAGACCACCATGCCCTTACTGAAGAATTGGCCTATGTAAGGAACGTGGCTCTTCAAAATAGAATGGCTCTTGACAACATGCTAGCCATAGAGAGTGGAACTTGTGCTACTATTGGTGAGGAATGTGATACCTGGATTGAAGATTTTCATGAACCCATAGAGGCACACAGGAAGAAGGTAAATTACTGAAAAATCAAGGGATATACCAAAGGAGGCATGTAATCCCTTTTTCTGGACGGATCTTTTGGTACTTGTTTTAACAATACACTTGCTAAAACCCATAGTGGTAGTGATTGGACTCTAAGTGTTATTGTAATCTTACCTAAATGATATCTCTTCAGTTTGGAGGAGGTGTGTCACACCAGGGTGCCATTTAGTTCATACCCTTAGGGGTAGCCCTAAGTCAAATCTGGGTCGTTCAGCAACACATTGGGTCCACAACCACTGCATTACAGTTTGTTCAGGCCATGGACCCCACTGTTGCTCCCCAGTTGGGGTTACAGCCAGGTGCAGTGGTAGGGCCTCAAAAGATCCAGGGCCCAAGCCCCAAAAATATGGCCCAGTTCTCTAAGTCGCCCCCCGCACACCACATTCTGCTGTACTTGCTATACAGCAGCACATACCTGTCACATCCAGGGCCTCCAGGTGACGTCTCCTTCGATGTAGATCTTCTCCGTCATCATCTTCTCCATTTGGTCCGTATAAATTCTCTCAGCCGCCTCAGTCTCTACAGAGTGTGATGCATGGACATCTTAGCTTCCTCACATTTCTATTATCATCCCCCAACCTGCAGTCCCCACAGTGTTTCACATTAGCGTTTTTGTTTTCCGGTATTGAGTTCCGTTACAGGAGCTCAATACCGGAAAAAAACTGATCAGTTTTATCCTAATGCATTTTGAATGGAGAGCAATCCATTCAGGATGCATCAGTTCAGTCCCTCTTCTGTTTTTTGGATGGAGAAAATACTGCAGCATGCTGCAGTTTTCTCTCCGGCCAATACTGATCACTTGCCGGAATGCCGGACCCGGCATTAATTTACATTGAAGTGTATTAGTGCTGGAACTGCCTGCCGGAATCCTCTGCCGCAAGTGTGAAAGTAGCCATATCCTGCTGCTTGCTGTGCTCCCCAATACCCCAAATACTATCCTGAAGAAATATCAGTGCCTCCATAGTAATAGTGCTCCTCATATTCCCACCAATGGTAATTCCCATCTAGAATGCCCCCATTAGTAATACTGCCCCCTACAGTGCCCCAACAGTGCTAATGCTCCCCAAAAATGCCCCTATTAGAAATACTGCACCCTACAGTGCCCCCAACCATGATAACGCTCCCCAAGAGTGCCTCCATTAGTAATACTGCCCCCTACAGTGCCCCCAATCGTGATAACGCTCCCAAAAATGCCCCCATTAGTAATACTGCCCCCTACAGTGCCCCCAACCGTGATAACGCTCCCCAAGAGTGCCTCCATTAGTAATACTGCCCCCTACAGTGCCCCCAATCGTGATAACGCTCCCAAAAATGCCCCCATTAGTAATACTGCCCCCTACAGTGCCCCCAACCGTGATAACGCTCCCCAAGAGTGCCTCCATTAGTAATACTGCCCCAAACATTGCCCCCAACCGTGATAACGCTCCCCAAGAGTGCCTCCATTAGTAGTATTAATAAAGCCCCCAGTAGAAAAAAGCCCCCTATTTTTCCCCCAGTGGTAATAAAGCTCTCTACAGACCCCTCAGAAGTAATAAGGCCCCCCCATAGTGCTCTTAGTAGTAATAAGGCTGATCTATTAGTCCCTCCTATAGAGCCCCCAGTAGTAATAAGAACGCCTATAATGACCCTGGGATTTGCAGTGCCCCCTGTAGCTATATTCCTCCCTCCACCATACAGTCCCATGTAAATTACATCACACCATCAAATGAAACATGGAGGGACACTTATTCTAGACTAATGCATAATTCCATCTACGCTTTCAACCTACCATCGGATCCCAGCAGACCCGACAGGCTCACCAGTTGCCCAAATTGTCATACGCCGCACACTGATTTATTTCATGGTTCATGGGCTTGTCGCCAGATCCATAATTTGTGGCGACAAGTAGCTCAGAAAACTAGGGATGTCTGGAACATTGTAGTCCCACTAAATTCCATGGTATTTCTATTCCATTACTGGGAGGAGACGAGGGATGGGGTCCCCACGGAACGAAGGTTGCCAGCTCTTTTTCATGCAATATGCATTGTAACCAAAAGGAGCATATTGCAACATTGCTTACACCCTCCATCCCCTCTAGAGACAGCATTCTATTATGCCTAAAAGATTTATTGGCTTTGCAACGTAGGGAGGAGGAGAGAAGTAAAGAGGGGAAAGGAAGCAAGTTTCTGAAAAGATGGCGAGGTTTTCTGACGCAGTTTTTATCTGATTCAGAAATAGAGAACATATTGAAACCTTTCACTCTTACACAATGGTACTTAAAAGAACAATTGAAAGGGCCGTTAGGCCGTTTAGCACAGTGATAATCATTCTGCAATGGTACAAAAGGAAAAATATGTATGACTAACACAATTTTTCGCTAATTCTGTCTTGTTTTATGGAATATGCCAAGTTTTTGGTTTCGAGCAGGATGTCCCCTAGGGTAATAATGTTGGGGGGGGGAGAGGGGGGGTTTGGGGGAGGGAAAAGGATGAGGGGGGAAAAATGAAAACATGGGAAACAAAACACATCACTTACTTCTCAGTAAATAGTATATAAAACCATCAACCTGTTTCATGAAGAAATGTCTTTTACTGATATGAAATGTAACTTTCATGATTTTGTGATCTCAATAACGGTATTGTCAAGAACTATACATGTCTTTTCCCTTAATAAAATTTGTTTAAAAATAAATAAAAAATCACACCATCTCTCCTCCCCCTCCAAAATACAGTCCTATGTAACTAACATCCCTCTCTATCTACAGCCCCCTCCAAAATACAGTCCTATGTAACTAACATCCCTCTCTATCTACAGCCCCCTCCAAAATACAGTCCTATGTAACTAACATCCCTCTCTATCTACAGCCCCCTCCAAAATACAGTCCCATGTAAATAACATCACCTCCTCCCCAGCCGCCTCCAACATGCAATACCATCACCCCCTCAACATTCAGTCCCATGTAAATAACATAATTCCCCCCACCAGCCACCTTCAACATACAGTCCCATGTAAATAACATTGCCCCCTCAACATTCAATCCCATCTAAATAACATCACTCACTCCCTCAGACCCCTGTAACATTCAGTCCCATGTAAATAACATCACTCCCTCCCACAGCCTCCATCAACATACAGTCCCGTGTAAATAACATCACTGCTCCCCGGTCCCCTCCGACATACAGTCCCACGTAAATAACATCACTCCCTCCCACAGCCGCCATCAGCATACAGTCCCATGTAAATAACATCACTGCCTTCCCCAGTCCCCTCCGACATACAGTCCCATGTAAATAACATCACTCCCTCCAACAGCCGCCTCCAACATACAGTCCCATGTAAATAACATCACTCCCTCCTACAGCTACCATCAACATACAGTCCCATGTAAATACCATGACCCCCTCCCCAGCCACCTGTAACACACAGTTCCATGTAAATAACATCCCTCCATTCAGCCCTAACATACAGTCCCAGTTAAATAACCACAACTCCCAGCATCTGCCTCTTCCTTCACTTACCTCTCCTCATGTACAGACCTCACCACAGCTTCTTCTCCTCTTCACTGCCATCCTCTCCTGCACTGGTCACATGATGGTGACATTATCTCTGATCCTTCTCCCATTATTGCCTGTTTTGCTGGTCAAATGACGTGTGATGTCACCACAGGTCCTTCAGCTCTTGCAGTGCATTAGATTCAATTGTATTGCCGTCCTGAGGACGGCAATACAGTTGTATCTAGCTGGCAGGCAGGACATTCGGGGCCTGGGACAAAACATCAAGGGCCCAGGCCTCAAATGTTTTAACCTAGCAACGCCCCTGGTTACAGCATTTATTCAAGGAGCTGACTACTCATTGGAGTCACCAGGAGCAACTACTACCATACCTGGACTCTGACTGTCTCTGCTCCAATTAGGCCTCCTGAAGCTGCAGCTTCTGCACCACAGCCACCAATTGTTTCTCATTCCAATGATACTGGATTGCACCTGCCACTGCTATCACATTCTGAAGGAAACACCAATTTCTTGCCATGACTTCCTGAACCAGTGCACTATAAATTTTGAACTGTAGATCCATCATTTCCCTACAGTTCATGCAAAAATAGCCTTCATTGTGTCCCCTCTGTCTTGCAAAGCTTTTGCTTCAGTCACACCTGTCTGGCAACAGGAAGATTCTCCAATCTACAGGAATTTCTGACAGCCTTGTGCAAGGTTTTTGAGGAACCTGGTTCCTCAGTCTGCATCCTCTTTGCTATGTCTCCGCCAGAGCGACTTGGCTATGGGTTAGTGCAGTGTCCCAGGGGGTCAGTAGTGTATGCTGGGCTTTGTAGTGCAGATTGACCACTAACCTGGGATCCACTGTCGTCTTCAAATCGGGGCGAATGCTGGAACAGGCAGGTAGTTAAAGAGTTCGTGACGCCAGTGTCAATTAAACGGTGACACGCCGTGTAAAGTATGGTGGAAGAATGAAGCAAGCACAGGATAGCCAACAAAAACTGGAACTTTTACTGAATATCAGTCAGGATAATACACGGACACTGGTAGTGCACAGTTCCATAAAAGACGGTTGGTTTTAGAAGAATACAGATGGTTCTTGAGAGTACAGAAAGGCCGGTCTTAGCGATGAATTATACAGAGTGTTAATTACAGGAGATGCAGTACAGGCGGCTTGCACACTATTCCTGTCTGGTCCCGCTATATGTGAATTTCTCCAAGGTCTAATGCCCTTTATCTGGCGTACCCTTGAAGCTGTCCTTATCTAGTACCTCCTCTGTTATCTTGAGTACCTCTCGCTTTATCTGATCGGCCTCTGTGGTAATCTGTGTCTTGGCTTGTGGCTCACTTATGCTGCTTCAGCGGAACGGATGGTGACTCAGGAGGGGAACCTTTTCCTTGGATCCGGAACCCGGTTACAGGGCCTTTACTACCCTCTCCTAGCCGGCAGGCTTCAGGCCTGCTATGCTCTCACAGGCCCATAGCCTTGCTTTCTCTCAGACACAGGATCATTTCTGACCTCTGCTTCCCACTGTCTGTCTCCTCCAACTGCTATTACTTCCTGACTGGGCCTTATATAACCTAGGGTTCCCTAGCTCCCTCTAGTGACTCAGAGCTGGAACTACACCCTAGCCGGCCTGCAAAATGCACGTTTCACAGTAACAGGAAAATACATAGCATGACATTATAAGATATTCTATACCAACTTCCCCATAAATACAGGGGGAACGACAGTACCCAAGTGACCCTTCAGTAGTGACGGGCATCTCGCTCCTGTACACTACATACCCCGCTGCTTTAAGCTGAGTACGACCTCGTACTCCATCAGGGCCCGTCCAACTGGAATCATGACCTGCAATAGAGGAAGACACATGCACGCATACAGATATGTCATTTACACTCTTATCAGACCCAATTGGAAATGGCGAAGTGCGGTGACAAGGGGCGTCGTTCTCTTTTTTCACAGGATAGTGAGTGGAACGGGGGCGCTGACCTGGCACAGCGGATGTTGAAAGAACCAGGATAGTCCATGACAATAAATAAGTCCATAATAAATCAACCTCTCAGAGGCTTGCACATAGGAAGTCCATCTCTGGGCACATATACTTGAATAAGAAAACCGGTTATTAAATATAGTCAGCAGCACATATATAAAATGACAATACAGGACTCTGACAATACCAGGGCCATGTTATCCTGGCAAGTCCTGCTTACCCTTTAAAATAGTGCTGACATAAAAATGTCTTTTCAACCTGAAATGGGGGTAAAAAGGGAAAAACAGTGCAAAATTTCAAGGCACAACCGGGAATTCAGCAGCAAACCGGATGTCCCAAACAAAACAGAGGCAGCTGGAAGCATTGATACACAGTGGCACATCATTCAACTAGGAGGCCACCGGCCGTGGGTAACTGGCAGCGAGCTTCACCAGCTCTGCCAAACTGGAGGGACAAACGGCCATTAAGGAAAGGAACAAGAGGGCAAAAGTACTCACAGCCGGGTATCATGTTCCTCTTCTGACGATGAGTCGACATATGGCACCTGCAGCAGTTCTCCTGGCAAGGCCGGCCACATTTGAAATCCATCTCCCCTAACGATTTTTAGAGGGGGAGGTTTGTCCTTCACGGCCTCCATGTCGGCCTCCGTCCTCGGGAATGGAAACCATCGTATGCCTCCTGCGATACCGAGGTCCGCCACCCAATACACCCTCTTTCTCAGGGCCGCTAGTTCTGCCTTGGAACAGGTGGTCGGATCTACCGGAGGTCCAGGGGGTCCGGCCGCTGGGGTAACAATGGCAGCTGCGGTTTGGCGCCGGGCCTCAGCCCATTCCTCTGCTCGCCGGCAGCTGTCCAGCCGCTCTCTCTCCTCTTCTCTCACTGGGTGCAGCGACGACACTGGCTCCTCCCACACACTGGGCCGGTCTACCTCCATTTGAGGCCCGCCTCCCAGGCGTAACTCTTCGGGGACGTCAGCCGCATCATCACTTCTCCAGGTGGGTGGCGCTCCAGGACAATCTCCTCCTTCTCCTTGGAGGGTTTCGGCGCCAAATATTCGCGCCTCTGCACATCCTGATGGCGCAGTAAAAAGCCTCATGGCGCCGGCGGCCATTTTAAGTGTCCTGATGCTGCAATTCACTGACAGCAAGCAGGATGATGAAAAGTCCAGTAAAACACAGTCCACAAATGCGATTTTCTCTCTGGGGGTAGCGCAACACAGTATAGCGTTTTTAATTCCTCCCAGGCACAATTGTAATCCACAAGTTAGAAATAAAGGTTGCAGTCTTTGTAATACGGTGCTGGAGTAGTTAAAGCACACAGTTCACACTTCTCTGCACTGTCGAAGTATGCGGATCCTGTTCGTGACGCCAAAAAGAGCGATGCAGTGTCCCAGGGGGTCAGTAGTGTATGCTGGGCTTTGTAGTGCAGATTGACCACTAACCTGGGATCCACTGTCGTCTTCAAATCGGGGCGAATGCTGGAACAGGCAGGTAGTTAAAGAGTTCGTGACGCCAGTGTCAATTAAACGGTGACACGCCGTGTAAAGTATGGTGGAAGAATGAAGCAAGCACAGGATAGCCAACAAAAACTGGAACTTTTACTGAATATCAGTCAGGATAATACACGGACACTGGTAGTGCACAGTTCCATAAAAGACGGTTGGTTTTAGAAGAATACAGATGGTTCTTGAGAGTACAGAAAGGCCGGTCTTAGCGATGAATTATACAGAGTGTTAATTACAGGAGATGCAGTACAGGCGGCTTGCACACTATTCCTGTCTGGTCCCGCTATATGTGAATTTCTCCAAGGTCTAATGCCCTTTATCTGGCGTACCCTTGAAGCTGTCCTTATCTAGTACCTCCTCTGTTATCTTGAGTACCTCTCGCTTTATCTGATCGGCCTCTGTGGTAATCTGTGTCTTGGCTTGTGGCTCACTTATGCTGCTTCAGCGGAACGGATGGTGACTCAGGAGGGGAACCTTTTCCTTGGATCCGGAACCCGGTTACAGGGCCTTTACTACCCTCTCCTAGCCGGCAGGCTTCAGGCCTGCTATGCTCTCACAGGCCCATAGCCTTGCTTTCTCTCAGACACAGGATCATTTCTGACCTCTGCTTCCCACTGTCTGTCTCCTCCAACTGCTATTACTTCCTGACTGGGCCTTATATAACCTAGGGTTCCCTAGCTCCCTCTAGTGACTCAGAGCTGGAACTACACCCTAGCCGGCCTGCAAAATGCACGTTTCACAGTAACAGGAAAATACATAGCATGACATTATAAGATATTCTATACCAACTTCCCCATAAATACAGGGGGAACGACAGTACCCAAGTGACCCTTCAGTAGTGACGGGCATCTCGCTCCTGTACACTACATTAGTAGTACACCATCCAGTTCCGTACCTTGTCCTCTCAGTTATCCTGGAACAATGAGGCTGTGGTAGAAGCTTTCTGGGAAAGTCAGGTTGATTGACACAAAGACAAGCGTGCAGGCCATGATTTACCATCTACTCTGGATCAGAATGATCTCCCTGGCTTTGTCAAGAACAACAATGTCTCTCTACGACCCTGTATAGACTGCTTTGGTCTCAACAGAATCACCACCAAAAACAATTACACTATGCCTTTGATATCTGAATTCTTTCACAGGATCCACAGGGCAAAAGTCTTTACCAAATGGGATCTCCGAAGTGCATATAACATGACCCGCATTTGTGAGGGGGATAAGAGAAAGACAACATTAAAGACCAAGTCCTTTTTTTTTTTTGTTCAAGAGCTATAACTTTTTAAATCTCCCATTCAAATAGCCATATGAGGGCTTAGTTTTTGCTAGACAAGTTGTATTTTTGAATGGCAACATTTAATTTACCGTGATTTGTATTGAAAAATGGGAATACATTCTTTGTAGGGTGAAATTGAAAAAACACCCATAATTCCGCTAAGGTTTTGGGGGTTTTGATATTACAGCTTTCTCTTGCGCTAAAATAACATGACGTCCTTATTCATGTCATTACAGTTACAGCAATACCAAATTTGTTTAGATTCTGTTTTACTACATTTAAAAAAATAAAAACCTTTGTAAAATAAAATAATTTCTTTATTTTCTGACTGCTGTAACTTTTTAGATTTCTGTCTACAGAGCTATATGAGGGCTTGTTTTTTGTGGGAAGAACTGTAGTTTTTATAGGTACGATTTTGGGGGTACAAATGACTTTTTGATCACTGTTATAAAATGTTTCAGAGGGGTTTAAGATTACCATAAAATGATGAATTATGTTTTTATTAATTTTTCCGTTATGGCGTTCATCAGGCAGGAACAATATTTTTATATTTTAGTAGTTCAGACATTTTCAGATGCATCAATACCTGTTATGTTAATTTTTTATTGTTTATTTCTATATGAATTTGGAAGGTGAGGTGATTTAAATTTTTGTATATTTTTGTACAAAAACTTTTGGCCTCTTTAGGGGGCTACAACTTGCGATCTTCTGATCACTTGTCCAATAGACCATGATAGACTACTTTTATGGTCTATGAGATTTTGACGCTTTGCCTGCTGAGCTGTGCCTCATGCACAGCTTTACAGGCAGTTAACCATGACAGGCCTGGAAACCTTCAGAAGGTCCAGGACTCTTATAGTAACTGATGGGAGCCCCGCAATTTCACTGCAGGGGGCTCTGATTGAAAAACAGAGGGAGGTCCCTTCCTCTGCTTAACCCCACAGATGCTGCGATCACTATCGAATGCTACATCTGAGGGGTTAAATGACCAGATTCGGCATCATGACCAATACCGGTCATTGCGGCCAGGTGGTGCCTGCTGTGGTATACAGCCCGCAACTGCCATGCAGCAACCCGCTTCATACAAACCTTTACTCATAATGAAATACATGTATGTGAACAGGTTAACCCTAAGTTCACACCCGAGCGTTTTACAGCGCGTTCAAACGCGCTGTAAAACGCTCAACACGTGAAAACCAATGCTTCCCTATGGCCCTGGTTCACACTTGAGCGTTTTACAGTGCGTTTGAACGCACTGTAAAACGCCCGACGCATAAACAAGTTCTTGAGCTTTTTTTGGGGCGTTTGTCGTGGGTTTTGGCCATAGACTCATTGGACAACACTGCAGTCAATCACACAAACGCACGTCAAATGTGCGTTTACTATTGCAAAAAACGCGCATAAAAAGGCGCGACAAATACGCGCGTAAAACACGCGTCTCAGAAACGCTCAGGTGTGAACCCAGGGTTAGGGTACATGCCCACAGAAGTATAGTTCATGTGAATTTCTGTGCGTGGATTTTGCTTTCTTTCCTCATCAAGTCGAAATCAAAATCTGCATGTGTTACTTGAGGATTATGACATTAAGATTTGCCTTAGATCTGCACAATTGACATGCTTGAGTATTGGGGCTCATTATCTGAATCCTCACTAAACCAGATGATTTCTCTTCTTTGCCCACTTCAACTCGCACTCCACTTTTGTCTAGTAGATAAAAAACATCACGACAGATGCTCTCTAGTCTCTAGATCTTTTGATCCAAAAGACCGAGTCGCGGAGCCTCCACATGTTATTAACCTTGCTTAGATTATCTCACTTGTTCCCATTCTGATTAAAGGGGTTGGCCTATCTCATAAACTGGGGGCATATTCCTCTGTTAGGTGCCGATCCCACATCTCTAAAACGGAGCCTGCAAAGAGAAGGAGAGCGGAACGCGCATACGCAGTTGACCTCTATTCATTTCTATGGGACTGTGTCAGCCCCATATATGTGAATGGAGCAGTGATTCGCACTCTTTTTCTCTTTGCGGACTCCGTTTTAGAAATAGATGCGGATCTCGCCTCTTTCTCGCGGAGCCTGGCAGACTGTATGGAATAGGGCGTCTCAGTCATCTATCTGCACCACGTATAAGGAAACGCAGTATAAACTGCTAATGCACTGGTACCATACACCTGCACTCCTACATTCCATAAACCCCACTATTCCGTCTGTCTGCTGGCAGTGCTTGAACGACGTGGGTTCTTTGTACCATATTTTCTGGACATGACCCAATATCACCCAATTTTGGGTGGAGGTGAGAGATGTGTCTCACTCCCCCTTTGGACTTCCCATACCGCTAGAGCCGAAGGTCTACTTACTTAACCTTCCACCTCAGAGGTTAAACAAGCACTCCTCCAAGCTGTCCCTCTCACTATGTACTGCAGTCAAATCCTTGATCGCTAAATCCTGGAAGCTGACCACTCCCCCTACCAAGTCCATGCTCCTAGCCATGGTCCGTGAATTCAGGTCTCATGGCATCCCTTAATAACACAGTGGAACAATTTCAAGCTATATGGTTACCTTGGGATACACACTTCGCATCCCCCTAGGGGTCTCTCCCTCTACCCTGCCCCTCCTGCTCTTATTTTCTCATATCCCTCCCTCTCCCTTCGTGTTTTGCCTCTCCTTGTCTTGAGTTTTAGGTGTTATATCTTTGGGTACAACTCTAGGTCTGGTACTATTGTACTTTCTGTGCTTTTTCCCATTTTGATGGTTCGCTTAATGACTTAATGAGAAGGAGAACCATTTATGGTTCTCCTTCTTTCTTTTCTGTACCATTGAAAACTTGCACATAAAAATTTACAGTTAAAAAAAATAAAAAATAAATAAATGCGGGTCCCAGAGGTAGGACCCACACCAATCAGACATTGGGAGCATATCCTAGCGATATGCCTTGAATGTATGAAATAGACCAAGCTTTTTAAGGACTTCCTCCCTGGGAAAACTTTTGTCCCTACAGTCAAGAAGAGATAAATTCTTGATTGTGGACATAAAACTGTCTGGTTATCCTAGAGTCCTTTGGAATTAATTTCCCACCAATATTGGTGGCCTCCATTATCCCAAGATGTTCAAGAAGATGTTGTCTCTTGTAGCGTGTGGACACAAAATAAATCTTCCAAGCAAAGGCCTGCGGATCTTCTCCTTCCTCTGTATGTACTGTCATCTGGTAGGTTGTAAACCGTTTCTCCAAGATGGCTCACTTACTGTAGTTCCTCTGAAGCGTTCTCCTACAGCTTCATCGTGCCAGTCTGTTCCGGAAGCACATTCTTAGTTACACAGATTATCTCAGCACATCATCTCTGACAGAGGAGTTCAGTTTACATCCAGGGTCTGGAGGTCCCTCTGTAGACTTCACCACAGCATACCATCCTCACTTCAGAGGGCAGGTGGAGCGTATTAACCAGGTTCTGGGCTATCTGCGTCATTTCATCTCTTCTCGCAGAGACGATTGGGTGCTTTTGGTTTCCTGGGTTCTCATATGACAACCACCTGGGTAACTCAAGCGGCAAGTCTCCTGTTTGTGTATGATCGGCATCTGCGGATTTCATTCCCTACTCTTGTTTCCTTCAAAGTACCAGATAATGATGTTCTTTCATCAAGGACTTTCTCCAGATCTTTCCGGACACACTTTATCTCACACACACACACATTAATAACATTCAGATTAATTCTGCAACAATTATTTTCAAGTGCAGTGGATTTTTCCCCCCTGGATATTGATGACTGACAAGTAATCTACTGGCACCTAGTATAGGCCTCATTGCTACATATAATAATACCAGTTATATCAGTGCCCGTATGATAGTGCCAGCCAGGGGCGTAGCTATCGGCTCATGGGCCCTGGTGCAAGAGTTCAGCTTGGGCCCCCCTTCCCTCAGTGCATTGTGTGTCTTCTTATGTGGCACAAGGGTCTTTGGGCCCCCTCAGGCTCCTGGGCCCGGTAGCGACTGCTACCTCTGCACCCCCTATAGCTACGCCCATGGTGCCAGCCATATTATAGTACCAGTTATATCAGTTCCCGTATAATAGAACCAGCCATTTCAGTGCCCATATCAGTGCACATAAAAGTACCAGTTATAAGTGTCCATGTAATAGTATCAGTTATATCAGTGTCTGTATAATAGTACCAGTCATATATGTTTCTATATAATCGTACCAATCATATCAATGTTCACATAATAGTACCAGTCTTATCAGTGTCCATAAAATACAACCAGCATTATCTGTGCCAGTCATATTAGTATCCATGATAGTACCAGTGATATCAGTGTCCATATAATAGTATCAGCCATATTAGTGCCTGTAAAACAGTGCCAGTGATATTAGTATCTATAATAGTACCAGTGTTAACTGTACCAGTCATATCAGTGTCTGTATAACAGTACCAGTCATATTACTGTCCCCATATAATAGCACCAGCCAGTGGCGTACATAGAGAAGTAAGGCCCCCATAGCAAGAATCTCACCAGACCCCCCACACAGGACAGAAGGGTTTCCACCTAAACCCTTTTCAATTACCCTTGGGCCATTTTTCCACTGCCTCATTTGCTAAAAGTTGTTCCCTCCAGTAGAAGAGGAGATAATCCCAACTAAGACTGGGCCCCCTCTTGCCCTGGGCCTGTCACGAGGGTGTCAAGAGCCACGTCTGACTCCGTTATACCCGGGGTCAGGAAGTCGCAGCGGGTGGCTGCGCGCTCTATGTCTAAAGATCATGTTGTTTCTTAATGATTGTTTTCTGTGTTTGCCTTGCAATCCTTTTTGTCTCACTCAGGGATCCGTAGCTTCTCCTCCTCAGCTGTTTCTTGTCTGCCACTCCCAACCTCCTTATATTCTCCTCTCACACTTCTCTAGTTGCCAGTTATAGAGCTTCCTGCCTGGACTTCTATACTGACCCACTGGAGCTGTGAATCCTGGTTGTTGTTCCAGAGTGCTACCCTCCGGATCCCTGTTGGGCTTTTTGTTGTCTCCTGTTGTCGCCCACCTGGGATTATATGTTGAGTCTGTATTGTCTGTCCTCCCCTTGGTGTTTTCCTTTAGAGCTAGTGGTGCGGACTAGTGTTCCCACCGCCCTGTTCACTATCTAGGGCTCATCTTAGGGAAAGCCAGGGTTTTAGGCACATGATCGGCGTACGGGTGAGGAACCCGTCTAGGGACGTCAGGGCAGCCAGGTGCCAGCCGCAAGGTGAGTCAGGGGTCACCACCTTCCCTCTCACTTGGGCAGGGCCTTCCTCTTTCCCTCCCTCTGTGTCACGTATGTGATAGTCACGCCGATCGTGATATTATAACCGGCCTCTTGCCCCTCAGAGAAATTGTTTGTACCGTTAAACCTGCGTCTTGAATTATTAAAGGAACATCATAATTCGGCACTTGCTGGGCACCCGGGTAGTAAAGCAACCTTGGAGCTATTGTCTCGTCGTTTTTGGTGGCCAAGGTTGCGTCAGGATGTAATGGATTTCGTGTCTACTTGTTCTACTTGTGCACGCGCGAAAGTCTCTCATACACGTCCAGCAGGGTCTTTATTGCCACTTTTCATCCCCAATAGGCCATGGACACATCTGTCAATGGATTTCATCACTGACTTACCGTTGTCTGCGGGTAAAACAGTTATCTTGGTAGTAGTAGACAGGTTTAGCAAAATGGTACACTTTATTGCGCTACCCGCACTTCCTAATGCTAAGACTCTTGCTCAGGTGTTTATCAGTGAAATCGTGAAGCTTCACGGGGTCCCTTCCGATGTGGTTTCGGATCGGGGAACCCAGTTTATTTCTAAGTTTTGGAAAGCTTTTTGTTCCCGTTTGGGGGTACACTTGTCCTTTTCCTCAGCTTTCCATCCTCAGTCGAATGGACAGACTGAGCGTACCAACCAAAACCTAGAAACATATTTAAGGTGTTTTGTGTCTGAAAACCAAGAGGTGTGGTCATCATATTTACCGTTAGCCGAGTTTGCCATAAATAATCGCTGTCAGGAATCCACTGGCAAGTCACCATTTCTTGGTGCATACGGTTTTCATCCCCAATTTTGTACTTTCAAAGAGGGGGGTCTTCTGGGGTTCCCGAAGAGGAACGGTTTTCTTCATCTCTTTCATCGGTATGGCAGAAGGTGCAAGCTAACTTGAAAAATATGAGTGGTAAATATAAATGCATGGCCGATAAGAAACGGTCGCCAGGTCCGGACCTAGGAGTGAATGACTATGTGTGGTTGTCTACTAGGAATATTAAGTTGAAGGTTCCCTCTTGGAAACTGGGTCCTAGGTTCATTGGTCCTTATAAAATAGTAGCCGTCATTAACCCTGTGGCTTTTCGCCTGGAGCTACCTCAGACTTTTAAGATCCATAACGTCTTCCATAAGTCGTTACTCAAGAAGTATGTTCCACCTCTAGAACCATCACCGCTGCCACCTCCTCCTGTTATTGTGGATGGTAATCTGGAGTTTCAAATATCCAGAATTGTTGATTCTCGTCGGGTCCGCCGCTCTCTTCAGTATCTGGTGCATTGGAGGGGTTACGGTCCCGAGGAAAGAATGTGGGTTCCAGCGTCAGAGGTAAACGCCAACAGGTTAATTCAGGCTTTCCATGCCTCTCATCCTGAGAGACCTGGTCCTGAGTGTCCGGAGGCCCCTCGTGAAAGGGGGGGTACTGTCACGAGGGTGTCAAGAGCCACGTCTGACTCCGTTATACCCGGGGTCAGGAAGTCGCAGCGGGTGGCTGCGCGCTCTATGTCTAAAGATCACGTTGTTTCTTAGTGATTGTTTTCTGTGTTTGCCTTGCAATCCTTTTTGTCTCACTCAGGGATCCGTAGCTTCTCCTCCTCAGCTGTTTCTTGTCTGTCACTCCCAATCTCCTTATATTCTCCTCTCTCACTTCTCTAGTTGCCAGTTATAGAGCTTCCTGCCTGGACTTCTATACTGACCCACTGGAGCTGTGAATCCTGGTTGTTGTTCCAGAGTGCTACCCTCCGGATCCCTGTTGGGCTTTTTGTTGTCTCCTGTTGTCGCCCACCTGGGATTATATGTTGAGTCTGTATTGTCTGTCCTCCCCTTGGTGTTTTCCTTTAGAGCTAGTGGTGCGGACTAGTGTTCCCACCGCCCTGTTCACTATCTAGGGCTCATCTTAGGGAAAGCCAGGGTTTTAGGCACGTGATCGGCGTACGGGTGAGGAACCCGTCTAGGGACGTCAGGGCAGCCAGGTGCCAGCCGCAAGGTGAGTCAGGGGTCACCACCTTCCCTCTCACTTGGGCAGGGCCTTCCTCTTTCCCTCCCTCTGTGTCACGTATGTGATAGTCACGCCGATCGTGATAGGGCCCCATAGCAGTCTCATGGTCTGCCACTATGGTAGTTACGCCCCTGGCACCAGCCATATTAGGATCCATATAGCAATACTCATCATATAAGAGTCGTTATAACAGTATTAGTCATATCAGTGTCCCTATGATAGTACCAATAATATAATTGTCCATATAATAGTACCAGTCATATTAGTGTCCATATAATAGTACCATCCGTTTCCATATAATATTACCAGCCATATCAATGCCCATATAAAAGTGCACTGTAGATGAGCTCAGAGAACTTTGGGCTTGTTATGTCTCTTCACCTCTGCTATTAAGTGAGCTATATTTGCTTCGGCAGTGGTTTAAAGGGTTAGAGGTGTATTATGCATTTCTGTATGTGACTTGCACAAGGAGTTAACAGGCCATAGTAACTGTTGCTAGCTAGGGCTGTTCCACTCTCCCCATAGGGCAGAGTAGGAGAGAACAGAGAGGCAGTGACGTGACCAGAAGAACAGCCCTGGGAAAGAACCAGACAGACAGAAGCAAACGATCTAGAAAGAAAGCTTTGAACCCAGTTTAAAAGGATTGTCCGGGTCCAGAGCTGAACCTGGACATACCCATAATTTCACCCCGGCAGTCCCACTGACTTGAGCATCGGAGCAGTTCATGGTCTGATGCTCTCCTTTGCCCTGCGCTAAATCGCGCAGGGCAAGGGCTCTTTTGTTTACAAAAACACACTGCCGGGCGGAAGCTTCCACCCGGCAGTGTGTTCGGTGACGTCACCGGCTCTGATGGGCGTGCTTTAGCGTAGCCCTAGGCCTTTTACTGGCTAGGGTAGCGCTAAAGCCCGCCCATTGGTGCAGATGACGTCACCGGGCTTCCTGGCAGCCCCATGGAGAGCCCGGTACGTCACCGGATCTCCAAAAAATGCCTTTGCCCTGCGCGATTTAGTGCAGGGCAAAGGAGAGCATCAGAGCATGAACTACTCCGATGCTCAAGTCAGGGGGGCTGCCTGGGTGAAAATGGAGGGATGTCCGGGTTCAGCTCTGAGCCCAGAAAACCCCTTTAAGTGGAGAAAAAAAGAAAAGAGACATTGTGGAGCATGCCAGTGTTAGGAGGAGGTGTGTGCAAAAGAGGCTGTAGAGATAATTTGTCTAAGTCGAGGAGTATGGACTCCAGGACTCCACAGCTAATCTGTCCAGGAGATGAAAGGCTTTAGAGCCAGACTGTGGATCTGCTATGTACTACTCCCCGCAGTGGAAAAATGTAGTTTGTTTGTACCTAACTGAAATTAGAGAAAGTAAGATGCAGAAAGCTGCAAGTGAAGTGTTGCACCCCTATTTCTGGATGCTAAAGCTAGAGAGCAAAGAACGGTGTACAAAAATTGGCCTGGTTACTACCTTTGCAGCCATAAAAACTGTGAAATTGCAATACTTGTAAGATCTGCTGGTCCATGCAAAGTCTGAACTGTGACAACTGCTGTGAGTGCTATATTGGAACTCTGATTGCCAGTAAAACTGTTTTACTGTTAAACCGCCTCATCATCGCCTCACACTTCACACTGCCTTGCACCTTAACCAAGGGCATCCCACCGAACTCCAGGCAGGAACCCCAAAACCAGTGTGTGCCCCATAGGGAAGAAAAGGTGCCCTCTTCCCATCACTGCACGGCCCCGGAGTGCGCCAGAGTGAGGACTGCTACCATGATTAACTACTACCACCACCATTGCTGCCACCACTCCTGTCCTCCACTCTTCTCCCCTTTCCTGGGCCTGCGGAATAGCTGAGCGCAGCAGTGCTGCATGAGTCGGGAACTAAGGATAAACCCCTTATAATCCCCATCCTATTGCCATGTCTTCCAGAATGACTTCATCCAAGTTTTTGAATTTTTTTCTTCTGTTATTTGCTGACATCCAGTGGTTATATCTAGAACCGCAGCTGATGAAAGCAATCTCCCTGTTACTGGGGAGAGACTGATAACATTCTATTGCTTTCATCTCTCAACCATTGCAGGTGGTGGAGGCTGGCTGTAGTGTTTCTGTCTGTAGTAAAACTTTCTGTCCCCGTATCACTACTTTACGTCACATATTTCCGGTGAGGCCCTCCAGCGATATTTATGTCTATGTTAAATGCTCTTCCTATCACCACCTCCGGGCTATTGGCCCTTTAACACTTAGAGCTATTTACACTAATAGTAAACTATAAAGAGTGCTGGAGGGTTCCCCTTTAAAGAAACAATTGCAGACCATGGTGTTAGAACAAATGAGTTTCCTTCATACCACAGTGGCACAGTACGCTTGATGGTCACAATTCACATTGGAAACCCTACGGGGTGGGCTCAGCTACCTTTCATAACAGTTGAGCTCGACCCAGTGGGGGTAGCGCAGTATCCTTACACCGTTGCATTTATAAGGTGGTGGATAAGCTGATGGTTTTGTTATATTCTGTATCTTATACTTTTATATCTGTGTTTTATTGTATTTATATGTGGGGTGTTGGGAGCAGTGGGTCCCCAGTAGTGAGTCAGTTACACCCATTTGATATAACTCTCTGAAGTATCACCCCTAGAAGCCATTATTGATTGTGACGTACATGGTGGACTGCCCCAGTAGCCGGTGTGGGGATGCGGAGGCACGGGCGTGTTGTATTGATCACGTGTGAACAGGCAGTGCTTCCTAGAGAAAGACTCACGGGACTGTTGACCTTGCGAAAAAACAAACGGCAGACAATGGAATAAGGGTATTTTCACACTAGCGTTTTTCTTTTCCGGCACTGAGTTCCGTCAAAAGGGCTCACTCTGCCGCAAGTGTGAAAGTACCCTTAGAAGTTAGTTGTTGTGTGGAGACCAACGTCAACCCTGTGCCGCCTAGTGGTATACAACTGGTAAGAAACGGTTCTTAGGGATCATGCACACGGCTGTTGCCCGCAATCCGGACGGTCCAATGTGGAACGGAGGCATGGAACTCCACAGAAGCACTACGGAGTGCTTCCACAGGGTTTCTGTCCGTGCCTCCGCACTGCAAAAAGTAGGGCATGCACTACTTTTTTGCGGTGCGGACAGATCATGGGCCCATTCAAGTTGAATGTGCAATGTCCCATTAGGCCACACCTGGGGTATCCCTTGCCCCTTGGGAGGTTTCTACTAAGTATGCCCCTCTTATAGAGCAAGTAAACGTGACGCCAGCTGCGGTTAAGCAGCGGAAGCACAAGGCTTCCCTTTGTAGATGGTAATGTTGGTACCCAGGGGTAGGATTGCCAGAGTGGTGCAGGGTGGCCTACAATCTCTGTAGATGTTATCTACATGTGTCACGGTGTTCCTACCTGGATATCCGTGGATCCCAGACGTGATGTGGTCCGAAGCAGTGCAAAAAGGGTAGTTGAACTTGGATGGTGAATAAGTAGAACAAAGTTGAGTCCAGACTTGGTAAACAGTTAAACAGTGGCTTTTGCTTGTAATAAACTGTATTCCATACAGTTTCCAGACTGTATCTTGGTCATCAATAGGTTTCAGCAGGCAAATGGCAGGCAAATAATTTCTCTCTGCAACAAAGTCCTCTCTGCTGTATCCTCTCTGTAGCTCTCTCAGCTCAGCTATGTCATTTGTCAGTTTCTTACTGTAGATAATCCTAGGAACTTCTTGTCCTGGCTTATTGTGCCTTTAGCTTGGATGTGCACAACCTCCAGTGATAAGGCTGGCGTAGGACTAACAGTGCCTGTCCAGACAGGACCAGGCCTGCTGCCTTCCCCTAGCAGGGGTTAAGACAAGACTCTACCTCTCCCCAGGAGGGGTAGGCTGGAACTGACTCACTCTAGCTAACTCCTCCTCTCCTTCTTCTCCCTCTAGAGCAGTGGTTCTCAACCTAGGGGTCCTCGTCTGAGGCTTCCTATTGTGGGTCGCCCGCACAACGGCAGCGGCCCCTTATCCTCGCGCACAGGAAGTGATGTCCTATCACTGCCTGTGCTTGAAGGAGCCTGACGTCTGGACGGGTAAGTCGGGCCGCCTGTCTGCTGAGGTCCGAGTTTTTTCGTTAATGACACCGCCACTGAGCACCACTGCCACCAATGATTTTATTGAGCCTGGCTAATTTTATTTTACTTATTTGGCTGAGAAAGGCTTAATTTATTTGGGGGGACATGAAGCACCGCTGATTTATTTATTTGGGGGACCCTGAGCACTTCTGATTTATTTATTTAGGCTTAAATAAATAAATCAGAAGTGCTCAGGGTCCCCCAAATAAATAAATCAGCGGTGCTTCATGTCCCCCCAAATAAATAAATCAGAAGTGCTCAGGGTCCCCCAAATAAATAAATCAGCGGTGCTTCATGTCCCCCCAAATAAATAAATCAGAAGTGCTCAGGGTCCCCCAAATAAATAAATCAGCGGGGCTTCAGGTCTCCCCCAAATAAATAAATCAGTGGTGCATCAGGTTTCCCCCAAATAAATAAATCAATGGTGCTCAGGGTCCCCCAAATAAATAAATCAATGGTGCTCAGGGTCCCCCAAATAAATAAATCAGAAGTGCTCAGGGTCCCCCAAATAAATAAATCAGCGGTGCTTCAGGTCTGCTTAAATTTAAAATTGATTTATTTATTTGAGGGGTACCCAACATTTTGTCTTTGTGATTAATTACTCTGCTTTAATTATGTTCAATTTGTAGCAATAAAAATACATCCTGCATATCAGATATTTACATTGCAATTCATAACAGTAGCAAAATTAGTTATGACGTAGCAAGGAAAAAAATGTAATGGTTGGGGGTCACCACAACATGAGGAACTGTATTAAGGGGTCACGGCTTTAGAAAGGTTGAGAACCACTGCTCTAGCGGGAGATAGAGAATAGACAATCCAGTCCATTCCCTGGAACTAGCAATGCCAAGTGTTTCTGCCACCTAGTGGTAGACCAGGCAACTACATGAACATAACAGTTTTACATGAATAAATATGTACGGTGAAGATAAATACACTACTGCATTAGATGACACTTTATATTAGCCTATAGGAAGTGGTAGCAAGGTGCTAAGGAGTGGTAATGGCACTCCGGGACATTACAAATGTGTCTGGATCCGTCTGCAGCATCCGCACGGTCCCCAATACATGGACAGGTCGAGCAGCGGCCGTGTGCATGAGCCCTTCTATGTGAGCCTCTCTCTACGTAGAGCCTCTCTCCACAAGAAGATCTGGTTGTGTTTCTTTATACAGCCTTTTTTCAGTTTTTATTTACACAACTGTTTTGTCATGTGAATCTCACTACTTCATATAAATTTTATGTCAACTTCTACCTGCTGTCTCGCCACTTCTATCAGCGGCCACTTCTATCAGCACCTCTTCTCATCAGCAGCACAGTGTCTTGAGGACCTGGTTGTGTGACCACAGGTCCTTCGCACCCATCACAGTGAAACAATCATCACCAAAGTTTTTGTGCAGAGGGATAAAGGGAAAGACACAGCCCTACAGTATCAGACCTCCCAAGTGTCCCTCTTTTGGAGGGACAGTCCCTCTTTTTGACCCAATCCCTCTGTCCCTCTTTGCTCCTTAAATGTCCCTCTTTTTGATCTGAGGTATAGACTTGCATTATTATATCCACAATATTGAACCAGAAGGTGTTTCTCTGGTTCCTCTCTGTATATTAGGGCCCATCTTTTATATTATTTCGTTATTTAATGCAGTTGGGATTTTCAAAATTTCTATATTCAGATTATTTTTGCGCTATTTCACAAAAGAAAACTATTGATGTGTATAGATATGAAGGAAAAAATTGATCTTTCACGCAATGAACCTTAAGTGTCCCTCTTTGAACGTCCAAAAAGTTGGGAGGTATGCAGTATGCATGTAAGTCTACATAAAAACACAACATAATGCAGCAAAAGAAAGCTTAATTGTCCGTCTTGAAACCTGAGAACACATGATGACTCAGTCCATGAGGCACATTGCGCCACCATAACCTTTGGCAGCAGTCACCACGTATAAGGGGGATCTCTCCACACCCTACATGGATGCTTTCATCACACCTGTAAAAATTCCTCCTTCCCTTCAGACACTAATGTTGCAGGACCACAGGGAGCCAATCTCCAACTGCACGCTGGGGACTTGGTCTTCTCAGTCTGAAGCCCCACTCTGCTCTAGCCCACACCACCCAATGTCATTTATGCCCCCCTGTCAGTTCACCGTCTTTCCTCTGGTGTCAAAACTGCTGCCTTGCTACATGGTACTAGACTGGCACTTCAGTCTTCGGGGTCCCTGCTGAACTCTAGGAAGACCCTCTGCTCAGCATTTCCTTAGTCACACCATCATCTGCTCCGCTCTCCAGTCCTCCGACACTCGTTGTCACAGTCCATGAAGCATGGACAGTATGTATTGCCAGTTGATAAGTGATCCCAAAAAGGACTTCCCTGCTCCAGTGGTGTCATGCCTTTAGGCCCCTGGTGGTCTGGCTCCATTACTCCTTCCACTGCTCCAGTGTTTGACACTCCGAGGCATCGGCTCCTCATTGGCCAGGTAACTCTTGAAAAACACAAGAAGGGACAATATGTGCAGCGGGTTTTTTCCATGCTAGGCCACGCCTGTAACTCCACCTAAAACATAATTATACACACCCAGTCCCATTATTGCCCCCACAAAGTAATTATTCCCCCTTTGTGCCAGCACGCAGTAGTAATGCCCACGTTGTGCCCCCTTCACAGTAGTAATGCCCACATTGTGCCCCGTTCACAGTAGTAATGTCCATATTGTGCCCCCTCCACAGTAGTATTGCCCACATTGTGCCCCTTCACAGTAGTAATGCCCACACTGTGCCCCCTTCACAGTAGTAATGCCCACATTGTGCCCTCTTCACAGTAGTAATGCCCACATTGTGCCCCCTTCACAGTAGTAATGCCCACATTGTGCCCTCTTCACAGTAGTAATGCCCACATTGTGGCCTCTTCACAGTAGCAATGCCCAGATATGACCCCTTCACAGTTATGCCCAGAAGTGCCCACTTCCGTTGCCATGCCCAGATGTGCCCCCTTCATAGTAGTTATGCCCAGATATGTGTCCTATCATTAAAAAAATACCCACCTAGTTCCTACAATGCTCACAGCTCAAATGCCAGCGCTCCCCAGCAGTACTGTCACACATTGCGCTGCTGGCTCCTCCTACACAGACCAGCAGTGCGATGTGTCAGGCATGGTGCTGCAGCAGTGGAGCGCTGGCGGCTGAGCTGTATGGTGAAGCGGGGAGTGGACAGCTTCACCATTACGATCAGCTGTTTCTGCGTCCTATGGACACAGAGACACCTGAGAGCGGGACATACCTCAGCTGTTGCGGGACAGCCACTGAAAGCCAGGACTGTCTCGCTGGATCCGGGTTGGGAGCTATGCAGCTGCCTCTGTACCCAGCACTCACCTGGCACTTCAGTTACTTTTGCTGTAGCTGCAGCCGCCTCACCTCCAGGACCATCTGACCAGCAGGAGGTCTCACCTCTGGTGTTGTCATGCCTTTGGGCCATTGCTCACATTTGCAACCTCTAAAGTGGTTCTGCCATGGTTGATGTAAAAAAAGAAAATCAGACATCGTATAGAACATTAGTGGAAGTAGCTGGTCAGCACTCGCTTGTTTGCACGCCGCGCGGGATCTGGATCAATCTCCACATGCGATAAGGTAAAGGATCCCAGCAGACGTGTCTTGAGCTTATGCAGGTTTATTTGTCAAAATAACATTTGTCAAAGGACGCGTTTCGGCTATATTGCAGCCTTTTTCCAACAGAATATCCATCATGCAGCACAGGTTTATATACACTCAAAATGCCAGGGATAGGGTACCGCCCCGTGACATCAGCCCCAAAAGGGGGTGGTACATAGGAGGTAACCAAAGAGTAACAAAAAAATATACATTTTGTATTCAACAAAAGAAAACCATGTATAACGGCAACACTACGTGTTATTTTTACATACAAAACAATATAGATACCATCTTAGCTGAGAGATTCTTCAATGAGTAGATGATGTCTAAAAAAATAATAATAATAATATATATTAGATCACCGGATTAGACAGTAAAAGTGTATTGATTAGCATGGGATCCTAAATATGTGTAATTTCATAATCCCTATTTAAACCTCTAGGATATAGGGTGTCAAGGGTATGGATCCAATAGGCCTCTCGGCGTAACAATAGCTTCTTCACATCACCTCCCCTTCGTGGTCTCACTACCCGTTCTATCACCTGAAATTTTAATTGAGCAACAGTGTGTTTACATTTTTCAAAGTGGGAGGGAATCGGAAGCAATAGGTTCTTGGTCCTAATAGTGGACTTGTGCTTCCCAATGCGGTCTCTAATAGTTTGCATGGTCTCACCAATATATAAAAGCCCACAGGGACATTTAATTAAGTACACTACATTAGTAGACTCACAAGTGAAAAATCCATTCACTGGGTATATACGTAATATATATTATTATTATTATTTTTTTAGACATCATCTACTCATTGAAGAATCTCTCAGCTAAGATGGTATCTATATTGTTTTGTATGTAAAAATAACACGTAGTGTTGCCGTTATACATGGTTTTCTTTTGTTGAATACAAAATGTATATTTTTTTGTTACTCTTTGGTTACCTCCTATGTACCACCCCCTTTTGGGGCTGATGTCACGGGGCGGTACCCTATCCCTGGCATTTTGGGTGTATATAAACCTGTGCTGCATGATGGATATTCTGTTGGAAAAAGGCTGCAATATAGCCGAAACGCGTCCTTTGACAAATGTTATTTTGACAAATAAACCTGCATAAGCTCAAGACACGTCTGCTGGGATCCTTTACCTTATCGTATAGAACATGGCAATACCTTATACCAATGTAACAAGAAGACTATGGGCCAGATTTATCATGACTCTGACAGCTCACTCCACTTTCACATATGGCTAAAGTCAGTTTTAGCCAAGTCAGATTTATGATCGGCCCTTTAAGACTGTAATAAATGTGGTTTGACGGTAGCAGTTTATCCGTCAGTAAGCAGCTTTACAAAAGTCGCACATCTTTACGAAAAAGTCACACGTCTTTACGAAAAAGTCGCATGTTCTATTAAAAAGTCTCATAAGATAAGCATGGTCCTCACTGGAGTGAAATTGCGCAATTTTTTGTGACTTTTTTGCGACTTTTTAAATAGTCTCAATAGTAAATCTGTCTAGAGATTAATTTACATAAGAAAACACGCCCACTTTCAGAAAACTGGCGAGCATAGTGCAGAGCAGAAAAAAGTCGCAAATTTTTGCGCAGTTTTAGTGATTGCGCAAAAATTTGCAACTTTTTTACTCCATTATTCTGACTTGAGCTAATGATAAATCTGGCCCTATGACCATAGTCTGAAGAAAGCACATTGGTGCTGAAACGCGTCACTATGACATAATATGTGACCAACAAATCCATTCACTGATTGAAATCCTGCAAAGTGCCTGCTTGTTACATTGTTTCTCTAGACGCCAATCCACTGACACGTGCACCGCAACTCTTCAATAAGGTAGTGCCGACCTGTTATTTATTGAAAAATACCTTATACCAGTCATCCTCAAACTGCGGCCCTCCAGCTGTTGCAAAACTACTACTCTCAGCATGCCCGAACAGCCTACAGGGTAGCCTACAGCAGGGCATTGTGGGAGTTGTAGTTTTACAACAGCTGGAGGCCGCAGTTTGAGGATGCCTTCCTTATACCAAAGCTAGAACCAGCCCTGTACCACAGATGGATCCAGAGATCTCCCCATTCAGGGCTCCGCAATTGCTCTGCTAGATTTTCTTCAGCTTGGCAGTTCAAGGGCGTGTTCTTTCTGCTGCAGCTCTCTCCCTGTAACTACCACAGCTTCTATCAGAACATATGGCTGGTGGTAGTTCAACATTGAAAACGGAGCATGTGCGACCAGCTCAGTAAGATGGACAAAAAAGTAAGGAAAGGAACAAACAGCAGGTAGCGCTATATAGATACATTTTATTGAATAGCACACCAGCTATACTAAAATTTTAATTTAACTACATGCAATTACAAAAGTATTCAGATCCAGGTGCTGGTTTGAAAAATGTAGAATATTTTTCATGACACAACCCCTTTAAGTTTACCAGTCTGATCCTCATGCCTAGTCAGTGGTCCTGGCTTCAGCACACCACCAGCTGAGAGATGCACACCACCTGTGGCTCTACTATTCCACTGACCATCCTATGAGTATGAAAAGTCCGCAAAACCCCACAGTTACAATAACAGGTTCTCCTGGAACCACTCATGGTCTCTTCCAGGGGCTTAGCTAGAACTGACTGGGCCCCACAGCAAACTTTTGTACACCCCCTTCTCCCACTTCATGCACACACTCACCACATACATGGACATACATGCACTCACCACATACATGGACACACTTATACACGCACTCACCACATACATGGACACTCTCATGCAAACACTCACCAAATATATGGACACACTCATGCAAACATTCACCTCATACATGGACGCACTCATAAGCACACTCACCACATACATGGACATACTCATACAAGTACTCACCACATACATGGATGCATTCATACACACAGTTACCACATACATGGACACACTCATACACGCACTCACCACATACATGGACACTCTCATGCAAACACTCACCAAATATATGGACACACTCATGCAAACATTCACCTCATACATGGACGCACTCATAAGCACACTCACCACATACATGGACGCACTCATAAGCACACTCACCACATACATGGACATACTCATACAAGTACTCACCACATACATGGATGCATTCATACACACAGTTACCACATACATGGACACACTCATACACGCACTAACCACATACTGTACATGGACGCACTCATGTACACACTCACCACATACATGGATGCACTCATACATGCACTTACCACTACATGGATGCACTCATACATGCACTCACCACATACATGGACACACTCATGCACGCACTCACCACATACAAGGTTGCGCTCATACACACAGTCACCACATACATGGACACACACACACATGCTTGCTCTACACTAGCTTGATGCTGTTGGGTGCGGCTTGATCCCATAAAGCTCTGCTATTGGCTGGCAGCAGATGTCATAGTAAGCTGTCAACCAATAGAAAACAAAAGACTGTACTTACATGTGGTGTCCCAGTACTGGGGATCCCAGTATGAGAGCGGCCGTAGAAGGAGGAGACAGCATGGAAGAACTGTACAGTGTCTGCTCCTCACTGGGTAAGGACCTTCAGTGGGAGGAGCTACAGCGCTGTGGCTCTAATGTAGTGTCTGCTCCTCACTGAGTAAGGACCTTCAGTGGGAGGAGCTCCAGCACTGCGGCTCTAAGGCTGTATTCACACGTCCGCAATGTGTTTTGCGGATACACGGAGACACGGATCCGCAAAACACGGAAAGCGGCAATGTGCTTTCCGCATTTTGCGGACCGCATATTGCCAACATAATAGAATATGCCTGTTCTTGTCCGCAATTGCGGACAAGAATAGGACATGTTCTATTTTTTTGCGGAAACGGAAGCACGGATACGGAAGTGCGGATCCGCAAATGTGGATGCGGACAGCACATTCCGTCCCCATAGAGAATGAATGGGTCCGCACCCTTTCCGCAAAATTGCGGAAAGGATGCGGACCCATTTTGCGGACGTGTGAATGGAGCCTAAGTAGTGTCGGCTCCTATGAAGTACAAAAACTGCAGGACTTGGTCAGGAGCCCAATTCACCTGCTGACAATAAAATCATTAGTACTGCTCCGTGGGACTTACACAGGCCTCCTTCACTACATGTGGCTTCAGCCACACACTGACACTACTTCCTGCTACCAGCTCCATAGATATCCTCCTGGTTATCCATCTAGTGGTAACAGCAAATGTTACAGTAGAAGCAGGTATTCATTGGATTGCAGCTTAGGGCACAATACAACACATTACTATATAGCTTATAAAAATACGTATACAGTACATATACATAACAATAATGGCAAAATACCAATACATTTCCTCAAAGGGATAAACATTCAGGGGGAGATCTATTAAACTGGTGTAAATTAGAACTGGCTTAGTTGCCCATAGCAACCAATTAGATTCCACCATTTTCCACAGCTCCTTTGGAAAATGAAACTTGGAATTTTATTGGTTGCTATGGGCAACAGCTAGTTCTAATTTACACCAGTTTTATAAATCTCCCCCTCAATCTTTTATGTAGGGGGGCATATGAAATCACAATATCACAAAATCACAATACCAACAAGATATCAAATAATCATAGTCCAGATAGTGCCAAACAGAGGGCCATACTTTGCTGTGTACAGTGACCAGTCCACTTAATACAAACAGTGCCAGAGAGTGTCATATTCGGCTCAGTTGGCAGACATGTGGCGTGCCCATCCCCTTCTACTATGTTCCATGAGGTCCAGTCCTGGTGGAAATACATAAACGTAATATAAAGTCCATATGTCCCTTTGTTATTTGCTCTTATTTAGTTAGATATCACAATTACAGACCATAAAATATACAATAGAAAAAGCAGTGCATTGTTCTCTCAGGCTGCAGCCGTGTCATCTCCCCCTCCCTCTCCCACCTCTCATGCTGGTGCAAGTGAGAAGGAATTTTAGAAGGGGCCCGGTTTAAAGGGGTTTTCCCATCACATACAATGGGGGCATAATGCTAGGATATGCCCCCATTGTCTGATAGGTGCGGGTCCCACCTCCTACAACAAGAACGGAGCGGGGAAATAAATGGAGGGCGCACTGCGCTGGCTCAGCTAATTCTGTCTACCCCATAAAAATGATGGGGAGCAGGGGCTGCGGGTGTGCTCCCATTCACTTATATGGGCGAAGCAGGGAGCAGCGCTTGCTGGTGGACGGACCCCGGTAACCCCGGGGTCCTCCATCCACCACTCTCCTCACTCCGTTCCCCTTGTAGGTGCGGGTCCCAGAGGTGGGTCCCGCACCTATCAGACAATGGGGGCATATCCTAGCGATATGCCCCCATTGTATGTGATGGGAATACCCTCTAGATAACGTTTGTCTACACAGTGAGAGGGGCCATTTTGTTGGGAGGACAGGAGCCCCACTCACATCGTGACATCACTCAGGTCCTTACAGGTCCTTCACCACTTCTCTGCACTGCTGAGCTCTGTCTCAGTGGGTAAATGGGGTGAAATGAAATTGGGTGGGGTGGAATGAGCAAGTTGAAAAGGCTGTAAGGTAGATGATAGATCTCAGGGGAGCGGGAGAGAAAGTGGCTGTGGGGACCAAGGCCAGGGACTCCTATAGCAGTGCTGGCAGTCCCGGACTTGGACTGAAAAGAAGCCCTGGCACACAAACCCCACCAGCCCACATCCCTAATATCAGAGCCACTGCCACCAATCACAGAAACATAGCGCAATGTGAACTTTTACTTGATCACTCCCCTTACCACTTACTTGCAGGGGTATTATAATCATATAGGTGGGGGTCCTACTGCAGAAATTTAGGAGATAGCTGAGTACGGTGCTCGACTATCTCCGGTGTGCCCATGGAAATGTGGCGCACATTTCCGACCAGTAGGACCCCCACCAATCTGAAAGTTATTCCCCATCCCTATGGATAGGGGAAAACGCGTTATAATTGGAATACCCCTTTAAATATGTAATCACCCTATCAACACAAGAAGGAAAATATTAGTGGAGCACAGAAACACCTAACCACGTGGTCAGGGAGGACAGTGCACCTGTACACTGCCACTATACAACCACCAGCATAACCAATATAACTGCCATACAGTGACCATATTGAGGCCAGATGCCAGTTCTACACAGGGACTCTGCAGAGTACAGATGTAGAGTTTCTCGGTTTAGGTCTCCTTTATGGACAATGTATAAAAACCAATTCGAAGAAGTAAATTATCGGAGAAACTGCTGCAAAATTCACTGCACACACACAGGCCGTCAGGACTGCAGGGACTGACAGGAACAGGTTCTGAGCCACAGGGACTACTGCGACCCCCAGTATAGATCCCCTCTGTCTATTTTATTGACAAAGCAGCAGAATATAAGAAAGTGCAGCATAGAGCTCACAGCTGGGAGTCACAGGGGAGAGAGCGGCCTATAGAGCAGGGGTCAGCAACCTTCGGCACTCCAGCTGCTGTGAAACTACAACTCCCAGCATGCACACTTTTTCGGCTATTCTTGTAACTCCCATAGAAGTAAATAAGGGATTCTGGGAGTTTTAGTTTCAGAACAGCTGCAGTTCCAGAGGTTGCTGATCCCTGTTTATAGCGGTATATGGTCTCCTTAGCTGTGTATCCATCAGTTTATCCTCCAGTGACCACCGGGAGGCAGCACTGCTCCACATGATCCAGCATGACCAGGCCAATAGAAGAATCATCACAATGTATAGAACATGTATGTCTGCTATGTGTGACCATATTGATCCTCTACATCAGGGGTACTCAACTGGCGGACCGCGGTCCAAATACGGACCGCGGCCGCCAGTTGTCCGGACCCCGGCCATCCTTCAGAGCGCTCCTCCTCTCCTGCACACTCTGGTACGTGCAGGAGGAGGAGCTTGCCGGCGCACTTCCTCCTTCCCACCCAGGGGCGCAGTGAGAGACGGCTCCCTCCACATGCAGGCACCAGCGCTGTCATCCGGCACCTGCACGTGGAGGGAGCTTTCTCCCTCAGTGCGCTCACAGGTCCCTCCTCCCCTGCAGCAGCGGCAGCACGTAAGGGAGCTTCAAGCTCCAAAGGACACTTACCTGCTGCTGGAGAGGGGAGGGACATCACCACTGCCACCAATGAAATAAATGTCACATTTGGGAAGGAAGGGGGGGCGTGGAGAGGGCTACAGAGAGGCGGGAACACGTCACTGACTGCAGGAAAGGAGTCCAGTCAGTGTCGTGTTCCCATCTTTCCTGGGCCATCTTCTTTAAAATTAAAGGTAACCTGATTAAATAAAGCCCCATCAAACCATGATAGTTTTGTTCCGCATCCAATTCCCATTATTGGGGCATTGGATGCGGACCCCTTAGTTTCAATGGAGCGGAAAAAGATGCAGTGTGCTGGCTGCATCTCTTGTGGCCCCATTGTAATTAAGGGGCCGCATCCAATCCCCCAATAATGGGAATTGGATGCGGAACAAAACTATCATGTCTGTTCTGTGGCTTGGGTTGCCACCCGGCCAGTAGTTCACCAGCAAGGCTGCTATTTCAGTTCCCTTGCCGATGCCAGAATTGTCCTGTAAGGACTGTTAGGGTACTTTCACACTTGCGGCAGGACGGATCCGACAGGCTGTTCACCCTGTCAGATCCATCCTGCCGCTATTTCGCCGGACTGCCACTCCCCATTGACTATAGCGGGAGTGGAGCTATGGCGCAGCATGGCAGTGCACGGCGTGAGGCCACCAGACGAAAAAGTCGGACATGTAGTACTTTTAGTCTGGCGGCCTCTCACCGAGCTGCGCCGTAGCTCTGCCCCATCCCCATTATAGTCGATGGGCACAGTGCAGCGGCACGGCGAAGTAGTGGCAAGATGGATCTGACAGGGTGAGCAGCCTGTCGGATCCGTCCTGCTGCAAGTGTGAAAGTACCCTTACTAATGAGCGCTTCCATCATGGAACACCCATTAGTACAGCCTTTACCTCCACCGCTACTTGTCCTAGTAAAAAAATGTATAAAAATATGGTACCTCCACCTTCATTTGCTCACGCTGTGGAGAACACTCCCTGCTGACTAGAAGCTCAGGACAGGACCTACAAGACGTCATCACGTTGGAGCACCGGTCCTGAGCTTGCAGTCAGCAGCGAATGTTCACCGCAGCCAGGTGAATGCTAATTATTTTTATTTTTTTGCAAAAGCAGTGAGGGGGGGGGGGGGGGGGACTAATGGGGGCATTACTCTTACTGGGGGCACTAATGGGGACATTATTCTTACTGGGGCACTAATGTGGCCATTACTAATTCTGGGACTTACCCGGGGCGCTCCACTATAACGTCAGAGCGCCCCACGCGCATGGATCACATGATCGCATGGCATCTTTACTGTTGGCGTTGAGCTCGGACCTTCATCTGACTGCAGACCCAGGTATGTGGACCTTTAAAGGGGTTGTCCGGGTTCAGAGCTGAACCCGGACATACTCTTATTTTCACCCCGGCAGCCCTCCTGAGCCTGGCATCGGAGCATCTCATGCTCCGATGCGCTCCTGTGCCCTGCGCTAGATCGCGCAGGGCACAGGCTCTTGTGTTTTCAATAACACACTGCCGGGCGGTAACTTCCGCCCAGCGGTGTGTTCGGTGATGTCACCGGCTCTGAGGGGCGGGCTTTAGCTCTGCCCTAGCCGTTTTACTGGCTAGGGCAGAGCCAAATCCCGCCCATCAGTGCCGGTGACGTCACCGGGGTTCCTGTCAGCCCCATAGAGAGCCCCAGTACGTCACCGGAACTCAGAAAATGCCTTTGCCCTGCGCGATTTAGCGCAGGGCAAAGGAGAGCATCGGAGCATGAACTGCTCCGATGCTCATGTCAGGGGGGCTGCCAGGGGGAAAATGGAGGGCTGTCCAGGTTCAGCTCTGAACCTGGACAACCCCTTTAATAAAACTAGTTGAGTACCCCTGCTGTACATGTATGCCACACACATATGTTTATATGTTACTTTGGGCAAACTTACAGCTCTCCAATCTTTATGTGGCTTTATACCCAGTGTTTATGACTCCTTTTCCCTGTTAGTCGGGTATACGTGAGGGTGGTTGCTTACGGTCCCGTTACACGGGGCGTCCCACTCTCCTTTACCTTGTGCCTTCATGTTATATTAATTGTATTGTGTCTTAATAAACTACATATATATTTTATATGCGTGTTCTCTCATTTTCTATGGGGTTATTGTTTTTTTCCGTTGGTTGGCTCAGTATATTATACTAGACCTCAGTGTATCTTATACACCCAATTTGACTTTTTTCTTATAGGTTGGTCTAATAGAACATGTATGTCCACAGTGCTGGGATCGTTTTCTTCTAGGTCCCTGCGGCCCTCCAGCTGTTGCAAAATTACAACTCCAAGCATGTCTGGATATCCTACAGCTATCAGGGAGTTGTAGTTTTGCAACAGCTGGAGGGCCGCAGGTTGAGTATCCCTGTTCTAGGTTTTTGTAAGGGGTACAAGTTCGATAGTGGCAAAGCCCCTTCAAAACAACATTGACTTGTGTATTCCAATGCCATTACTGGTGCTCTGCTGCCATCTAGGGGCAAGACCTTGCATCTATTTTTTAAATTAATTGTAGGAAGATTCTGGATGATGTCACTTCCTGGAAGAAACAGGAAAGTTCTAAAGTTCTGGCTGAGAGGCAGAGAGGAGAGAGTAGAGAGCCCAGAGAATATGGCGCATAAAGTCCTGCAAGGCTACAAATCAGGATAATTTGAGTTGATCATCTGCTTTGAGAAGAGAAGCCTCCTCCAGCAAGTGCAGACTACACACAGAGACTTTATCCAAAGCAGCTGCACGTGGGCCTAATTTGATGCTATACACCTGAAACATCATCACTGCAGGAGATACATCCTCTGCCCAGGAAGAACCAGAGGGAGACCATAAAGTTAAGAGTAAGGGGCCATTCACACGTCCGTTTTTTCTTTCCTGATCTGTTCCGTTTTTTGCGGGACAGATCAGGACCAGATCTGGACCCATTCATTTTCAATGGGTCCTGGAAAAAATCGGACAGCACAATGTGTGCTGTCCGTTTCCGTTGTTCCGTATGTCCGTTTAAATATAAAACATGTCCTATTCTTTTCCGCAAAATTCGGATCCTGGTACAATACAAAGTCAATGGATCCGCAAAAAACGGAAGACATTCGGATGTAATTCCGTATGTCATCTGTTTTATGTGGAATCCGTTCCTGGAAACACATAACAAATTTTTTATTTTTTATTTTTTTCAATTTTTTTTCCAAAGAAATCCAAACAACTTTATTTAATTATTGAAATTTATACATGTTTCCGTTTTTGCGGATCCGCAAAAAACGGATGACATACGGAAACATTTTCAGGAACAACGGATCTGCAAAAAACAGACCGAAAATCGGGATATAGGAAAATACTGACGTGTGAATGTAGCCTTACTTGACATATAAGGGGACTATAAATACATGTACATTGCGCACTGGCTGATGACTGGCCTTGGTGGTGGATAAAGAATATTGGAATAATCTAGAAAGAGACTATCACAGTTAATAACTGTTTGAGCTACCAGTTTGCCTGTGTTCCTGTTCATAAAGAGGCTATATTAGATATCTGTACTGAACCACTTGCTGAAGAAGTTAATGAGTAAAATATTCAGTTCTATCATACTTCATTGTGGTCTCTCTCTCTCTCTCTCTCTCTCTCTCTCTTTCTCTCAAGCTGGTGTGAACCTAAAAGAGATTGCTACTATACTCCTAACATTTTTATAAGTTACCGAAACAGCAAACTTTCATTCTATCTTTTCCTGAGCAAACTGCAAATATGGCCGCCATAGTAGCAACCACAGTATATCTTGTGAATTTGGTTTATTTCAAATTTTCAGAAACCACAGTAAAGACACAAAGAATATACAGATAGGTATACATTAAGTAGGAAGGTTTCAAAGTATTCCACAGTATTATAATACGGGCTCTCTACATCAGGAAGGCAGGAGATACACTATATAGGGAAAAGGTTTAAACCATACAAGTCAGATTACACAAACCAATGGGGACTGGGCAAATGTACAGGGTATAAGAAGGAGAGAACATCTAGAAATATCTAGATCATTTATTGCGAGTCTTCCTTGTCTAAAGCGGAATCAGATGGACTTCATGTAGACCATGGTGTCCATGAATTTAGCAGGGCATCTATGATATACAACCTGTTCATGGGAGATGATAATATTAAAGGGTTTCTCCAGGATTTACATATTGATGACCTATCCTCAGGATAGGTCATCAATATGAGATCAGCGGGAGTCTGACACATGGGACCCCCACCAGTCGTATAAAGAGGCTGTGTTACTCAGTAAGTGCTTAGTCCTCTTCCTAGTTCTTCGAAAGACACTTTGGACATATGATGGAGCCTGAAGACGGGAACATCATCAGACTGACAGTAGCTGACAGCTGCCAATAAAAGAGAGATAGACGTTCGAGGGATAGTCTGGATGTGGGTCTGACTGTTTGGCCAAGACGTCAGCAAGAAGGGGGTTGTGCTGGTGGACTATTCGTCCCGGACAGGGATGGACGTGATGCTAGGTATGAACGTGCTGAGAGAGCTAGACCATCAACCAAAGAAGGGCCGAAGTATTGGCAACGGGCCACCACACAAGACCCAGAAGTTTCTACAGTAGATGGTGAGGAGCTGTAGTCTGCAAAAGAGCAGACTACTGTGCGGTTGGCCCATTGGACACATGAAGATGCCGCGGAGGACCCTGGTGATGATCCCACCTCGACAAGAACAAATATTGATGCTGCCGGTGGGGGCTGGACGACAACTGAATGGACTGGAGGTCCTGATCGAGCCCGCTTACCAAGAGGAAATACAGACTCACCCACTGGTAGCCCGGGCCCTCGCTATTGTGAAGGATGGATGTGTGCCTGTACGCTGCCTCAATGTTGAAGACTGCGAGTTAACCGTTCCTGGGAATACCGTGCTGGCCAAAGTTTGTGTCTGAAGGGGATATACCACTTGAGATACCTTGACAGGGTGTGCGGGCTCCGGTATGTCCTTAATATAAGGATATAATGGCTAAAGTCTCATTTTAACATCAGTGTGAGGGTTTAGTCAGATTTTGTTGATTGCATCTACCACAGCAGTGCACCTATTCTTGTAAATGTTTATTTCATATAGTCAATTACATCACATTTTGCTATCTGGTGTAGGATGTTCTTGTGGCACTTGTGGTCCGCTGCGGGCATCCTCCATTGCAAGCATTTTTTGCTGGGATCGCCATTAGCAACGGACCACATGTGTAGGATTTGCTCCCCTGAGTATAAATGCACAACTGCATATGGGGTTGAGCATTTCCTGCCTCTTAAGACCACGTTATTTTGTCATGTAGTTTGTATATGCAGGGGTGTGGAATTCCTATCGCCCGACGCCCGGGACATGCAGTTCCGGGCGCCGGGCAGGTAGTTTGTGCAGGCAGCTTAGCCCTGCGGGCAAGTAGCAGGGCTAGGGTTGCGCCGTGTTTTCCTCTAATACACAGCCCGGTGCAGCAAGTCCGGGCTGCTTACCGCAGTGTTCACAGACAATGCAGAGACGCTCACCTCACGCTGGCAGCAGGGAGGAGCCTGAGGGAGGGACCGGGAGGAGCGTAATATGATCTTAGAGTGGAAGCTGGCTTCTGCCAGCCCCACCCCTCCCCGCCCACCAACCAATCACCGACCAGAGCTGAGGGGGCAAGGCAAGCACAGCACACCAGCAGCTCTGAGTCACACAAGTGCAGGGAGTCTAAGAATAGAAATGAATCGAATGAGTCACAAGTTAAAGGGGTTGTCCAGGTTCAGAGCTGAACCCGGACATCCCTCCATTTTCACCCTGGCAGCCCCCCTGACATGAGCATCGGAGCAGTTCATGCTCCGATGCTCTCCTTTGCCCTGCGCTAAATCGCGCAGGGCAAAGGCATTTTTCTGAGTTCCGGTGACGTACCGGGGCTCTCTATGGGGCTGACAGGAACCCCGGTGACGTCACCGGCACTGATGGGCGGGATTTGGCTCTGCCCTAGCCAGTAAAACGGCTAGGGCAGAGCTAAAGCCCGCCCCTCAGAGCCGGTGACGTCACCGAACACACTGCTGGGCGGAAGTTACCGCCCGGCAGTGTGTTATTGTAAACACAAGAGCCCGTGCCCTGCGCGATCTAGCACAGGGCACGGGAGCGCATCGGAGCATGAGATGCTCCGATGCCAGGCTCAGGAGGGCTGCCGGGGTGAAAATAAGGGTAAGTCCGGGTTCAGCTCTGAACCCGGACAACCCCTTTAAAAGAATCTAAAGATCCGACTTAGTTTGTGACTCATTCGATTCATTGAGTTAAAAGAGCCGTGAATCAGACTGTAGAGCAGGTTACATTACACTGAGGCTGAGGCTGCTTTTGTTGCAGCAGTGATAAGATTAAGGGACAGGAGCAGAGAGATAAGAGAAGGGACAGAGGACAGAGTTTAGATGACAGGTTGAATAAATTAACCCTTTAGGATCAAATTGGCTTCTCAGGAGATATATATGTTAAAGGCATCTCATTCAGTAGCTATATAACCAAGGGTGGGTTCACATCACCTTTTATGGATTCCGTTATGGCTTTCCGTTATAAAAGGGTTATAACAGAAAATAACGTAATCCATAAAATGGAATGCAAAACGGAAACCTTTAAGAGGCATTCCGTTTTGCTTTCCGTCATCGTAAAAGTCTATGAAAATCATAACAGATCCGTCTGGGTCCTGTCGTGTCGACAGGACTTAGTTTTCCTTCTTGCATAACTGGATCCAGACGGATCCATTTTGATTTGCATAGACTTCTATTAGGACGGAAAGCAAATGGAATGCCTTTTAAAGCCTTCCATTTTGCTTTACGCCATAAGTCTATTGTCCTCCTGTCCGGCGTCAGCCTCAGCTTCCCTTTACTATAATAAATCACTCTTCCTGACTCACTCAATACTAATCAGAGTTCAGAGAGCTGAAGAGCCGACTGCACTGAGTCAGCAGCAGCAAGTGAATCGAATGTGTATAGCATCTGCGCATGCGCACCGGCACCTAGAGTCTTCGGTTCACTTGCGAGTCAGCTCAGCAGTCAGTGACTCACCAAGTGAACCGAAGATCCGATTCATGAATCGGTTCATTTGAATGAGCTGATTCAAATGAACCGATTCACCTAAAAGATCCGAACTTCCCATCACTAGTTATCAGCGCTCCTGTGCAGGCCGGAAGTCGGGCGCCACGGGCCGGAAGTCAGCTCCCAGCGGAGGCACACGTTAGTCAGGCTGCCGCTCTGCTTCTTCTCCCTGGCATTGAAGTGTCAATAGGAGTGCTGCTGCCAGGTTCCAACTTCCAGCCACTCACCCTCCATGAATAGGGGGGGGGGGGGACTTCCCCATACTGGCATGTACATCAAGGGGATTCACTTAAGGTGCACGGTCTTCATCCTACCTATGGGACTCTACGAGTTCAACCGGATGCAATTTGGCCCGTCCAATGCCCAGGGAACATTCCAGCGGTTGATAGAGCACTGTCTGGGGGATCTCAACTTTGAGTCGGTATTGATATAACTGGACGATATAGTAGTGTTTGGGGCCTCCTTTGAGAATCAAATCCAGAAGCTGTGATAGGTCCTAGAATGGCTGCGAGACCATGGGCTCAAGATCAAGCCCAAGAAGTGCCAACTGTTTAGACACCAGATAGAGTATTTAGGACATTTGGTCACCCAGGAGGGGGTAAAGCTGGCCCCCAGCAAGGTGGAAGCCCCACCCACGTACACTACGAGAGGTATGGGCATTCGTGGGAATGGCCGGCTACTACAGGAGGTTTATACCCCAATTTGCTCATTTTGTGGGCCCGTTAAATGAGTTATCAAGGGGCATTGTGGGGGGCACAAAGAATGGTCCCATCGAGTGGGGACCCCGGCAATAAGAGGCCTTTGAAGTAGTGAAGGAGGCGCTGACCCGATTCTGGCTTATGCGTGGTTCGACACCCTATTCCTAATGTACACTGACAGAAGTCTACATAGTCTGGGGGCCATGTTATCCTAAGTCCAGGATGGATGTGAGAGAGTCATTGCCTATAGCAGCCGGTCTCTGAGGGAGTCAGAGCGCAACCCTGACAACTATAGCTCCTTTAAATTGGAACTACTGGCACTGGTTTGGGCCATGACTGAAAGGTTTACGGAGTACCTGACAGGTGCAGAGGTGACTGTGATGACGGACAACAACCCGTTATCACATCTGGAGAATGCCAAGCTCGGTGCTCTTGAACAGAGGTGGTTGGCTCGCCTTTCTAAGTACCAATGCCGCATCAAGTTCCGGTCAGGTAAGGAGCATCGGCAACACCGATGCACTCTCCCGAGTCCCTGTAGGGTTGTTGACTCAGAGTGCCAATGAGGAGATAGAGGACACTGAAACTCCTGACCTTGGTCAATGGCAAATTCAAGTGGGGTGGCGTCCGGGATGCCCATGGTGCTGGGAAAAACGGCTGATTCGGAGAGAGTCCAGAATGGCTGCCGAAACTGTGGAAAGTGAAAGAACGGGTAAGGACCAAGATCTGGCCTCGGCCAGAAGAGCGGGCCCATTTGATTCCAGAGGGCCAAAAGTTGTTTAGGCAGTGGGATAAGCTGACTGTTACCCAGGGCCTCCTGTGTCGGACCATATACTTACAGTCAGAGCTGCAGTACCGGCAACAGATTGTTATCCCAATGTCATTGGGACCGGAGGCTGCCCGGGAAGCCCATGAGAGGGGAGCCTATTTTGGGAGCAACAAAACGTTCAAGTGGCTCCAAAGGCTGGTATACTGTTCAGATCTGGCAGACATGGTGGCCGAGGCATGTCTTAAGTGTCGACCCTGGGGGCTGAGTAAGAGTACTTAACAGCGGGTTCCTGTCCAGGCCATCCGGACCTCAGCACGCCTAGAGCTTCTTATGAACAATTATGTACAGATTGGGTACTCAACCTTGGGACACCCTTACTGTCTAGTCATGACAGATCATTTCAAAAAGTATGCGGTGGCTGTACACACCAGAGACCAGACGGCAGAGTCGGCCGCTGAAGCAGTCTGCAAACACTTTTTACAGGTGTCCGGGTGTCCACGGAGGATACATTTGGACCAGGGGGAATGTTTTCAGGGTACTCTAATAAATGGGCTGTACCAGCTGTATGGGATCGAACAATCCCACACCACCCCGTATCACCCCCAGGGAAACGGGGAATGCGAGCGGTTCAACCGCACCTTGCTCCAGATGCTGTGGACTCTGGAGGACAGCCAAAACCTACCTAAACTGATGTGGGCCTATAACAACAGGGTATACAGTACCACCGGATACTCCCCACATATGCTTATGTTCAGGAGAGCCGGATGGGAGATTGGAGACCTCCATATCCCTGATCCGATGGAGCCACCACCGAGAAGTACCACCGCATGGGTGCAAGAGCACCGCCGCCGGCTGAGAATGATCAACAAGGTTGTGGGGGAGCATCTGGGACAAGTGGTACACCCTAACCCAAGAACAGTGCAGAGGGATGGGTATGCCCTGGGTGATCGAGTGATGGTCAAAGCCAAACGGCCGTCTGGAAAGTTGGATGGGCGGTGGGAGGCGGTCCCATACACGGTGAAGAGGAGGTTAGACCCTGCCATCCCGGTCTATGAGGTAGAGCCAATAGTGACTTGCACCGTAACATGTTGAGGCATTGTAATTTTGATGAGCCTGTGTGCATGGAGGAGATGCCCCCTCCTGCTCAAAGTACAGAGGAAATCCCCTTAGAGGAGGAGGAAGAGGAATAGTGGGTTGTCCTTGCCCTGGTACCCACAGAGGCTCCGGCCGTGGCAAGTTTGCCACCCAGGGAAAGTGTTGAGAAGTCAGCAGCACCTCCCCCATTAGATGTGCCTGATGTCCCCAGTGCTTCTGAGCCTATCACTCTGCGAAGGTCAACCAGGCCCAATGCTGGTCTGCCCCCACAGCGCTATGCCCAGGATGCGTTTGTATGGGGAGGGTTGTTGAGGATGACAACTTCTAGTGGGGTGGCATGTGAGATGGGGAAACAGCTCTCCTTGTCTGAACACTGTGTAGATTGAATTAAATGATCTGGACTGACATTCTGCTGTTTAGCCACAAAATGCTGCTGTTTCCTAAACACAGCTACCGACTGCTTATACTTCCATATTCATGAGAGGTGGAGTTACACAGAGCCTGGAGAGGAAGACAAAGGGAGCAGCCATTTAGAGGGATCTGAGTCTGAGGAACTGTGTCAGCAGAGGATTTGACGGCATTGTGCCTAAGACCCTGATCCTGTCCAGAGGAACAAGGATTGCTTTCAGGAACGCTGAGGTGCAAAGCGACATACACTGCGGTACCGCATGCTTGTTGGAGAGGCATTTGTTCTGTTCAGAGTCACCAGTAGAGGCAGAGCAGACCCAGGTCGGTAAGATCGTTCACGCACCTCATTACAGTATTGGCGCCTAGAGACTGAGACCAGGCCTGTAGTTAGTTAGGTAGGGTCTCTGTTTGTGTCAGGCCACAAGTGTTGCTATTGTTCGTTGCAAGGACTCCATAATTTAAAGGGACATTTCACACCGGAGAGCTGATAAATTTCCCCACAAACTCAAGCCAGGCTGGCTTTTTGCTCAGAATGAATACTCCGGCACGTACTACACCAGTTATGGAAGGGGAAATTCTGTAGAGATTTGTAAGATTGTAAGCTGTTGTGCTACACTGCAGGCTAGCCCGTACCACATGCCCCATTTTTAGGGTAATAACGGGTAAGGTGTGGCAGTTTAGTTGTGCCTGCCAGTAGGTAAATTACCATGCTTTCCTTCTGCATCCATCGGACGGCATTTGTGGTTATGTTCATTACCACGTTTAAGTAAAATTCTGTTTTGGCAAAAGCTGGTGGTGGAGTTGTTTTCCTTGTTTGTGACTTCGCTGTATCCTGGGGAGCCCACCCCGATACCTGGCTTATACCTAGGCCAGAGACATCATGTTTATCGGTCAAATGGCCTAGACACAGCTCAGTCTCATTGAAGTAAACAGGGCTAAGCTGCAATACCAAGGACAGTCACTACACAATGAAAGGCGCTGTGCTTGGTAAGCCTCCTCAAACAGCTGATGGGTGGGGGAGCTGGGAGTCGGACCCCGCCAATCTCATATTCATGACCTATCCAAAGGATAGTGTCTTGTAGATCGGTCGGCACTGTGTAAGGTGGGTGCTCAGAGTTGCTGATGCGGTGAGTTTATTGGTCACACAAATGTAATGTGTGACCAATAAACTCACTGCATCACCAACTCTGGAGTGCCGGTCTTTTGCTTCAACTATCCAAAGGATAGGTCATCAATATGTAAATCCTTGAGAATGTCTTTAACAAGAGACTTCCCTTCGTTAATAGTGGGGAACGTGTCCACCACCCATCGAAGGGTAATGGAGGGGGTACCGTATATGCGCAGCCACCCTCGATTCATTCCTATGGGAGTGCCAAAAATAGCTGAGTGGCTCGCTTGATTATTTTTGTTTACCCCATAGAAGTGAATGGAGTGGAGTCCACACTTGCGTGGTGCGCTTCCGATTAATTTTGATGGGACTACTGAAAATAGCCAAGCTTGCCGCTCAACTACGCACGTGCGGTACGCCCTCTGGCACATTGCGGACTCTGTTGTAAGGATAGGTGTGGGTCCTAGAGGTGGGACCCGCACGTATCAGACATTGGGGGCTTTGGGTAATGGATGTGGACTTATTCATTTCAATAGAGCCATAAAAAGAGGCAGACAGCACACCATGTGCTGTCCGCATCCATACTTCTGTTCTGTGGCCCCGCAAAAAAGATAGAACATGTACTATTCATGACTGCAGTTAAAGACAAGAATAGGCATTTCTATCATAGGGCTGGTCGTTCCATTCCGCAAAGTGCATAACGCACATGGCCGGTATCCGTGTATTGCGAATCAGCAATTTGCGGACTACAAAACAGATACCGTCGTCTGAACGAGCCCTAATAGTAGACCTAGTTGGGGAAGGATAGACTAGTTGGTCTATCCTTCCCCAACTAGGTCTACGATCCTTGGGACGGTGCAGATTTTACAACCTTAACTCAAGCCCACCCACAAAAAGGACACCAGAAGATCGAGAGTGAAGAAAAAGGACATCAAGTATGTTCTCCATATTAGAGACATTTGCAGGAGAAGGAGGACAAATGTGGCAGCTATTGATGGCCACCACAGAGGGACAGCCTTTGGGGGTGTATTTTGTGCTGCACTGGGGTATTTGGTTCTTTGGGATAGTATTCTGTTCTGCATTATGATATTACTGACCCTTTCAACTTTTATTGGCCCCATCTACTTGTGTTACCCCACCTTCTGTCAATTTGAACCCACCTACAACAATGGGGCCACTTTTAGTATTTTCCAGGGCCACTTTTAGTTCCCAGTCCGTCCCTGAGTGATGTAGAGTGGAGATGGATTTCTGGATGTAAATATCTCAGAGATAGTAATTCTCTGGGATTCAGGCCTAGCCTTCCAAGGAGTGAGACCATGTAGCTCCTCTCTCTTCTTCAGCTAACATTAGATTCCTACTAAACTGGAGGCGGACCTAGGTCTAACTACTAGTCTCCTACAGGGTAGTCAGCATTGTTAACTCTGACTTATCCATACAAAAGTATAATGGTAATACACATCAGAACATTAACTAACATTTAGATAACAGTAAACAATTTTGCAAGTACCCTGTTCTGGAGTACTGCAAATACGATGCGAAAGAATGTAAACATCCCCGAACCACAGCATATCTTAAAGGGGTTGTGCAGTTATATAAAACTCTATAAAATGATCATGTTCCCATACAACCAGTCACTTACTAATAATAAGTTTTTTTAATTCTGGTCCCCGATCGGACCTGCAGTCCCATGACACTGATTATCCGAGAGATACAATGACGCAGCGTGACGTTCCGTCTTCCAGTAATGTGACCTCCTTCACTGACTGCCCCGCCCCCTTAGATGGAATGCGTCACAATTCTTTGACATTTAATTTCTCCCCCTTGACCTGTGTGCAGCCAGTGGCCGGAATAAGAGGAGACCAGTATTGAACTCCTACTGCTTATAACCTATGCAGAGCTAGAGCACTTTCTAGCAGTCGCCAATAGGTGACCATTGAGTTCAATGGTAGCTGTTTAATTTCCTATGCACTGAGCTCCCCCTAGTGGTGACTGCAGGCAAACTGTTTTTATCATCAACTCCATGAAGGGATATGGGATTAAACATCATATGAAAGAGAACTATGAATATATTTATACCAGCTGTGTTCAGACTGAGCGCCAGATTTTTGTCAGTGACAGGGTGGGCGAGGCTCAGTGTAGTTCAGAGCCTACTTGTTTATTTAGAAACATCCTACTTTTCTACTTAGAAAATTGTTGGAAAAGGTCCGACCTGGGTTTTTAGTCTAAGCCAGATTCATCAACATGACATGTACCCTGCTGAGAAATCTGTTACACACTGCACAGGGGAGGTTACTGGCACGCCTCATGCATGGGCATCAGTATTAACAGAGCTCCCCCATAAAGATCAAGATAAAGTTTTACAGTAAACATTAAGTTAACTCCTTCAAGTCATTTCATACGTCTAAAGAAAAATCACTGAATAAAGTGGCCTAAATGGGAGGAAATGCTAAAACCCCAAACACTGTAGCGTGTTTATAATCGGGGGAGCAATTCCTCCGCAAGTGATCCGTTGCTAACGGCGATCCCCAGCAAAAATGCATACAATGGAGGATGCCGGCAGCGGACCAAATGCACCACAAAAACATCCTATACAAGATGAAATAATGTGTGGATGAAAATATAAGAATACATAAATCATTGAAAAAAGGTGCACCACAATAATATGCGACTGACCATACTGGCTAGACCAGAGGCGGGCAAACTTTTTGACTCGTGGGCCACAATGGGTTCATATATTAGACCCGGGGGCCGGACCAAGAGTAGATGGATGGGGCGTTTGTGTGAATTAATATAAATTAAATTTAAATTTCGTAACATTAAAGGTTTCGTTTAATTCAGGGTAGAAAAGCATAAAAAGAGTTATTGTACAAAACTTTTATGCAATGTATTTCTTTCATAACATAGTATGTATAACTCACCTTCAATTTCAGTGGGAACAGTGTTGTTGGTCTCCCTTTTTTGCTAAGGCATCAAAGTCTGGAGTTAGCTTTGTTGTTGCAATTCGCAGAATAAATACTGTGCCAGTATATAGTGCCCCCATAGTGCCCCCCATAATGTGCCAGTATATAGGGCCCCCATAGTGCTTCCCCTCTTCTCCATATTGCCCCCCCATATTGTGCCAGTATATAGGGCCCCCATAGTGCTTCCCCTCTTCTCCATATTGCCCCCCCATATTGTGCCAGTATATAGGGCCCCCATAGTGCTTCCCCTCTTCTCCATAGTGGCCCCCATAGTGCTTCCCCTCTTCTCTTTAGTACCAATCCATATTGTGCCAGTATATAGGGCCCCACCCCCCTTCTTGCCACAGTATACTATAATTAATAAAAACAATAAACACATATACTTACCTTATGCTGCTGTCAGTGATGCGATGCAGGGCTCTTCCGGCCTGTGTCCCGCTCTGTACGGCTCAGGCGGCTCGATGACGTCATCGCGCTGTCTGCACTAGCCTCTTATGCCTGTTGCCTGTAGCCTATCAGGACGCCTCTCCCATGCTCCTTTGCACCATTCATCTGTATCGCTGTACTGAGGACGACGATACAGATGAATATGGAGTTGAGATCTTCCACAATGGAAGCGCTCATCTTTACTCCTGCTGCCTCCGGACAGCTCTGTGGGCCAGATAAAAAGGTCCGCCAGGCCGTAGTTTGCCCATCACTGGACTAGACCCTCACGCTGATGTTAAAAGCGGAGACTTTAGCCAATATACCTCCATAGTAAGTAGTAAGATCACTAATACAATGGGAGGGAGGAGGAGGCTGCGAGCCGCACCTATAACCGGCCATGTCACACAGGCTACCAGGTGCCCCAGAATGTTACCAATGACAAGCATTAGCACATTCATTACATGTAAAGAAAAATCTCTGAATAAAGTGGCCTAAATGGGAGGAAATGCTAAAACCCCAAACACTGTAGCGTGTTTATAATCGGGGGAGCAATTCCTCCACAAGTGATCCTTTGCTAACGGCAATCCCTAGCAAAAATACACACACACGATAGGTAGCTTAGCGGTAGGACCCACTCCACACTGAGATACCTTGACGGGGTGCGCAGGTCTCCGATATGTTCCTGACTGGAATATATTGGCTAAAGTCTCAGCTTTTAACATCAGCGTGAGGGTGTAGCCAGTATGGTCAGTCGTATATTATTGTGGTGCACCTTTTTTCAGTGATTTATCATTTCATACGTCCCAGCACAGAATCATTCACTTATTTTGCTGCTTATTAAATCTTGAATCTCCTGATACTTGTTACACCCAAAGTCGTCATATGGCTGATTACATGAAAACAATCAGAGCAGTGTACGGCATACAGGAGGATACAGCAGAGCAGTGTACGGTATACAGGAGGATACAGCAGAGCAGTGTACGGTATACAGGAGGATACAGCAGAGCAGTGTACGGCATACAGGAGGATACAGCAGAGCAGTGTACGGTATACAGGAGGATACAGCAGAGCAGTGTACGGCATACAGGAGGATACAGCAGAGCAGTGTATGGTATACAGGAGGATACAGCAGAGCAGTGTACGGTATACAGGAGGATACTGCAGAGAAGTGTACGGTATACAGGAGGATACAGCAGAGCAGTGTACGGTATACAGGAGGATACAGCAGAGAAGTGTACGGTATACAGGAGGATACTACAGAGAAATGTATGGTATACAGGAGGATACAGCAGAGAAGTGTACAGTATACAGGAAGATACAGCAGAGCAGTGTACGGTATATAGGAGGATACAGCAGAGAAGTGTATAGTATACAGGAAGATACAGCAGAGAAGTGTACGGTATACAGGAGGATACAGCAGAGAAGTGTACAGTATACAGGAAGATACAGCAGAGCAGTGTACAGTATATAGGAGGATACAGCAGAGAAGTGTACAGTATACAGGAGGATACAGCAGAGAAATGTATGGTATACAGGAGGATACAGCAGAGAAGTGTACAGTATACAGGAGGATACAGCAGAGCAGTGTACGGTATATAGGAGGATACAGCAGAAAAGTGTATAGTATACAGGAAGATACAGCAGAGAAGTGTACGGTATACAGGAGGATACAGCAGAGAAGTGTACAGTATACAGGAAGATACAGCAGAGCAGTGTACGGTATATAGGAGGATACAGCAGAGAAGTGTACATATACAGGAAGATACAGCAGAGAAGTGTATGGTATACAGGAGGATACAGCAGAGAAGTGTACGGTATACAGGAGGATACAGCAGAGAAATGTATGGTATACAGGAGGATACAGCAGAGAAGTGTACAGTATACAGGAGGATACAGCAGAGAAGTGTACGGTATACATGAGGATGAAGCAGAGAAGTGTACGGTATACAGGAGGATACAGCAGAGAAGTGTACGGTATACAGGAAGATACAGCAGAGCAGTGTACGGTATAAAGGAAGATACAGCAGAGCAGTGTACGGTATACAGGAAGATACAGCAGAGAAGTGTACGGTATACATGAGGATACAGCAGAGAAGTGTACGGTATACATAAGGATACAGCAGAGAAGTGTACAGTATACAGGAAGATACAGCAGAGCAGTGTACGGTATATAGGAGGATACAGCAGAGCAGTGTACGGTATAAAGGAAGATACAGCAGAGCAGCGTACGGTAAACATGAGGATACAGCAGAGAAGTGTACGGTATACATGAGGATGCAGCAGAGAAGTGTACGGTATACAGGAGGATACAGCAGAGAAGTGTACGGTATATAGGAGGATACAGCAGAGCAGTGTACGGTATAAAGGAAGATACAGCAGAGCAGTGTACGGTATACAAGAAGATACAGCAGAGAAGTGTACGGTATACATGAGGATACAGCAGAGAAGTGTACGGTATACATAAGGATACAGCAGAGAAGTGTACGGTATAAAGGAAGATACAGCAAAGCAGGGTACGGTATACAAGAAGATACAGCAGAGAAGTGTACGGTATACATGAGGATACAGCAGAGAAGTGTATGGTATACAGGAGGATACAGCAGAGAAATGTATGGTATACAGGAGGATACAGCAGAGAAGTGTACGGTATACATAAGGATACAGCAGAGAAGTGTACGGTATACATAAGGATACAGCAGAGAAGTGTACGGTATAAAGGAAGATACAGCAGAGCAGCGTACGGTATACAAGAAGATACAGCAGAGAAGTGTACGGTATACATGAGGATGCAGCAGAGAAGTGTACGCTATACATGAGGATGCAGCAGAGAAGTGTACGGTATACAGGAGGATACAGCAGAGAAGTGTACGGTATATAGGAGGATACAGCAGAGCAGTGTACGGTATAAAGGAAGATACAGCAGAGCAGTGTACGGTATACAAGAAGATACAGCAGAGAAGTGTACGGTATACATGAGGATGCAGCAGAGAAGTGTACAGTATATAGGAGGATACAGCAGAGAAGTGTACGGTATACAGGAAGATACAGCAGAGAAGTGTACGGTATACAGGACGATATAGCAGAGAAGTGCATGGTATACAGGAGGATACAGCAGAGAAGTGTACAGTATACAGGAAGATACAGCAGAGCAGTGTACAGTATACAGGAGGATACAGCACAGAAGTGTACGGTATATAGGAGGATACAGCAGAGAAGTGTACGGTATAAAGGAAGATACAGCAGAGCAGTGTACGGTATACAAGAAGATACAGCAGAGAAGTGTACGGTATATAGGAGGATACAGCAGAGAAGTGTACGGTATACAGGAAGATACAGCAGAGAAGTGTACGGTATACAGGACGATATAGCAGAGAAGTGCATGGTATACAGGAGGATACAGCAGAGAAGTGTACAGTATACAGGAAGATACAGCAGAGCAGTGTACAGTATACAGGAAGATACAGCAGAGCAGTGTACGGTATACATGAGGATACAGCAGAGAAGTGTACGGTATACATGAGGATGCAGCAGAGAAGTGTACGGTATACAGGAGGATACAGCAGAGAAGTGTACGGTATACAGGAGGATACAGCAGAGAAGTGTATGGTATACAGGAGGATACAGCAGAGAAGTGTACGGTATACAGGAGGATACAGCAGAGAAGTGTACAGTATAAAGGAAGATACAGCAGAGAAGTGTACGGTATACAGGAGGCTACAGCACAGAAGTGTACAGTATAAAGGAAGATACAGGAAGAGAAGTGTACGGTATATAGGAGGATACAGCAGAGCAGTGTACGGTATAAAGGGAGATACAGGAAGAGAAGTGTATGGTATACAGGAGGATACAGCAGAGAAGTGTATGGTATACGGGAGGATACAGCAGAGAAGTGTATAGTATACAGGAAGATACAGCAGAGAAGTATATGGTATACAGGAGGATACAGCAGAGAAGTGTACGGTATAAGGGAAGATACAGCAGAGAGGTATACGGTATACAGGAGGATAGAGCACAGAAGTGTACGGTGTATATATAAGGATACAGAATAGAAGTGTAGGGTATAGAGAAGGATATAGCAGAGCAGTGTGCAGTATACAGGAGACTATAAAAGAGCAGTATACAGTATACAGGAGGATATAACAGAGCAGTGTACAGTATACAGAAGGATATAACAAAGCAGTGTACAGTATACAGGAGGATATAAAAGAGCAGTGTGCGGTATACGGGAGAATATAGCAAAGCAGTGTATTGTATATAGGTGGATATAACAGAGCAGTATATGGTATACAGGAGGATATAACAGTAGTATACAGTATAATACAACAGAGCATTATAAGGTATACTGGAGCATATAACAGCAGTGTACGGTATACAGGGGGATATAACAGAGCAGTGTACGGTATACAGGAGGATATAACAGAGCAGTGTACGGTATACAGGAGGATATAACAGAGCAGTATAAGGTATACAGGAGTAGGAAAAAGAGGTAGTAGCTTCGCTCACATGAATCCAAAGTGGATGCACGGGCGGTGCCAGAAACTATTTTCATAAGGTATACAGGAGGATATAACAGAGCAGTATAGGACCGCCCACCTAGATTTAAACAATCAAACAATTAATCAATCATATAATGAATGCGTCTATAAGGTCTGGTGAATGCAACTGCCCCTTGTATTTTTTTTATGTCCTCATTTCTGAGGAATCTGCCCACCTGTCTGGTGTGGTGAAGATCGGCCACCTATGCCGTGGGGTGTGTCCCAGGCTCCAGGCCAAGTGTCCAGCAGTGCCACGGGTGTGTCCTTGGTGCTGGCACTATGCCGCATCCTTGATGTGCGCTCCAGCAGGAGGTCTCCTTTGCGGTCTGCTAGCCGCTTCCCTGCCGTTGATTCGCGCTTGTGCGCCCGACGCTGTCATCCCCAGCATGCCTCTCTTAGAATCAGAGGCCGCCCCCGCCGCACTTCCGGGTTCGGGCAGCGTCTGACGTCATCAGTCAGCGCGCCCTCTGGGGCCAATGGGAAGCCGCAGGAGCGGCTGACGTCACCAGGCGGCGTCCAGGGCGCCAGATTCAAATATTTAAGGTGGATGCAGGCTGGAGCAAGCTGCCATAAGTGCCTGGCAGCCGAGCTCCTCTGAAATTAAGATATTGTGTCAGCTGGGGCCCTTCTGACTAAGATTACCTTGCTGTTTCTGCTCATTGTATGTCTGTTTTGTCTGTTCCAGATGTCTGGGCTTCCTGGTTCAGGGAGAAAGAAGTCTAAGAAGCACAGACACAGATATTGCCTGTCATGTGAGCAGCCCCTACCTGATGAGCAGCGAGAGGACTACTGTGACAACTGTAATGCGGCGGATTCTGTCCATTCTCATAGATCGTCTGGATCCAGAAGGTCAAAGAGGAAGCAGTCCCGCTGCATTTCTTGTATTCAGCCCTTACCCGAGGATTCACGGTCCAATATCTGCGCTTCCTGTACTCAGCCTGAAGACGAGTCTGACGCAGAGTCCAGAAGACTAATGAGCCTCTTTAAGTCTTTTCTGACAAAGACAAAGCAGAAACAGAAGGCCAAAAAAAGAAAGCGTGATCCTATCTCCTCATCCTCTGACGATTCTCTGACGTCTGAGAGCGAATATTCAGACTCGGATTGGGAAGTCTCTAATATGGAGGAAAATGTCCTTTTTGATAGGAAGAATGCGAACCGCTTAATCAAAGAAGTAAAAGGAATAATGGAGACTAAAGAAGACCCTGTTGCTGCACAGGACAAGGAGAGTCTCTTCTATTTTCCAAAGAAATAAGCTTCAGTCCTCCCAAGCCATCCAGTTCTGGACTCCATATTCCAGAAGGAATGTAAATGTCCCCTGAAGAAAATGGATCCTGGCTCAAGATTCCGTTCTGTTTATAAGATCGACTCCTCTGAGTCCTCAAGCTGGGAAGTCCCTGCCAGAGTTGATCCTGCGGTAACAAGGCTGGCTAAAAGGTCCTTCTTTCCGGCAGATGACTCCGCGTTGCTGAGGGACCCGATGGACAGAAAAGCAGATAACTTGTTAAAGAGACTGCATTCTTACTTGGTCACGTTAAGTAAGGCAGCCATGGCCGCAGTACCAGTGGCTCGAGCCCTCAGAATCTGGCTAAGTCATCTAGGAAGGGACATCGAGGACGGAGTCTCCAGGGAAGACCTTCTTCTTCAACTGCCGTCCCTTAAAATGGCCGCTGAGTTTTTGTGCGACTTTCCAGTGGATTTGCTGAGATTTCTGGCTAAAGATATGGCTCTCTCAAATTCTATAAGAAGAACCTTGTGGCTCAAGCTATGGGCAGGAGATGTTGCCTCAAAGACCAACCTCTGCGCTTTACCCTTTGAGCCTGGGAGACTGTTCGGCTCTCAGCTAGACAAGCTGTTACAATCCAATTCTGATTAAAAATCTCTGAAGTTCCCTCAGTTTAAAACCAAGAATCGTCCGAGGAATTTTCGTCCCTTTGGTAGGCAGCCTTACCGCAGAACAGGCTATCGTGGGCGATCTAGCAGAGGCCGGTCAGACAGAAGAGTCCTTCCCAGTTCTGCTGAAAAAGCAAGAGGAAAGGAAGACATCAGTAAAAACTCCAAGACTGATTTCTGACGTCGAAAGCCAGTGTGTAGGAGGGCGCTTATCCTACTTCTACAACAACTGGGAGAGAATCACTACAGACAAATGGGTTCTGGATCTAGTAAGAGACGGATACTCGCTAGAGTTTCTTCATCAGCCAAGAAGCAGATTTCTGTATCAAAGAGAAGACCCTCGTATAGATCACCTGGTGGACCAATTTCTAAAGAAAGGAGCTTTAGAACGGGTACCAAGAGGTCAAGAAAAAAAGGGAGTCTACTCCAGGTTGTTTCTAGTCCCAAAAGCAAGCGGGGATTGGCGTCTCGTTATAGACCTCAGATACTTAAATCATTTTCTGAAAAAAATCCATTTCAAGATGGAAACGTTAAGATCGGTGGTGTCCACTCTTCAGTGAAACCAGTTCATTGCCTCCCTGGACTTGGAGGACGCCTACCTGCATGTACCCATAAGAGCTTCCTCAAGGAAATTTCTAAGAGTAGCCGTCAGAAGAGCAGGGAAAATCCTGCACTTTCAATTCAGAGCGTTGCCCTTCGGGCTGACGTCCGCACCCAGAATGTTTACCAAGATATCAGTGGTGGCAGCAGTGCATCTACGCTTACAGGCCATTCAAGTCTACCCTTACTTGGACGACTGGCTAGTGGCAGCAGCAACGGAGGAACAGTTACAACTTCATCTCCGTACAGTCATCTCTCTTCTCCAGTCCCTCGGTTTCATAATGAGTTGGAAGAAATCTCAGCTCTCCCCAACGACGTCAAAAAGATTCTTGGGGATGGTGATAGACACCCGCTGCATGAAAGTTTTCCTTCCTTCAGACAAGAGTCAGAAGATCCGAGAGGAAGTGAGAACCTTGAGATCCATTCACAAGCCATCCGTACGCAGAGTGATGAAGACCTTGGGTCATCTGACTTCTACCATAGATGCGGTCCCCTGGGCGAAGATCCATATGCGAGACCTTCAATGGAATATGATACAGGCAAGACGCACCAGTCATTGCGATTTGGAAAAAAGAATCAGCCTGAGGTCATCCGTTATTCAGAGTCTGAACTGGTAGTTACAGACGGAGAAGCTCACAGTAGGGAAATCATTTCAGTATCTGTCGCCGATAATAATCACCACGGATGCTTCAGCCAGAGGCTGGGGAGCTCATGTGCAGAACAGATGGATCCAAGGGAAATGGTCTCCCCAGGATCTGCGACAGTCCTCGAACTTCAAGGAAATGAAGGCTGTTCTGGAATCGCTAGTCCATTTTCAAACTCTCCTGGAAGGAAAATCGGTGCTGGTTCGCTCAGACAACCTCTCCACTGTGTTCTACCTGAACAAACAGGGAGGAACGAGGAGCCCGTCCTTGATGAAATTATGCAAACGGATTTTCACCTGGGCAGAATCACATCTTTTGCAATTAAGAGCGATTCATATAAGAGGCTGTTACAATATACAAGCAGATCGTCTGAGTCGGATGACAGTCAGTCCGAGCGAGTGGGGTTTGAATCCGATTTACTTCAAGCAGATCATAGCCAGATGGGGTTGTCCAACCTGGGATCTGATGGCCTCCAGACAAAATCGGAAACTCCAGAAGTTCTGTTCCCTGAGCAAGCACGACGGGCCGACAGTGGTAGACGCCTTCTCTATGTCTTGGAGTCGCCTATTTGTCTACCTATTTCCACCAGCGCCCCTCATACCGAGGGTTCTACAGAAGATTGCGGTAGAAAGACCGAAAGTAATACTAATAGCACCATTTTGGCCCCGGAGGTCATGGTTTCCTCTTCTTCTCCAACTGTCCGAAGGGAACTATTGGAAGCTTCCATGTGCCCCCGACCTTCTCCTCCAGTAGGATCTATTCCATCAGAACCTAGACAGGTTACACCTCACGGCCTGGATGTTGAGAGAAGCAGATTAGAGGAAGAGGGCCTACCAGCTTCGGTCATTGACACACTAATGAATTCCCGCAAGCGTTCTACCAATGTGAAATATGCCAAAGTATTAGGAAAATTCCGGTCTTGGTTGTCTGGGAAAGGATATACGGAAATAAACATCTCCAGTATTCTTCAGTTCCTTCAAGAAGGATTTGATATGGGCTTGAAGCCGAATACCTTAAAATCCCAGATGACTGCCATTAATATCTTGACAGAGAATAAATATCTGTTCCATCCTCTGATAGTCAGATTCTTCAAGGCCTTGAAGAGGCTAAGACCGGTGATTCACGAACCCTTTCCTGTGTGGGACTTATCCCTAGTACTAAGGGGACTCACAAAACCACCCTTTGAACCGTTGGAACCGGTGGACATCAGATATCTCTCCTGCAAAGTCCTGTTTCTTGTAGCCATTACTTCGGCGAAAAGATTGGGGGAACTACGAGCGTTATCTTCCAGACATCCATATATACGAATCCTTCCCGATGGGATATTGATTAGAACTATGCCTTCTTTTCAACCAAAGGTTCCTTCCACTATGAATATTAATAGGGAAACCTTGTTGCCTACATTCTTCCCAAATCCGGCTGATGAAGAACAGGAGCAGTTACATATGCTGGATGTGAAAAGAGCAGTAGAAACATATTTGCGAAGAACGGAAGAGTTCCGTTTAGATGAAAGTCTTTTTTTGCTTTATTCTGGACCGAGAAGAGGGCGAACGCCATCCAAGGATTCACTCGCCCGGTGGATAAAGAACACCATCACAGAAACCTACTTGTTAGAGGGGGAAACTCCACCACTTTCCATCAAGGCTCATTCCATGAGATCGACAGCAGCCTCTTGGGCGGAATACGGGCAGGTGTCTTATACAAGAAATCTGCAGCGCAGCCTCCTGGTCCACTCCTTCCACCTTCACAAAGCATTATCGCCTTGACATCGAGTCCAGGAGCTCAGCCTTTGGCACAGGCATTCTAAGTTCAGTTTCAGTATAATCCCCCCCTTTGGAATCTATAAAATCCCATTCTGTGCTGCCGAGGACGATAAGGGAAAGTAGAAAATTGGTACCTGGAATTTTACTTTCCTTGAGTCCGAAGGCAGCACAGGCTTACCCTCCCTAAATAAATTGTATTTTGTTCTGCAACCGTTTGGATCTATTTTTTAATACAAGGGGCAGTTGCAGTCACCAGACCTTATAGACGCATTAATTATATGATTGATTAATTGTTTGATTGTTTAAATCTAGGTGGGCGGTCCTATGAAACAAAAGAGGTCAACGTTAACCCATTCTGTGCTGCCTTCGGACTCAAGGAAAGTAAAATTCCAGGTACCAATTTTCTACTGTATACAGGAGGATATAACAGCAGTATACGATATACAGGAGGATATTACAGCAGTGTACGGGTATACAGTTGTACATCTGAGCTCAGTCCCTATTATATGAAGACCTGAGTAGGAGAACATGTTATCATACTAATGAAGGGGAACACGCTCCTGATTAATCTCAGGAAGCTGCTTTCTCCAAACTATTACTTTTATTATTATGTTTGGATGGAGCAAGAGGTGGCAAAACTGTTCAGAGCCCACCACTTCTAGGACAGGTCAGCGCTAGATATGATGTCATCTCTAGGACTGATAACCACTAGGACACGTCACAGATGGACATGATGTCATCTCTAGGACTGATAACCACCAGGACAGGTCACAGATGGACATGATGTCATCTCTAGGACTGATAACCACTAGGACAAGGTCACAGATGGACATGATGTCATCTCTAGGACTGATAACCACTTCTAGGACAGGTCAGAGCTGGACATGATGTCATCTCTAGGACTGATAACCACTTCTAGGACAGGTCAGAGCTGGACATGATGTCATCTCTAGGACTGATAACCACTAGGACAGGTCACAGATGGACATGATGTCATCTCTAGGACTGATAACCACTAGGACAGGTCACAGATGGACATGATGTCATATCTAGGACTGATAACCACTAGGACAGGTCACAGATGGACATGATGTCATCTCTAGGACTGATAACCACCAGGACACGTCATTACTGGACATGATGTCACCACCAGGGCTGACAACAACTGGATATAATGTCACCAAAGGCTATGGACACCTTTGAAGACATTATTTTATTATTGCATTATGATTATTTTGTGGTAAATAGCATTTTTACAATTAGTCTTTACTTAAATATTTTCAACAGTTTTCCTCTACACCCTTTAGGTTTCATCAACTCTGCAGAGTGTTCTTTGTCTTCTGAGCTTTTTTGATGACTCAGTCTATAGCCTTTATCTCATAAGCACTCGTGTAAACTAAATTATGATCAAACTGGTAAGAGCTCATCTTAAATGAGTGTTTATGAGCTGTCAGGGCACCAGAAATAGGGCTACAGATCAAGGCCTCAGAGCAATGCTCTTATGGCTTTCAGTGATAAGCAGAAAGAACAGTCTGCAGAACCAGTAAAACCTATTGAACATTTTTTTTAAAAAGACCACTTGGAAAAATACTTATCCCCAAATAATCCCAATGCAACAATAATACAAAAAATGTCCCCAAATAGGTCCATAGCCTTTAATACTGGTCACAGTGAACCTTGATGTCTCCTCTAGGATAGGTTACAACTGTAAATAATGCCCCCACTAGGATTGGTCACAACTGGAAATTATATTGTGATTATTGAGAACTGGACATGATGTCACTGCTAGGACTGATAATAACTGAACATGATGATGATGTCACTAGGACTGGACACAACCGGACATTATATCATCACTAGGTCTAGTCTCAACTCAAATGGTCATAATGTCAGCACTAGATCTGGTAACATCTGAAAAAGATGTAATCTCTAGGCTTGTCACAAATGGCCATGATGTCACCGCCAGGACCAGTAACAACTGAACTTGATGTCATTACTTGAACTGATAACGAGGCTTGATGTCACCACTCGGACAGATACCACGACTAGGACTGATAACAACTGAAGAAGATGTCATCTCTAGGACTGATAACAACTAGGCATGATGTCACCACCAGGGCTGGTCACAACCTCTAGTACTTGTCCCACTGGTCATGATGTTATCTCTAGGGCTGATAGAACTGGCCATGATGACAGCAACCATTAGGACTGGTAACAACTGGAAACGGTGCTGGTGCTAGGACTGATAGCAATTGGATATAAAGTCCCTGGGCATCATGTCACCTCAAGGACTGATAAGAATTGAACATCATGATGTCAATGCTGGGACTGGTGACAACCGGACATGATGTTACTGATTGGACTGGTCATGATGTCATCATCTGCCACAACTGGTCATGATGTCACTGCTATGACAGGGGACAACTGGCCATTACCTCTGAAGAATGAATTTAATCTTTTGAGTATGGCTTCTACGGATGGTTATCTTTCGGACTGTGCCGGGTGCAGGGTCTCTGAATGAAGACGGTGGTGCTGCTGCCTCCACAGCTGGCGGCTGTATTGATACAGTTTTTCATGTTATCACCCAGCAGCAGGACGGTGGCGCCAGCCGGGTGTTATTACGAGAGATAAGTGCTAGCTCACAGGAACCACTTTGGAGGACAACAGGAACATGTCCAGATAACCGCATCTTCCCGTATTCCCTGTGAGAGGACTGGATAATAACCAGGAGCAGACATGGCAGCCCTCTTATTTTACTCTCTAGGTTTCCTACAAGAGTTACAGATGCTGAGTGACAACCACTACTGGCCACCATTACAGCATTGATGGAAAGTGTCAGTTTTTGTCAGTTCATACAGCACTTAAAGGGGTTGTCCAGTGAAAAATGTTCAGCGGTTTTCAAACCAGCACCTGGATCTGAACACTGCAATTAGAAATTTAGTATAGCCACTGAGTTATTCAATAAATTATATCTGTATAGCGCCACCTGGTGTTTGTTTTTTCCCCTTGTTTCTCTGTCCACCTCGCTGAGGCAGTCTGTATAGAAACTGCCCAGCACTCAATCCGTAGGCCGGATAAATCCAGTATATGAAGAAAAGAATTCCCAACAGCTGCTTTACGATCTTAGTAGATTTTTATTTCGTAGTCAAGCGTACAGGACGCGTTTCGGCCCATCCTAGCCTTTTTCAACTGATAACACAATGATGTAAAGGCGGACCTTTTATACACATCATGACAAATAAGCTTGAATGACATCAGATGTCCAGAACGGGCATGAGTATCGCATTACGAGTAAGCAGATAAATAAAAGTATGTATTTTGCAGTCCACAAAAAAAACGGATGACATCTGTGTGACCTCTGTGTTGCATCCGCTTTTTTTGCGGATCCATTGTGACAACACCTATCCTTGTCCCCAAAACGGACAAGAATAGGACATGTTCTATTTTTTTTGCGGACACGGAATGCACACGGAGTCCTTTTCGTTTTTTTTCCAACACCCATTGAAGTGAATGGTTCCGCATACGGACTTGTAAAGAAACGGAACGGAAATGGAAAAAAAAATAAGTTTTTGCGCATGAGCCCTTAATGAAAGTAAACATATCTTGGTCAAAGGATACAATGAAGCTACTTATATATCTGGCACAGAGGATTAATGTGGGAAGACAAAGTCTGTAACATAAATGAACAAAACAAATATGAATAGGAGAGACATCTCTAATCACTTAAAGGGGTTCTCCTATGACTAATGTAAAAAATCTGACATCATATAGTACGTGACAATCTCATTATAACAAAGCTAGAACCAGCCCTGTACCTCACATGGGTCCAGAGATCTCCACATTCATTGCTCTACTAGTCTGCTAGATTTATATCAAGCTGGCAGCTCAAGGGGAGTGTCTTTTCTGCTGCAGCTCAGGGGGCGTGTCTCAGCACTCCCTATCACAGCTCAGGAGGTGTGTCTCAGCTCTCCCTATCACAGCTCAGGTGGCGTGTCTCAGCTCCCCCTATCACAGCTCAGGAGGCGTGTCTCATCTCCCCCTATCACAGCTCAGGAGGCGTGTCTCAGCTCTCCCTATCACAGCTCAGGAGGCGTGTCTCAGCTCTCCCTATCACAGCTCAGGAGGCGTGTCTCAGCTCCCCCTATCACAGCTCAGGATGCAATTAAAGGATGAAACTGAGCATGGGCGGCCATCTTAGTGAGCAGGTCAAAGAAATAAGGAAAATGTATTTTAAAAATTCATTTGATTGATTAACTCAATTTTTAATTACATGCAATTACAAAAGTATTCAGATCTAGGTGCTGGTTTGAAAACTGTTGAATATTTTTTGTGGGACAACCCCTTTAAGTAAGAGCTTTTTAATATCGCCTCCCCTCCTTGGTATCTTGATTTGCTCAATGAACTAATAGCTCAACTGTGATATGGAGTGTTGTGGTTGTGACGGTGGTAGCATTAGATCTTTCATCCGAATCGTGGACTTGTGTTTAGAAATACTTTCTTTAATGGTCTGTATGGTGTCCCTCACGTACAGGAGGCCGCATGGGCATTTACTTAGGGTACTTCCACACTTGCAGCAGAGGATTCCGGCAGGCATTTCCTTCGCCGGAACTGCCTGCCGGATCCAGCAATCTGGACGCAAACGGATGCATGCTGCAGTATTTTCTCCGTCCAAAAAAACGGAAGAGGGACTGAACGGAAGACATCCTGATGCATCCTGAACGGATTGCTCCCCATTCAGAATGCATTAGGATAAAACTGATCAGTATTTTTCTGGTATTGAGCCCCTAGGACGGAACTCAATACCGGAAAACAAAAACGCTAGTGTGAAAGTACCCTTAAATAGATGACATTGTTTGTGTCACAGGTATAGTAACCCTTGATATTATAGGGTTTCCCAGTATGCGGGTGATAAAATTGTGGCCCCTTAATCACGTGTGAACACTGTGTGCAGTGACGGCGTGGACGTGTCCCACACTTCTGTGGTTGTATAGTTCTCTATCTGGGATTCATTCTTAGACTACCGAAATCTGCACAAACCAATTTATCACGGAGGTTGGGGTAGATTTTTTATTACAAAACAAGGGTGGAGTTTTGAACTCCACCTCCCAGGGATATGCTTTGTGTAAAATGTGCCAGTTTTCCTTTATGATTTTTTCAAAATGAGCACTTTATGGGTGAAATTTATACATAAATGCCCAGTTCCATCCTACAACTGCTTCCTGAGGTATGATAGAGAGAGCTGCATCAGAAAGGACACTCCCCATCTGAGCTGCATCAGAAAGGACACCCCCATCTGAGCTGCAGCAGAAAGGATATCCCCCCTCTGAGCTGCAGCTGAAAGGACACCTCCCTCTGAGCTGCAGCAGAAGGGACACTCCCCCTCTGAGCTGCAGCAGAAAGTACACCCCCCTGAGCTGCAGCAGAAAGGACACCCCCCCCTCTGAGCTGCAGCAGAAAGGACACACACCCTGAGCCACTAGAGCAATTGGGATAATGAATGTGGAGATCTCTGGACCCATGTGAGGTACAGGGCTGGTTCTAGCTTTGTTAGAAAGAGATTGCCATGTACTATATTTCATTTTTAACATTAATTATGGGATAAACCCTTTAAGGAAAACCGTAGCACTCCATGTCTCTTTGGAAGAATCAGTGATATTTATTCACCCAGCATAGGTGAGCGCAGGTCATTGCATCAGTCTTCACTGCAGTTCTGGAATACATGAACCAGGAGGCTCAGGATGAGCATACATACAGGTAACCTCCAAGATCAGGCCGTGATAAGGAGCCTGGAATTGTGGGAGGAGACCGAGATGATAAATTATAGGATGAATCCATGATTGGGGTATATGGCATCTTTCGGGAAGTGTTCTGGGTCCGCCTTCTATCATACCTATAAGATGGGGAAATCCAATCTTCCCACTGCAGTAATTAACCCTTTATAGGGTATTTTCACACTTGCGACAGAGGATTTCGGCAGGCTGTTCCGTCGCCGGGGCTGCCTGCCAGATCCAGGAATCCGGACGCAAATGGATGCATTTGTCAAACAGATCCAGATGCGGATCCGTCTCACAAATGCATTGCAATACCGGATCCGTCTTTCCGGTTGTCATCCGGAAAAACGGATCCGGTATTTTTTATTTATTTTTTCATTTTTAAAGGTCTGTGCATGCCCAGACCGCAAAACCGGATCCGTTTTGCCGGAACACTTGGGCCTGGATCCGGCATTAATGCATTTCAATGGTAAGTGTTCAGCATTTCTGGCCGGAGAGAAAACTGCAGAATGCTGCGGTATTTTCTCAGGCCAAAAAACGTAAGAGAGACTGAACTGAAGACATCCTGATGCATACTGAACGGTATTGAGCCCCTGTGACGGAACTCAATACCGGAAAACAAAAACGCTAGCGTGAAACTACCCTAAAAAGGAGGCCTTATTCAAAGCTACCCCTCAGCTCCAGTGTGGGTCACTGGTCAGGAAGGGTTAATGTGTGTTCCCCATTAATGTACATTTAGGAAATAGTTGAGGACTGTGAGTTGGCAGCCTCCAGCGTGACTCCTGCCAGCCTCGCCCACAGCACAGTAACTGTACACATCGCTTCCCATCGCCGTCCAGAACAAAGCCCAGCCATTGATGGGAGGAAGACAGAATGAGCCCCCAGCGAAATGCCAGCACCCCGACCCACACATGTAGCTCAGCAGCCCCTCACTGGGGGGGGGGGGGGGGGAAGGCGCTGCTCCAAAAGGAGGAATTGTTCTATGTTGATCTCATTATGCATTTTACCAGAAATAATGTATTCTGCATTAACTCCATATATTACCACATATATACAACCTATATACAGGGATTAGCCTGATATACCCGGACGTCCATCTATAACCTCATATATAATGCAATATACTCAGCCAACCATATATAACCTTATATACGTGGAAGTCCATATATAACCTCATACCTGGAAGTCCATATATAACCTCATATACCTGGAAGTCCATCTATAACCTCATATACCTGGAAGTCCATATATAACCTCATATACGTGGAAGTCCATATATAAACTCATATACGTGGAAGTCCATATACAACCTCATATACCTGGAAGTCCATATATAACCTTATATACGGGGAAGTCCATATATAACCTCATATACCTGGAAGTCCATATATAACCTCATATACGTGGAAGTCCATATATAACCTCATATACGTGGAAGTCCATATATAACCTCATATACGTGGAAGTCCATATATAACCTCATATACGGGGAAGTCCATATATAACCTCATATACGGGGAAGTCCATATATAACCTCATATACCTGGAAGTCCATGAACTGTATAACCTCATATATAATGCAGTATACCCAGCCATACATATATATAACCTCATATGCAGTGGCCGGGTTTGGGGTGGCCCCAGCACTACGTTGGGTCCCTCGGACACCGTCGAGGTGTCACCACATGTTGCTACTCTCCGGAAGGGGTGGTAAGTCGTGGTGCACCCCAATGGGAAATAGGTCCACAGAGTCAAGGTCTGCAGTAACCAGTGTGCTTCTTTACTGGAGGAATTCAGGTGCAGAACAATACAGGCGAAGCATAGGGATAGCTTCTCCAGTCTTCCCCCTGGCAGAAGAAGGATTTGATGCTGAGGAAAGGCCTGAGCTAGCTGTCCCTCTCTCTCTCAGAAGTCTGGTACCCTGGTCAAAAGCCCACGGTCTGTAGCTCAGTAGCCCAGATGGCTCCTTGGTCACAGGGCTGGTGACCCATGGTCTGTGGCTCAGCCTCCCCATCTCAGCGTCTTCTTCTGGTCACTCAGTAGTCTGGCAGAGTCTCCCCCTCCGAGCACTGGTCCCTAACTGCAGAACACTAGGGGCTCTGACTGCTCTCCTTATATACATTTACTAGCTAGACTGGAACCTTCTAGTGGGAGGGGTGAAGTGGAGAAGCTCAGCACAAACAGATACATTGTTACAACGTCTGCCATACATTAGAGCGTCAATGATACTCAATGGCAATGACACAGCAGTTTTTCCAGACATAACAACATAGCTAAAACCAGACAACAAGTAAACAAGTCTGGCTTTTTCCCTCCAAAACATGCTCTTCTTTAAACCCTATGGCAGAAGTGGAAAATTACCAGCTTCTTATTCAAAGTCCCAAAAGTCTCTCAGTGTTCATTAACCCTTTCCACAGAGCCTCGCAAATACAATGCAAATGAACAAGATATATATCACAACATACATATAAAATGCAGTAGTTACACTGTATTAAGCAGTGCAAGTTAACCCTTTCAAGTGAAGTAAAGTAAGGACGAATCACTGAAAATATGTAGATATGATGACAGGGTAAATTTATTATGTTATCACTGAGAGCAAATGAAATAAAGTAAGGAGTTTATAACTTTGCATAGGGTAAACATGTTCACAAATGTCCAGACTTCACAGTACCCCTGCTCCAGGGAACTACACATATACCTGGATGTCCATCTATAACCCCATATATAATACGATATACCCAGTCACCAATACATAACCCCATATATAATGCAATATACCCAGCCATTCATATATTACCTTATATACTTGGAAGTCCATATATAACCTCATATACCTGGACATCCATATATAACTCCATATACTTAGCATATATATATAAGCCAATATACCCGGCCATCCATAAAGATCCTCATACTGTATACTTGGACACTCATATAACCCAGCTGTCCATATATATAATGCTATGTATCTATTTGATCATATATAATTATATAAATAACTGCATATACCTGGCCATTCATTTATTACTCTGTATGCCCAGATGTCCATATATAACTATATATACCTGCAGATCAATATATATCTCCATATAGCTGGCCACCCATACATAACTACATATACTCGACTGCTTTATTTAGCACTATACCCCAGCCATCCAAATATAACCCCATAATTATATCATTATATTGAATGACAGGGGGCGGGGCTGTGACAACCTCTCAGACATGATATACAGGCAGGTTGTCAGCAGTGATAGATGAATAGCTGTTCCTGTAGTATAAGGTGTGAGGATCTCATCTCTGATCACAATGTAATTATATCAGTGATGTCACTAACAGAGGGCGGGGCTGTGACAACCTCTCACACATGATATACAGGCTGGTTGTCAGCAGTAATAGATGAATAGCTGTTCCTGTAGTATAAGGTGTGAGGATCTCATCTCTGATCACAATGTAATTATATCAGTGATGTCACTAACAGGGGCGGAGTCGTGACTACCTCTCACACATGATATAGAGGCTGGTTGTCAGCAGTAATAGATGTAATATGAAGTGATGTGGCTTCAGATTACATCTCACTGTTGGTGACATATATATCAGATATAAGGGTTACATCACCACTTCCAAGCCCTGAGCTCACTGCTCTGTAATTTCCACTTTACTCTTGACCCTCAGAGGAGGACAATAGGGTTGAGGTTATGAGAACAGCCCCTGGAATGTCACCAATGTCCTGTTCGAGGCAAGATACAGTATATTCTATGTCTAGAGGCTTATAGAGAGTAAAGCTCCCATGTTTTCAGACTCCATCATCTTGAGACCAGGATGCGCTGCTGCTTGTTGTATTGTTTATACAATCAGTACTCAGCAAAATTCTGAATTATCAAATAGCGAGGAAACATCCTGGAGATCCACCAAGTGGTGGACAGAGGGAACATAGACCTGCACATGGCGAGAACACAGACTGACACTCTGCGTGAAGCGAACATATACCTGCACTGCATATGGGAAGAACATAGACCTGCACTGCATATGGGAAGAACATAGATCAGCACTGCACATGGAGAGAACATAGACCGGCACTGCACATGGAGAGAACATAGACCGGCACTGCACATGGAGAGAACATAGACCGACACTGCACATGGAGAGAACATAGACCGGCACTGCACATGGAGAGAACATAGACCGGCACTGCACATGGAGAGAACATAGACCGACACTGCACATGGAGAGAACATAGACCGGCACTGCACATGGAGAGAACATAGACCGGCACTGCACATGGAGAGAACATAGACCGGCACTGCACATGGAGAGAACATAGACCGACACTGCACATGGAGAGAACATAGACCGGCACTGCACATGGAGAGAACATAGACTGGCACTGCACATGGAGAGACCATAGACCGGCACTACATATGGGAAGAACATAGACCAGCACTGCACATGGAGACAACATAGACAGGCACTGCACATGGAGAGAACATAGACCGGCACTGCACATGGAGAGAACATAGACCGGCACTGCACATGGAGAGAACATAGACCGGCACTGCACATGGAGAGAACATAGACCGGCACTGCATATGGAGAGACCATAGACTGGCACTGCACATGGAGAGACCATAGACTGGCACTGCACATGGAGAGACCATAGACTGGCACTACTCATGGAGAGACCATAGACTGGCACTGCACATGGAGAGAACTTAGACAGTGGCGTAGCTAGAAATGACTGGGCCCCACAGCAAATTTTTCATGCCGCCCCCATTCCTGTGGCTAATAAAGATCGCTCTCTCAGACCAGGCCCGGCAGCTGTTCCATCCGTTTTCTACACTGTCTATACTGTCACTGTATATTTATTATTTCATTGTGTAATTCTGTTGCGGGGGCCCTGACCAAATCCTTTAGTCCTCCTCCTTGGGGATGGGTCCCCTTCTGGGTCAGGGCCCCAAAGCAGCCGCTTTCCCTGCTTCCCCTATAGTTACTCTCCTGAACTTGGACCAGCACTGCACGTGGTGAGAACCTAGACCAGCACTGCATGTCGTGAGAGCATAGAACATAGACCAGCACTGCATGTCGTGAGAGCATAGAACAACACTGCACGTGGTAAGAACATAGAATGGCACTGCACGTGGTGAGAACTTAGACCAGCACTGCATGTGGTGAGAACATAGAATGGCACTGCACGTGGTGAGAACATTGACCTGCACTGCACATGGTGAAAACATAGACCTGCACTGCACATGGTGAAAACAAAGACCCGCACTGCACATGGTGAAAACATAGACCTGCACTGCATGTGGATAGAACATAGAACAGCACTGCACGTGGTGAGAACATAGACTGGCACTGCACATGGTGAGAACATAGACCTGCACTGTAAATGATGAGAACATAGAACTGTACTGCACATGGAGAGACCATAGACCTGCACTGTAAATGATGAGAACATAGACCTGTACTGCACATGGAGAGAACATAGACCTGCACTTCCCTGTCAATTGATTAAACTGAAATTACATAGAATTGTCTGTCCCAGATTCCTGGATTAAAGCCTCCCCATCCCCTCAGACATCTCACACTCATGTTCTCTATAGAAAGTGCTCAGTTCAGTCCTGATATCATCGCCTTTCTTTCCTATTGCAGGAAATGCTTTCATCAGGTTCTCGCTCCTTCTTGTTCTCCTTGAGATGGGACTTGCTGATTACTCGGTGTGTTCCCCCGGATTCTGGCGCTGTCTGCTTTCCTCCTCAGGATAAACACTTCCAGCCTTTGAAGAGGCTTCTAGCCTTCATCAAACAGACCACTAATCCACCCTTCAGATGGTGGCACTGCAGCATTAAGGCCTCACAAGGAAGAATTGTTTCAGTGCCCACATAAAGCTGGTGTCTCTGATGCCATTCACTGGAGACCAACCAACCGAGCATCTGTAGAAGAGGCGAAACGTTTGAGAACCTTGAGCAACTGTAGAAGACTATGCAGATCCTAGTCTCTTAGGGTAGCACAGGATTCAGACACTTCAGTAGGGAAACTTCAGGGACAAGATCAGAATCAGCAATCTATGTATAGCTTATCTGAATATGTACTGTAGGTGCCTTACGGGTGGATAGACATGTGGTGTAATTTTTTGGGCACAGACAAATCTGTTGCAGTATGCCACGTCTTACACAAAGATTTAGATGCAGATTTGGCATGGAGGAAATCTTCCCATCGTATACCTCCAAAGTATGAAAACGGGTTAAAAAAGGGATATATAAATGATGCTTTTCCAGGGGTTTATGACCATTTGTAGGGCTCAGGCAAGAAGAAGCGTGACACTCACCAACAGTCTCATCAATGCACTTTGATTCAATCCATGCAACAAAGTCAGAAAACAGGTTACAGCAAGGCAACAGCCATTTCGCACACACTTCTTCATGCCTTCCACTCATAATTGGAAACTATCACGGAAGTTCCCGCGACAGATGGCAGGAGATTGGTGAGACTGGCAACACGTGGTTTGATCAGACATGTTTTCCGTTTGGATCAAATGACGTCTGTGTTGTTTCTGGTGCTTGCCTCGCCTTCTTTCCCCAGGTGTGGCTATTAGGGTCATTTAACCTTCTCTATTTATAGTTGCTTCTCCCACAATTCTGTGCGGGTCATAGCTTCTGTTTGGACCGTTGGATAGATTGTGGTTGGATCTCGGCTGAGCTCCTGGTGCTTCCATTGCTCCTTTGAAGTTAAGTCTTTCCTTTCCCTTTTGTTTGGGTTCTGTGTGTTGCATTTCCCTATTGTTTGTATTAGGCCTGTAGGAGACTCCTGTTCGTCCTTACTTTTGGAAGAACAGGTAGTCTCGTCCCTGCCATTAGTACCAGGGTCCTATAGGGCTTGAAAGGACTCTAGGTATTCCTGTGTATGAACTTGCCTACCTTTGGAGTCTGTTCATACTGGTAGTTAGTCAGGATTTTGGTTAGGGTTTTCACTAGGAGGTGTCCATTTTCCTTCCCTAGTTCTCAGGCCTGATTCCCTGTTCCGCCCTTCCCTCCTATGCTCTGTGTGGTGCTTCCCTCCCACATCGAAGCGTGAAAGAAACCGTATAAATGCAGTTACAGAAAGAACCTTTTTGTCCCTTAGGGTTGTGCTATACTGCCTATTTTAGCAAGCTAGGCGGAAGGAAACAGCTGAACACAGGTAGGACATAAGGCTGTTTTACTGGTCTCAGATGGGGCAACAAGCTTGGTGGTGACAATAGTCTTATGAGAGGCAACAAGCTTGGTGGTGACAATAGTATTATGAGAGGCAACAAGCTTGGTGGTGACAATAGTCTTATGAGAGGCAACAAGCTTGGTGGTGACAATAGTATTATGAGAGGCAACAAGCTTGGTGGTGACAATAGTCTTATGAGAGGCAACAAGCTTGGTGGTGACAATAGTCTTATGAGAGGCAACAAGCTTGGTGGTGACAATAGTCTTATGAGAGGCAACAAGCTTGGTGTGACAATAGTCTTATGAGAGGCAACAAGCTTGGTGGTGACAATAGTCTTATGAGAGGCAACAAGCTTGGTGGTGACAATAGTCATATGAGAGGCAACAAGCTTGGTGCGACAATAGTCTTATGAGAGGCAACAAGCTTGGTGCGACAATAGTCTTATGAGAGGCAACAAGCTTGGTGCGACAATAGTCTTATGAGAGGCAACAAGCTTGGTGGTGACAATAGTCTCATGAGAAGCAACAAGCTTGGTGGTGACAATAGTCTTATGAGAGGCAACAAGCTTGGTGGTGACAATAGTCTTATGAGAGGCAACAAGCTTGGTGGTGACAATAGTCTTATGAGAGGCAACAAGCTTGGTGGTGACAATAGTCTTATGACAGGCAACAAGCTTGGTGGTGACAATAGTCTTATGAGAGGCAACAAGCTTGGTGGTGACAATAGTCTTATGAGAGGCAACAAGCTTGGTGTGACAATAGTCTTATGAGAGGCAACAAGCTTGGTGGTGACAATAGTCTCATGAGAGGCAACAAGCTTGGTGGTGACAATAGTCTTATGAGAGGCAACAAGCTTGGTGGTGACAATAGTCTTATGAGAGGCAACAAGCTTGGTGGTGACAATAGTCTTATGAGAGGCAACAAGCTTGGTGGTGACAATAGTCTTATGAGAGGCAACAAGCTTGGTGGTGACAATAGTCTTATGAGAGGCAACAAGCTTGGTGGTGACAATAGTCTTATGAGAGGCAACAAGCTTGGTGGTGACAATAGTCTTATGAGAGGCAACAAGCTTGGTGGTGACAATAGTCTTATGAGAGGCAACAAGCTTGGTGGTTTCAGTGTCTCTCAATGCCTCTTTCACACGACTGTAAATCACAGATGTGCACTGTCTGTGGTCTCTATAGACCACTCACGCATCCTTTGACTTTAATGTGTGTATTCACACATCAGTAGCCTTCCCAGGGCCATGGGTCTGCGGTGACACCACGGAAGCATGCCCTATTTTGTCCATGATTAAGGATCCCTCATGCACATTATAGTCTATGGGTCTGTGAAAACCAGACACAACACAGAGGACATTGAGCAACAGAACAAACAGCTGCATCTCTAGGCACTAGCTATGCAGTTAGTTTGCCTAATCTAAAGTTTGGTTCACCTCAGGCAGTAATTACTGGTTCAGACCTCTAGGGCACCTTTTCACGCTGCAGATTTTGTTGCAGATAATTCTGTGACTGAAAATCACTTCCATTCATCTGAATGGGACTTGCAGAAATCTCCACAGGTCTCTAGTTACTTCAGGGTGCAGACGCAAAGTGCAGTTTGGCTACCCCTACTCCAGGTTACCTATCTCCACTGCAGTGCTCAGATACTCTGTGCCTTAAGGTGGTGTGGAAATTGACAAAAAAACACTCACCTCCGACTCCTACCCTCAGGAGAGGTCATGAATATCAGATCGGTGAGGGTTTGCCGACCAGCTGTTAGAAGAGGCCAGAGTGCTCCGTGAGCACTTAGTGATGTCACTGTGAATTGGTCACTTGGCCTAGGCGCAGATCAGTCCCATTCAAGTGAATGATGCTGAGCTGCAATACCAAGCACAGCCACTATACAATGTGTGGCACTGTTCTTGGTAAGCTGTGAAGAGACCTCAGCGCTCACCGGAGGACCTATCATGAAGATACCAAATTCCTTGATGACCCCTTTATTTTGGCATGTTGAAGTCATGTAACAGTTTACTCAATGTGACCCATCACAACAGGGTAAAAAGATAACACACTAGAAGTGTGACATTACGTCCGTGGTCACGTGCAAAACTGCAGCCATTCTCTGGCTTCAGCGGTAATGTGTCCCCAGGTGGGAACCCCTGTGGTCATGAAGCCTGTAAATGACTGAACTGTTGCACGTGACCACAGACTGGAACTCACACTTTCAGTCCATTGGGGAACGGAAGGATCTGGGACCGGAGCATCGACCCTGGAGCGGCAGCGGCAAAAAGTGAGTTTCTTTTGTCCGAACTAAAATTGGTTTTGCAGTTGGACAAACCCTTTAAGCCATGAACCTTTGGCCAGCCAGGTGCTGTAGATGCGCCAAATTTTGGCACAATTTTCTACAACATCTCAGTGCATTCACGTTGCAAATTTGATTGGACCTGGGCAACCCACCACAGATCATCCCCCCACCCCCCTTGTACTTGTTCCACTACTTGCGGGCTGCGCAGGCATGAGTTCAGTCACTTCGGTGCGCAATCCCTTCCTGCTGCACGTGATCCCGTGAGACCCGCCGCGGGAGCTCATGGGTCTCGCGGGATCACGCGCCGCAGGACGGGATTGGGCACCAAAGTGACTGAACTAATGCCCGTGCAGCCCGAATGATCAGCGGAACAAGTAGAAGGGGGGCTGGGGGGATGATCTGTGGGGTTGCCCAGGGTCCACTCCCATCACTGTTAAAGGGCCCAAGCAAAGAATTCTGCAGTGGTGAGGAAATGAAACATAACAGATATTGGAAAGTTACCGAATGTTGTATTATATAATGACTGCAGTCTGCGTAAACCAGAACACCCCTTTAAGCATGCCTTTAATGTGCAATTTCAACACAGTGGGCTTGTGCCCCGGATGTTTTCACACCCTAGCAACGCCTCTGGTTTCTATTCCTCAACATTTTCAAGATCTCTGTTTTCTGTCGGTAAGGCCTCATGCACACGACCGTTGTGTGCATCCGCGTCCATTCCGTCATTTTTCACAGTTTAGCGGAGGTCCCATTCATTTCTATGGAGCTGTGAAAAAAAAATGATAGTCCTCCATTTTTTCTCCGCGTCCGTGATTCCAGTCCGTCAAAAAAATATAACCTGTCCTATTCTTGTCAGTGGAAAACGGAGGACGGACCCATTCAAGTCAATGGGTCTGTCAAAGAAAACAGAGGCACAACTGGTATGTCATCCGTGTCCACGTCCGTTTTTTTCTACAAGACCTTGGTGCAATAAAATGACACTTTTCATTAACCTTCCTTTTTTTCCCCCTGTCAGACCAAAAACAAAGGAAGACACAAGGAAACACAACTGAAGCAAAATCGGACACGGACCACTGATGCCAAATCACTGACCCTGAAAAAACACTGTTGTGTGCATGAGGCCTAATGTGAACATTCTTCTTTAATATCCAGGGTCCTGAGTGAGTCCTGATTCAGAGATGGCGACATATTGTGCAGCATCGGGGCCAATGTCATAAGGCTGACAGAAAAGAAAACAGATGAACACAGAAAAACATACAGAGAGCCATTTGTTAGGGGCTTGCAACAATTTTAGGTTAAAAAAATTGTCGTAAATTATTTTTTTGACCGTCAGTGTGACAATATTTAGTAACGTGAGGCGGTTTCATGCTGGGCAGGACAGGGGCAGAGTGGTGGCGTATCCTGGCCCAGGCATTTACCCCTGGAAATGTTGCGAAAAACTACTCCTCCCAGGGGCTGGAGTAGTATTTTTGCCAGGCGCAAGGACCGCCATAGATGCGCCTAATTCATAAATTAGATTAATCTTATGGCAGAGCAAGGGAGAAACTAAGACCGCTACAAAAAGCCGCTCTTAGTGCTTGGATCTTCCACGAGTGCTTCGATCTTCCACCATCTTCCACAAGTGCTTGGATCTTCCACCACCTTCCACGAGTGCTTGGATCTTCCACCATCTTCCACGAGTGCTTGGATCTTCCACCACCTTCCACGAGTGCTTGGATCTTCCACCACCTTCCACGAGTGCTTGGATCTTCCACCATCTTCCACGAGTGCTTGGATCTTCCACCACCTTCCACGAGTGCTTGGATCTTCCACCATCTTCCACGAGTGCTTGGATCTTCCACCACCTTCCACGAGTGCTTGGATCTTCCACCATCTTCCACGAGTGCTTGGATCTTCCACCACCTTCCACGAGTGCTTGGATCTTCCACCACCTTCCACGAGTGCTTGGATCTTCCACCATCTTCTACGAGTGCTTGGATCTTCCACCACCTCCCACGAGTGCTTGGATCTTCCACCACCTTCCACGAGTGCTTGGATCTTCCACTACCTTCCACGAGTGCTTGGATCTTCCACCACCTTCTACGAGTGCTTGAAACTTCCATCACCTTCCACGAGTGCTGTTATTCATGGGGTGGCCGCTTCTGTCTTCTGTCATTGTCAGCACCCCCACGGTTTATATGAGAAGACACCTGCAGCGCCTTATCAGTCTCAATCTTACTTTATCGTGTAAGTTCTCAGCTGACAGGGCCCGGAGCAGGGAATTCCAGCCACGGCAGAGTTAATAAGAATTTCATTCATGTCACCCCCTCAGCTCTCTTATTACAAGTGACACAGTGTCGAGAGAAATTCCTGGAATTCCCTGTCCTCACTGACATTACTAGACAGAGAAGCGGAGGGCGTGGAACTGCTGCAACCCTCACCTGAAGGCAGTGTCAGGGGAGACAACATCTGGAGGTATGGGCGGGCATGTGGAGAAGAAGCCTCCTGCTCTCCTGTGTGACCAGCAGGTGTCACTGTTGTTAATGTTTGGGGGAATACTATAGCTTCTTATGGAGAGTGCCTAATCACGGGGAGTCTTATAGTCCAGGCGACGCTCCTCTGGAATTCTGGGAATAAGGGATGTAAATGAGCTCTTAACAAGCTCTGTCTCTAAAAGCCGCCAGATGCAATGCTCGCCCTTTTGAACAGGCCTTGTTAATGTTAGCGTGAGCAGAGGAAGGGTCAGCAACTACAGAGGACAGACCTAAAGGTCATGGTTAGAAATATGAAGAATTTCACACCCGCCACTGATAATCGTTCTGTCTATGGTACGGAAAACGATCGGTTCTGATGATGGAAGTCAGTAGGAGAAAGGCGGTGGTCCTAGTACTCGCCATCATCCAGGTCAAGGCATTCATATCTGGGCGTGTACGACCCTTTTCAAATTAGTTTTCTAATCCCCTAAAAAGTCATGTTTGTCATATAGCAGAAAGAAGGCTCATGGCTACAGACAGTGCAGGTTTAGTAAGTATATACACCAGTCACATCCAGAGCTGCAATCACGATTCTGCTGTTACATTTCGTCTTAGGGTACGGTCATGGGGCATGACCGTGCTGTGGTCGAGTACAGGGCGGCCAATTAGGCCACAGCTGCTGACACTTATTGAACTAATAAAGACCGCACTGTACTGTATAGTTAAAAGGTGTTATCCCAGATGCGGCCGCTACTTCCGGGATCACGTACATTGGGCAGGTGATCCGAGCCTGGGATTAAAACCTGCAGCACAAGCGTGAGTCTGATTCTCTCACTAAAGCGCTTGCGTGAAATCCAGACTCACACATGCGTTGCGGGTTCTAACCCCCCAGGCTGGGTTCACGTGCCCGATGTGCGGCATGCGATCCCGGAAGTGGCGGCCGCACAGGATCACGGCGCATCTCAGATAACCCCTTCAATACTGTACGGCCATTAACAATGGAGACCAGCTGTACAGTGTGGTCTTTGTTAAATAAAGGTCGGCTGAGGCCTAGTTGGCGGTGCGGTACTTGACAACATGGCCACTGCGCGAATGCCGCGTGACTCTAAGCACATCAGGCAGGATTCTGCCACCAATAGCTTAGTTGGGAATGTGGAGCGTTGCCTTGTGGAAGGTTTACTTTGAGCTACTCCACTTTCCACAATGCACCACAGGACACGATACTCTGCTCAGGCAGGGCCAATCATGAGATATAAAGTCCCGCAGCTAACAACGAATCAGCATTAGGGTATGGCCACATGGGACCATGCATTTTCCCATAGTTCCACACTTTGTTCCACAATTCGCACCGGAGGTTTTCCGCCTGTTTTAAAGTGAATTTGACGATTTGAGAATAAATAGGCTTAAACAGGCTAAGTGATCATAAGAACATTTACTAAGTGTGATTAAATATAAGGAAAACAGACAAATCACATGCAGAATAAATAATCCCCTGGTCTACACAATACAATGGGGGAACTCCCGTCGCCATGTCATAGCACATGGCCGATTGCCCCCATGGTGATACGAGAGAGAGATAGTGACCTACCACAGCCTACCTGGATAATGTTCTCCGAGGATCTCAGCTCTTTATCTTTGTGCACGAAGGTTTATTCCACTCAGCCTCTCCTCCTAAGGTTGTCCAGTGTGGAGCACACATTTCTTATGAGTTAACCACTTTGGTATGTGGTCTGGTGGTCATCTGACACAGAACAGTGGCTTTGTATATGTTACCTAACTATCCCTAACTCACTACATTATAAGTAATATAGAAGGTAATTAAAGGGGAAGAACCAATCAGTACTTAATTATTTAAAATACCCTTACAACACATCGTCAAATGTGAACACACCCTTAGGGTTCGTTCAGCTGAACCGTGTTCACTTCAGTAGACATTAAAGTCACTGGAATAATTCACATTTCCGACTTCAGTCACTGCATAGAAAGTTGTAGCATGCACTACTTTTGTCCGATTTTATGCTAGTCTCACCCATTCAGGTCAATGGTAACATGGATCAGACAGATGTTTGCTTGCCGTGGCATACCTTAAATGGAGGCAGACCACGCAACTGCTACAGGGCCTAGGGGGAGGAGCTTGTGCTCATTCTCCTGACAAGAAATTGCTGCATTTTCTTGCAGCCGCCACAAGGGGAAGCTTAATGCCCAGGGGCGTAAAGATCGCGGTAGCAGAGGGTGCAACCACGACGAGGCCCGGCGGGGGCCCGGTATTCACATGTAATGGGAGCACTCTGACGGGGCCCGGCATGAAGTACAGTGAGAATGCCGGGCCCCGTCAGAGCGCTCTTCAAACATGAGGGGGCGCAGGAGGCAGGGGAAGAGCAGAGGCAAGTTCTTGTTACTGCCGGGCTGTTTGTTTCCAGAGTGAAGCAGGGAGACCTCTCCGCTCCCTGTTTCACTGTTCTTCTGAGCTCCGGCGCTCCCCCTGCTGGCCGCACATCGCACTGCTGGCTGTGGGAGGAGCACCGAAGGCCCAGGAATCGGACTCCAGGACAGAGGGTAAGTATGTGTGTGTTTTTTTCCCCATAAAGCTGCAGACTGGAGGCAAAAGGGGGGCAACAACAAGAGTGAGGGGGCACAAAAGTGGGCATCTTTACTGAGGGGGAGCCTTATCTGGAATAACTACTGTGAGGGGGACACATATGTGGGCATAACTAATGTGAGGGGACATATGTCTGGCATAACTGCTGTGAGGGGGCACATATCTGGCATAACTACTGTAAAGGGGGCACATATCTGGACATAACTACTGTGAGGGGGCACAATATGGCATAACTACTGTGAGGGGGCACAAAAGTGGGCATAACTACTGTGACAGGAACAAAGTTGGGCATAACTACTGTGAGGGGCCACAAGGAGGACATAACTATTTTGAAGGGACCATAAGGTGGGCCATATTACTGTGAGGGGCCACAAGGTGGGCATTAGTACTGTAAGGTGCCACAATGTTGGCATTAGTACTGTGTGGTAGCACTTAGGGGAAATGTCCTAGATTACCATGCTATACCCTGCTGGTGATTTCACAGGGGTAGTCACCATCTCTTTCTTATGTGATTATTCTTTTTTTCTCTATGACCACAGGGATCTTTTTCTGGATCCAGCGGACATCAGTTCTTTTCCGGATTTGAGCCCCTAGGACGGAACTCAGCGCCAGAATAGAAATACGCTAGTGAGAAAGTATCCTTAGCTCTGTTGTCATGTCTGGAAACTCGTTTTTGTGCTGTGTCATTGCCATTGAGTATTATCGAAGCTCTAATGTAAGGGTACTTTCACACTAGCGTTTTTCTTTTCCGGCGCTGAGTTCCGTCCTAGGGGCTCAAATCCGGAAAAGAACTGATCAGTTTTATCCTAATGCATTCTGAATGGAGAGCAATCCGTTCAGGATGCATCAGGATGTCTTCAGTTCAGTCTTTTTGACTGATCAGGCTTTTCAGAAAAACGTAGCATGCAGTATTTTTACCTCCGGCCAAAAAGCCTGAACACTTTGACTGAACGCCTGATCAGGCTTTTTTCCCATTGACTGTGTTCAATGTGTTCAGTCAAAACGGATCCGGCTTTTGCATGTTAAACCCGAAAAATTTGAAAAAAAAGTTAAAGTCCATAAATGGCGGATCCGTTTTTTCCAATGCATTTTTCCATTGTGATCGAAAGCCTGATCAGGATTCAAATGTAATCCGTTTTCACACGTTTTTCCGGATCCGGCGGGCAGTTCCAGTGTCGGAATTGAACGCCGGATTAAAACAACGCTAGTGTGAAAGTAGCCTTAGTCTATGAGAAACAGAAAGTGTAACAATGTATCTGTTTGTGCTGAGCTTCTCCACTTCCACCCCTCCCACTAGAAGGTTCCAGCCTAGCTAGAAAGGGTATATAAGGAGAGCAGTCAGAGCCCCTAGTGTACTGCAGTTAGAGACCAGTGCTCGGAGGGGGAGACTCTGCCAGTCTGCATGAATGACCAGAAGAAGACGCTGAGATAGGGACACTGAGCCACAGACTGTGGGCCGTGGACCAGGGTACCAGACTTCTGAGAGAGATGGAGAGCTAGCTCAGGCCTTTCCTCAGCACAGAATCTTCTTCTGCCAGGGAGGAGACTGGAGAAGCCATCCCTACACCTCGCCTATTTTGGTTTCCACCTGAATTCCTCCAGTAAAGAGGCACACTGCTTACCGCAGATCTTGACGCTCTGGACTTATTTCCCATTTGGATGCACTACTCCTTACCAACCCTTCCGGAGAGCAGCAACATGTGATGACACCTCAACGGTGCCACTGCATGAATGGAGAGGATGCCACACACGCAGGGCTTCCGTTTATGACATAGAAGCGGGTCCCAGAGGTGGAACCCACACCTAATGGACAAACATGCTATAAATGTCCAGGGGAGAATACAGCTTTAAAGCTATGTTCACACTGCAAAATACTCAAGCTGAAAAATCTGAGACTGATCGGAAACACAATCAACCTCTGAAAAGTTTTTTTTTTTAGGCTTGTTCTTGTCATCTTAATTATAGTACTTAATGCGTATTTTATGTGATCAGATGTATTTTAGGGCTTTCTCATAAACTGCAATGGGATACACAGTGTAAAACTCGCTTTAAGCAAGTGTCATGCAACTTCTTGAAGTGTATTTCAAATTAGGGGGGTAAAAATATGAATGCATGTGAACAATGGCATATATTCAAATAGAAAAACAATAGTATAATCCCAAATGGTCACAGCACTCAACAATAGTCTGTCTTATTTTAGGGTGCTCGTCACGGTTCTGTTCCTGACTCCACCTCAGGATCCACACTTGTAATATATACAAATAGACAGCACTCCAAATGGTAGATATGTAAATGAGTGTATTTATTCAGCCAGACATGGTGGTACACAACGATACAACGTTTCAGGCTAAAGGAAAGCCCTTCATCAAGCCAGGTTGTGACCAGGGCCAGCGCTGGCTTTCCCTGACCCTGGTCACAACCTAGCCTGATGAAGGGCTTTCCTTTTGCCGGAAACGTATTGTTATGCACCACCATGTCCGGCTGAATTGATACACTAATTTACATATCTACCATTTGGAGTGCTGTCTATTTGTATATATACTACAAATAGAAAAACAATGAAATCAGCAGCATATCAGCAGTGTATCAGCAGTGTATTAGCAGTGTATTCGTAGCATATCAGCAGTGTATTAGTAGTGTATCAGCAGCATATCAGTAGGGTATTAGTAGTGTATCAGCAGCATATTAGTAGTGTATTAGCAGCATATCAGTAGTGTATTAGCAGCATATCAGCAGTGTATTAGCAGTGTATTAGTAGTGTATTAGCAGTGTATTAACAGCATATCAGCAGTGTATTAGTAGTGTATCAGCAGCATATCAGTAGTGTATTAGCAGCATATCAGTAGTGTATTAGCAGTGTATTAGTAGTGTATAAACAGCATATAAGTAGTGTATTAGCAGCATATCAGCAGTGTATTAGTAGTGTATCAGCAGTGTATTAGTAGTGTATTAGCAGCATATCAGCAGTGTATTAGTAGTGTATTGTCATGGATGAGATTTTCAGATAGCTGGAGCTAATAAATAAACGAGCGACTGGCTTGATCCCAAACTAAGGAGCTATTAGGTGAGCCCTATAATACCCTAAGAGCGCTCCCTGACTGCTATGCACATACAAGGGTCTCGATGGTAGATGATTGCATACCCACGTACCTAAGCCTGTGTGACACCTGAAAACCCTATAATAGTGAGGGGACACGACCACCGGCTCCCTGCACTTAATACGGAGGGAGTCAGGGTCACCTAGAATCAAGCCTGCAAGCAAACACAATAAAGTAAAGGACTTATCTGAGCAAACAGCAGACGCACCCCCCAGCAGTGAACACTTTATCCAGGAAGTAGTATAAATCGCAAAGTGAGGCAGTATGGGAGGGAATATAAAGGAAGACGATTATGTCTAAATAAGTGATACCTGGCAGAAGGAAAGGAGATGAGAAAGTGAAACCAAAACAAAGAACATCATACAAGAGGTAGACAAGAACGTCTGCCAGAGCTTCTCACAGAACTGACGGTGACATGTATTAGCAGCATATCAGTAGTGTATTAGTAGTGTATCAGCAGTGTATTAGTAGTGTATTAGCAGTATATGAGCAGTGTATTAGTAGTGTATTAGCAGACTATCAGCAGTGTATTAGTAGTGTATTAGCAGACTATCAGCAGTGTATTAGTAGTGTATTAGCAGTGCATTAGTAGTGTATCAACAGTGTATTAGTAGTGTATTAGAAGTATATCAGCAGTGTATTAGTAGTGTATAGGCAGTGCATTAGCAGCGTATCAGTAGTGTATGAGCAGTGTATTAGCAGTGTATTAGCAGTATATCAGCAGCATATCAGTAGTGTATTAGCAGCATATCAGCAGTGAATTAGTAGTGTATCAGCAGTGTATTAGTAGTGCATTAACAGCATATCAGCAATGTATTAGCAGCATATTAGCAGTGTATTAGTAGTATATTAGCAAGAAAAGGTATCTGTGGATCACTTCAGCAAGACAATGTGGAAAAGGTGCTCTTGGTCTAAATGGCCCACCCAGCCACAAAAAGGATATATATAAAGAGAGATAAATAGACCAGGCACTCTACATATGTTGTCAAAGATGAGATTTTAATCAATACACATAAAATCAATTATTCAGTAGCAATAATATTATAAAATGTAGCAGCAATGGCAGTGAAAATTAGCAGCAAAGTCCAATGTTGCAACAATGTAACAAAATCACAGCAACAGTTCAAACGGCAACAATGTAGGATAATCGCAGCAAAAGTTCAAACGGCAATCCAATGACAGCGCTGTTAGAATCCGACCAAACCGCAGGCTGATATATACAGACGTGGACAAAATTGTTGGTACCCTTTGGTCAATGAAAGAAAAAGTCACAATGGTCACAGAAATAACTTTAATCTGACAAAAGTAATAATAAATTAAAATTCTATAAATGTTAACCAATGAAAGTCAGACATTGTTTTTCAACCATGCTTCAACAGAATTATGTAAAAAAATAAACTCATGAAACAGGCATGGACAAAAATGATGGTACCCCTAACTTAATATTTTGTTGCGCAACCTTTTGAGGCAATCACTGCAATCAAACGCTTCCTGTAACTGTCAATGAGACATCTGCACCTCTCAGCAGGTATTTTGGCCCACTCCTCATGAGCAAACTGCTCCAGTTGTGTCCGGTTTGAAGGGTGCCTTTTCCAGACTGCATGTTTCAGCTCCTTCCAAAGATGCTCAATAGGATTGAGGTCAGGGCTCATAGAAGGCCACTTTAGAATAGTCCAATTTTTTCCTCTTAGCCATTCTTGGGTGTTTTTAGCGGTGTGTTTTGGGTCATTGTCCTGTTGCAAGACCCATGACCTGCGACTGAGACCAAGCTTTCTGACACTGGCTAGTACATTTCTCTCTAGAATTCCTTGATAGTCTTGAGATTTCATTGTACCCTGCACAGATTCAAGACACCCTGTGCCAGACGCAGCAAAGCAGCCCCAGAACATAACAGAGCCTCCTCCATGTTTCACAGTAGGGACAGTGTTCTTTTCTTGATATGCTTCATTTTTTCGTCTGTGAACATACAGCTGATGTGCCTTGGCAAAAACTTCGATTTTTGTCTCATCTGTCCACAGGACATTCTCCCAGAAGCTTTGTGGCTTGTCAACATGTAGTTTGGCATATTCCAGTCTTGCTTTTTTATGATTCGTTTTCAACAATGGTGTCCTCCTTGGTCGTCTCCCATGTAGTCCACTTTGGCTCAAACAACGACGGATGGTGCGATCTGACACTGATGTTCCTTGAGCATGAAGTTCACCTTGAATCTCTTTAGAAGTCTTTCTAGGCTCTTTTGTTACCATTCGGATTATCCGTCTCTTAGATTTGTCATCAATTTTCCTCCTGCGGCCACGTCCAGGGAGGTTGGCTACAGTCCCATGGATCTTAAACTTATGAATAATATGTGCAACTGTACTCACAGGAACATCTAGTTGCTTGGAGATGGTCTTATAGCCTTTACCTTTAACATGCTTGTCTATAATTTTCTTTCTGATCTCTTGAGACAGCTCTTTCCTTTGCTTCCTCTGGTCCATGTCGAGTGTGGTACACACCATATCACCAAACAACACAGTGATTACCTGGAGCCATATATATAGGCCCAATGGCTGATTACAAGGTTGTAGACACCTGTGATGCTAATTAGTGGACACACCTTGAATTAACATGTCCCTTTGGTCACATTATGTTCTGTGTTTTCTAGGGGTACCATCATTTTTGTCCATGCCTGTTTCATGAGTTTATTTTTTTACATAATTCTGTTGAAGCATGGTTGAAAAACAATGTCTGACTTTCATTGGTTAACATTTATAGAATTTTAATTTATTATTACTTTTGTCAGATTAAAGTTATTTCTGTGACCATTGTGACTTTTTCTTTCATTGACCAAAGGGTACCAACAATTTTGTCCACGTCTGTATTTATACGTCCATGAAAATATCAACTGTTAGCTGCACAAAATTGCAGGAGGCTTTATAGGTGATTCCAAATCAAAAGACTATAGGGATATACGTGGCTGCGCTTTTAACTCTCTATGCCACTATAGACAGATAAGTCACCAGTCTTTTCAATATGACCGGAGGACCAGCAGGTAGGTGCAATAAGCATTCATGGTGGCGTCCCACCTCTTTGTAATTGCTAATACACTGTTACCTTCGTCTGGTCGCTTCTTTCTCTGGACGCAGACTTGATGGTCTAGCGGATATCAGCTGACTATGTCTTGTATCATCAGCGAGTTGTGCACTCCGTAGAATCGTGCGTCACCAGAGTTATTCTGTAATTCCGAAGTTAAATCACATCCAGGGGACACTCTTTGCCAGCATTCCGGTGCAAGGTGTAGCCCATACGCGTTTCGGGGGTGTGCCCCTTCATCAGTGGTAACCTTGCAGTATTTCCCCTCCTCCTTTTATATTGAGGTGAGTGTCAAGAACCGGACTGGAATCACAATATTTCACGGGTAGATATAAAGTATATTAGCAGTGTATGAGCAGCATATTAGAAGCGTATTAGCATTGTATAAGCAGCGTATTATTAGTGTATTAGCAGCATATCAGCAGTGGATTAGTAGTACATTAGCAGTATTTTAGTAGTGTATTACCAGCATTTTAGCAGTGTATTAGTAGTGTATTAGCAGTGTATTAGTAGTGTATTAGCAGTGTATTAGTAGTGTATTAGCAGTATATCAGCAGTGTATTAGTAGTGTATCAGCAGTGTCAGTGGCGTACGCACAATCCATGGGGCCCCGGTGCAAAACTGAACCATGGGGCCCCCCCTCTCCGTCGCTGCCCCCCCCCCCCCCAACCTCCCTCCACCAGCAGCAGAGTTAGGCTACTTTCACACCTGCGTTAGGTGCGGATCCGTCTGGTATCTGCACAGACGGATCCGCACCTATAATGCAAACGCTTGTATCCGTTCAGAACGGATCAGTTTGGCTGCAAGCAGCGTTTTGGTGTCCGCCTCCAGAGCGGAATGGAGGCTGAACGGAGCAAAACTGATGCATTCTGAATGGATCCTTATCCATTCAGAATGCATTGGGGCTGAACTGATCTAAGGCTGCTTTCACACTGGCGATTCTGGGTCCGCCTGTGAGATCCGTTTCAGGGCTCTCACAAGCGGCCCAAAACGGATCAGTTTAGCCCCAATGCATTCTGAATGGATAAGGATCCGTTGAGAATGCATCAGCTTTGCTCCGTTCTCCGCATTATAGGTGCGGATCCGTCTGTGCAGATACCAGACGGATCCGCACCTAACGCAGGTGTGAAAGTAGCCTAACTCTGCTATATTTCTGTAGCCTGCAACCTCTGACTGCCCAGTTGGGCTGAAACTACTACACCCAACATGTTCTGGCAGTAATAGTAAATGGATATTGGTGTAATTCTGAGCTACTAGTCTATATAATACATGTATTATATAGACTAGTAGCTCAGAATTGCACCATAGGAGAGCTAGTTATAAAGCCAGCCCCCAGCAGACCCTACTCTGAGTCTACTCTGAACTCACTCACCATAAATGTGGTGAGCAATTATGAAGACCTTTTTTTTTCTTTACAAATCTAATCTTATCTTCATTTCAGACCGGCATCTTCGCGAGCTTTTCCGGCGCCTTCTCCCTGCTGCGTCTCGGCGTTGGGAAACGTCATGTCATGACGAGGCACGCCGCACCGCCGCAACCACGGGGAGGAGAATCAGGGGGAGGAGACTGAAGGAGGGTAGGGCTGGCACGTAACACGTAACACTGGGAGGCGGGCCCCGGGTCGGCTGCCTGGTTTATACAGGCAGGCACAGGCACAGCACTACTGCAGGGCGGGGCCAGGGGTCCACAGGCGGCCAGGCCCCCTGGAGTGCCGGGCCCGGTCGCAACTGCGACCCCTGCGACCCCTGTATGTACGCCCCTGAGCAGTGTATTAGTAGTGTATTAGCAGCATATCAGCAGTGTATTAGTAGTGTATCAGCAGTGTATTAGTAGTGTATCAGCAGTGTATTAGTAGTGTATTAGCAGTATATCAGCAGTGTATTAGTAGTGTATCAGCAGTGTATTAGTAGTGTATCAGCAGTGTATTAGTAGTGTATCAGCAGTGTATTAGTAGTGTATTAGCAGTATATCAGCAGTGTATTAGTAGTGTATCAGCAGTGTATTAGTAGTGTATTAGCAGTATATCAGCAGTGTATTAGTAGTGTATTAGCAGTATATCAGCAGTGTATTTGTAGTGTATTAGCATTGTATAAGCAGCGTATTAGTAGTGTATTAGCAGCATATCAGCAGTTTATTAGTAGTGTATTAGCAGTGTATTAGTAGTGTATTAGCATTGTATCAGCAGTGTATTAGTAGTGTATTAGTAGTGTATCAGCAGTGTATTAGTAGTGTATTAGCATTGTATCAGCAGTGTATTAGTAGTGTATCTATCAGCAGTGTATTAGTAGTGTATTAGCATTGTATCAGCAGTGTATTAGTAGTGTATCAGCAGTGTATTAGTAGTGTATCAGCAGTGTATTAGTAGTGTATATTAGCAGTGTATCAGCAGTTTATTAGTAGTGTATGAGCAGTGTATTTGTAGTGTATTAGCAGTGTATTAGTAGTGTATCAGCAGTGTATTAGTAGTGTATTAGCAGTATATCAGCAGTGTATTAGTAGTGTATTAGCAGTGTATTTGTAGTGTATTAGCATTGTATAAGCAGCGTATTAGTAGTGTATTAGCAGCATATCAGCAGTGTATTAGTAGTGTATTAGCAGTGTATTAGTAGTGTATTAGCAGTGTATTTGTAGTGTATTAGCATTGTATAAGCAGCGTATTAGTAGTGTATTAGCAGCATATCAGCAGTGTATTAGTAGTGTATTAGCAGTGTATTAGCAGTGTATTTGTAGTGTATTAGCATTGTATCAGCAGTGTATTAGTAGTGTATTAGCAGTGTATAAGCAGCGTATTAGTAGTGTATTAGCAGTGTATTTGTAGTGTATTAGCATTGTATAAGCAGCGTATTAGTAGTGTATTAGCAGCATATCAGCAGTTTATTAGTAGTGTATTAGCAGTGTATTAGTAGTGTATTAGTAGTGTATTAGCATTGTATCAGCAGTGTATTAGTAGTGTATCAGCAGTGTATTAGTAGTGTATCAGCAGTGTATTAGTAGTGTATCAGCAGTGTATTAGTAGTGTATGAGCAGTGTATTTGTAGTGTATCAGCAGTGTATTAGTAGTGTATCAGCAGTGTATTAGTAGTGTATATTAGCAGTGTATCAGCAGTGTATTAGTAGTGTATTAGCAGCATATCAGCAGTTTATTAGTAGTGTATGAGCAGTGTATTAGTAGTGTATTAGTAGTGTATTAGTAGTGTATTAGTAGTGTATCAGCAGTGTATTAGTAGTGTATCAGCAGTGTATTAGTAGTGTATCAGCAGTGTATTAGTAGTGTATCAGCAGTGTATTAGTAGTGTATCAGCAGTGTATTAGTAGTGTATTAGCAGTATATCAGCAGTGTATTAGTAGTGTATTAGTAGTGTATCAGCAGTGTATTAGTAGTGTATTAGCAGTATATCAGCAGTGTATTAGTAGTGTATTAGCAGTATATCAGCAGTGTATTAGTAGTGTATTAGCAGTGTATTTGTAGTGTATTAGCATTGTATAAGCAGCGTATTAGTAGTGTATTAGCAGCATATCAGCAGTTTATTAGTAGTGTATTAGCAGTGTATTAGTAGTGTATTAGCATTGTATCAGCAGTGTATTAGTAGTGTATTAGTAGTGTATCAGCAGTGTATTAGTAGTGTATTAGCAGTATATCAGCAGTGTATTAGTAGTGTATTAGTAGTGTATCAGCAGTGTATTAGTAGTGTATTAGCAGTATATCAGCAGTGTATTAGTAGTGTATTAGCAGTATATCAGCAGTGTATTTGTAGTGTATTAGCATTGTATAAGCAGCGTATTAGTAGTGTATTAGCAGCATATCAGCAGTTTATTAGTAGTGTATTAGCAGTGTATTAGTAGTGTATTAGCATTGTATCAGCAGTGTATTAGTAGTGTATTAGTAGTGTATCAGCAGTGTATTAGTAGTGTATTAGCATTGTATCAGCAGTGTATTAGTAGTGTATCTATCAGCAGTGTATTAGTAGTGTATTAGCATTGTATCAGCAGTGTATTAGTAGTGTATCAGCAGTGTATTAGTAGTGTATCAGCAGTGTATTAGTAGTGTATATTAGCAGTGTATCAGCAGTTTATTAGTAGTGTATGAGCAGTGTATTTGTAGTGTATTAGCAGTGTATTAGTAGTGTATCAGCAGTGTATTAGTAGTGTATTAGCAGTGTATTTGTAGTGTATTAGCATTGTATAAGCAGCGTATTAGTAGTGTATTAGCAGCATATCAGCAGTGTATTAGTAGTGTATTAGTAGTGTATTAGCAGTGTATTTGTAGTGTATTAGCATTGTATCAGCAGTGTATTAGTAGTGTATTAGCAGTGTATTTGTAGTGTATTAGCATTGTATAAGCAGCGTATTAGTAGTGTATTAGCAGTGTATTTGTAGTGTATTAGCATTGTATAAGCAGCGTATTAGTAGTGTATTAGCAGCATATCAGCAGTTTATTAGTAGTGTATTAGCAGTGTATTAGTAGTGTATTAGTAGTGTATTAGTAGTGTATCAGCAGTGTATTAGTAGTGTATCAGCAGTGTATTTGTAGTGTATTAGCAGTGTATTAGTAGTGTATTAGTAGTGTATCAGCAGTGTATTAGTAGTGTATCAGCAGTGTATTAGTAGTGTATATTAGCAGTGTATCAGCAGTGTATTAGTAGTGTATTAGCAGCATATCAGCAGTTTATTAGTAGTGTATGAGCAGTGTATTAGTAGTGTATTAGTAGTGTATTAGTAGTGTATCAGCAGTGTATTAGTAGTGTATCAGCAGTGTATTAGTAGTGTATCAGCAGTGTATTAGTAGTGTATTAGTAGTGTATCAGCAGTGTATTAGTAGTGTATCAGCAGTGTATTAGTAGTGTATCAGCAGTGTATTAGTAGTGTATTAGCAGCATATCAGCAGTTTATTAGTAGTGTATGAGCAGTGTATTTGTAGTGTCCCACTAGGTATGGGTGGGCACTACACAAGGGTCAATTGGTGTGCGCATTACTCTTACTCACAAGGAACAGAAATGTCATATTTTATTCTGCATTTAATGTATGTTTTACTGTGTTGTTAGATGCAATGTACCCCTGTCTAATGCAGCAGCAGGCCTAGTTGGGTGTAATTAGACATCCCAGACACTAGAGGGAGATAGGGAGCCCCTAGTATAAATGTCCAGGCCCAGACAGGGAGAGGGAGTGCAGAGTCAGGAGTCTGAGAAGACAGAGGCCAGTAAGCCTGCTCCTGACATGCAGCTGGATAGCCCTGGCTGCTAGTGATGTCCAGGAGGCTGTTGAGAAGCTCCAGCCTGCCTGAAGAACAAGAGAGCCTAAGTTAGCTCTGAAGAGATACCCCAGTTGCAGGATTCAACCTCCTGGGAGAAACCTACAGTTATCCACCTGATAGGAGGAGGCGTCCCAGGGTAAGCCACGTGCCCCTGATAGGCAGAGGAACTTAGGAACCATTGCAAGCAGTATAATACCTGAGGAAGGAAGTAAACAAGGATATAAGCCACCCTTTTAGGCATCCGGGCCTTGGGAATTATCAAGCCAGAGTAGGAGTTCTATAAAGGACAGTGTAAAAGTTCAACCTGCTGCTGAGTGCTTGTGGAATTTACCCTCAGTGTAACTTGCATGTCTATTGCCTGCCATACTTGTGAATAAGCCCCTTTTTGTGGAACTGTAATCTGAAGACTATACTACTCCCTGCTGTACAAAGTTGGATTGTCCAGTAAAGTTTATGTTTGGTTCACTGCATACTTGTGTACCTTCATCTTTCCAATCACCAACCGGCGTGCCACCGGCCAAAGGCACTGGCGTCACGAATACCACAGGGACCTTGCCCCAGGCACACAAAATACCTGTAACATCCAGGGCACCTCAACTACCATCAGGCCTGGTCCCTATCTACAGAGCGTGCCCCAGAGGAACTGTGTCTACCTCTCCTTCACTGCCACGCGCCTGCCCAGGGTTCATCCAATATAGTGAGTACCCTCGATTGCCCATAACTGTGACCTCACTTCGGCATACCCTGCAGGTCTGGCGTGTTGCATAAATTGGCGTCACGAACAGGATCCGAATATTCCTGCGCCATAGCGGATTTAAAAACTGTGTGCTGAAAGTTATCTTAAAGTGACATGCCCCAATTGTTTTACTAAAAATTGCTGGGCCAAAGTGAACTGTAATAATTGCGGTGTGAAGATTGCATTGTATGGACTGTTTTCTGCTTATTTAAGCCACCGCTTGCTGTCAATGAATAGACAGCTATTTTGCTCAAAGATGGCCGCTGAGCTTGCTTGAAATTGTTTGCTGCGTCATCTTCATCATAAATTGGCGGTAAAAATTGGCGCCTTCTGCTAAAAGTGCGGGAAGGCTGTATGCTGGCGCCACCGCCCTGTCTGGACATTTGCATGTCTGCTGTGATGGACTCCGCCTCCCCAATACTGGAGTACCTGGGGGGCGGCCTCCCAGTGCAATGGGAGGATCTGTCTGAACTTATTGGCGCCACCCTGTCGCTCTCCAGAGAAGTATCGAGCATGTTGAGGAGTGAGGACTTTCCTGATGATATGTCCGCGCCTGACTTATTAACAATGAATATGACTGGTGTTGAGCGAGAGGACGCTCCACCGGCCTACTCTCCGGGACCGGAGAGACCCGCCTGCCCGCCACCGAGGACGCAACCGGAGACCTATTATGGCTCCTGGAGAGACTTCTTCCAGCCCTCGTTCAAGTGGTCAGCTCTAATGGCAGAGATCCGGGAGGCCGCAATAAAGAAGACGACTAAAACCAAGATTTACTACGAAGAACTGGCAAAAACCGTTCATGAGTGCCACACTGACACCCAACCCCACCTGGAAAGGAGAATGGGGTTGGTTGTGGCCTTTGACAAGGACCGAGGCTTCGGTTTTATAAAAGACTACCTGACTGGACGAGACTTATATGTCAACAGGAGGTCCGTCAAGCGGAGTTACCTCCCAGAACGTCTACACAACCTCCGCGAGGGAGAGGAGGTTGAATTTACCCCTGCTGAGGGCCTGCGAGGCCCCTACGCCACTGCCGTGTCCCGTCCTAAGAAGAAGACAGAGGACTGGGACTTTGATGAGGACTACTCTGGCTGCGAGCGTGAGTCTGTGCGCTCTCCGGAGGACAACCCTGGCTGCGAGCGCGAATCTGAATGCTCTCCAGGACCGGCCCATCACGCCTTCCAAGAACGGGGCTCTTTCATTGGCCCAAATGTGTTCTGGCAGCCGACAGTGGTAGAGAAGAGGGTTAGCCCATGGCCCTCACCTGAGTTGCCTCGCAGGGAGAAAACTATCCGTGAGCTTCAGGATGCAGAGAGATTCCGAGCTACCCTGGAGAATATCCGCAGAGGGAGGAAAGCGGACGCCTCACCTGAGCCTGCAGCGGCTGCGCAGGACGAACCACCCACCGCCCAAGTGCCGACAACGACAGCGGAGACCAGCGATCCCGACTCCGAAAGCCTGGACGACCAGATCGTGCGGCTGGAGCTGAAACTGCGGGAGCTACGCCAGATTGCCACCGCCAGGATCCGGACTCCACCTGGCCTACAACGTAAGGACCCGGACGTCTCCGGGTCTAAGGTGAGAGTACCTGTCCCTGCCAGTCGTCCCTCCTTAGTACCGGCACCTGCGGTGGGATCCTCATACGCTGTGCACCGGCGCACAGAGCCAGTCGTCCCAGAACCCACCGGACCGCTTGCAGCAGCGGTACCCAGGCCAGTGCAGCAGCCCGCGATTGTTATGCCTGCTCCGGTGAGGTCAGCGACTGTGATAACCCCTAGGCCTATGGGGCCTATACCTATTAGGGGTCCGTTTATGTTGCAGTTGCCCCCCAATACTGTGTTGTGGGCACATCCATCTGTTGAACCTCAGTACAGGCCCAATATACAAATGGAGCCAGGGAGCACCACTGAGATGCCTAGTGGATATGACTTGCCCCTGTGAATTGGCCTGCTAGGCCCTTGATGTTTGCTTGTTTTGCCAAGGGATCCTAAAGAAGAGTTAACCCTTTCAGGACAGGAGTCCTTCGTTGTTTTGGCCCTCTGTTGCTGCTGCCAGTTACCCACGGCTCAGTGGAGGCGGTGAGCCACTGAAGTACCACATGCAGCAAGGCCATCTTGTTTACAGGACCTCCTGCCTGCTTTCTCAGAGTGAAAACCCAGTTGTGCCTGTTTTCATGTTGCACCTTTTAACCCTTTAACCCCCTTTTCAGGTTGATTAAGGGTATTACAGCACTACTTTGATGTGTATGCCATTTAAATAATGTGGACTATTTTATGTGCTGCTATTTTATTATGCAACTGGAATTTAAAAGAATTGGGCCCAGGGATAGACTCAAATGCACATGAGCCTCTGAGATTTTGCTACTATTTTAAAGTATTGTGCCCAGAGATGGACTCCACCCCGTGTGAGCCTCTGTGAATTCTTGCTACACTGTATGGTCGCCTCTGCCTATATCTCTACTTAGCTGTGGAATGAACAAAAAAAAAGAAAAGAACCTGGGTACGGACTCATTTTAAATGCTTTGAGCCTCCAAAGAACTGTTATTTAATGTTTACATTTTCCATGGACTACAACTGTTCTATCATGGACAATTTGCACTTAAAAAGTATTATATGGACTATCCTGGTATTTATTGTTACGCTGTGCCAGGTCAGCGCCCCTGTTCCCATTGTTTTATCCTGAGAGAAGAGAACGACGCCCCTTTTCACCATTACTTGCTCCTATTCCAGTGGAACTGCCTAATATATGTATACATATAATGTATATTTTGCAAATGTAGATGTGTTTTCCTGCTTTGCTTTATTGTCCTCATTACAGGTGCAGTATCCAGCTGTGCAGGTACCCTCCATGTTGCGCCGAGGACGGGCAACGTTATAGCGTGGGGGTATGTAGTGTCCCACTAGGTATGGGTGGGCACTACACAAGGGTCAATTGGTGTGCGCATTACTCTTACTCACAAGGAACAGAAATGTCATATTTTATTCTGCATTTAATGTATGTTTTACTGTGTTGTTAGATGCAATGTACCCCTGTCTAATGCAGCAGCAGGCCTAGTTGGGTGTAATTAGACATCCCAGACACTAGAGGGAGATAGGGAGCCCCTAGTATAAATGTCCAGGCCCAGACAGGGAGAGGGAGTGCAGAGTCAGGAGTCTGAGAAGACAGAGGCCAGTAAGCCTGCTCCTGACATGCAGCTGGATAGCCCTGGCTGCTAGTGATGTCCAGGAGGCTGTTGAGAACCTCCAGCCTGCCTGAAGAACAAGAGAGCCTAAGTTAGCTCTGAAGAGGATACCCCAGTTGCAGGATTCAGCCTCCTGGGAGAAACCGACAGTTATCCACCTGATAGGAGGAGGCGTCCCAGGGTAAGCCACGTGCCCCTGATAGGCAGAGGAACTTAGGAACCATTGCAAGCAGTATAATACCTGAGGAAGGAAGTAAACAAGGATATAAGCCACCCTTTTAGGCATCCGGGCCTTGGGAATTATCAAGCCAGAGTAGGAGTTCTATAAAGGACAGTGTAAAAGTTCAACCTGCTGCTGAGTGCTTGTGGAATTTACCCTCAGTGTAACTTGCATGTCTATTGCCTGCCATACTTGTGAATAAGCCCCTTTTTGTGGAACTGTAATCTGAAGACTATACTACTCCCTGCTGTACAAAGTTGGATTGTCCAGTAAAGTTTATGTTTGGTTCACTGCATACTTGTGTACCTTCATCATTCCAACCACCAACCGGCGTGCCACCGGCCAAAGGCACTGGCGTCACGAATACCACAGGGACCTTGCCCCAGGCACACAAAATACCTGTAACATCCAGGGCACCTCAACTACCATCAGGCCTGGTCCCTATCTACAGAGCGTGCCCCAGAGGAACTGTGTCTACCTCTCCTTCACTGCCACGCGCCTGCCCAGGGTTCATCCAATATAGTGAGTACCCTCGATTGCCCATAACTGTGACCTCACTTCGGCATACCCTGCAGGTCTGGCGTGTTGCATATTTGTAGTGTATTAGCAGTGTACTAGTAATGTACTAGCAGATCAGCAGTGTATTAATAGTGTATGAGCAGTGTATTTGTAGTGTATTAGCAGTGTACTAGTAGTGTATTAGCAGTGTACTAATGTGCTAGCAGATCAGCAGTGTATTAATAGTGTATTAGCAGTGTATTAGTATTGAATTAGTACCTTATTAGCAGTGTATTACCACTGTATTAGAGGCGTATTAGTAGTGTATGAGTAACATATCAGTAGTGTATTAGGAGCATATTAGCAGCATATAAGCAGTGTATTAGCAGCGCATTAACAGTGGTTTGGTGCAGGTGTTCATGTGATCGCACTGCATAAGACCCGGCGCAGGAGGCCACGATGATGTCATTGCAAACTCTTATGTCATTCTACTGCCTCATGTTTCAGGCCTAGTGTCCGGCGGCCTCTGAGGCTGATTGGGAACTGCTACCCCCCTCGAAGGCAGATCGGCTGCCGTCTGAGGCAAGATTCTCATGTCGCCTCGTGGCAGATGCAGCCGTGTCCTTGTCTGTTTTTTTTTGCCCTTCGTTTATGTCATTTGTTTCCCAAGTGCATTACTAGGCTGCAGGGGGGTTTCCGGAGCCTCTCTGTTAGCGGTTTTTCTCTAGGCAGGTTTATGCTGGTTATATGATGAGGCATCAGACCTCCAACCCGTGAATATTTCCCTGTGCAACGAATATCTGATTTGCTCTGATCAGGAGACTCTCCTACCAATGGTCGGATGCCATCCCAGCCGTTTTCACATACCCATGGACTTCACTGGGCGTATTTGGTCCACGCCGCGAACCAAAGCACTACATGTCTCACCCTCGGTGTAAAAACAAGCATGTGTGAATAAACACATTATGCTCAATGGATCCGTGTGCTATAGAAATCCGTGTGGAGAACACGGACAGCACACATCCGTGATTCACTGATGTGTGAATGAGGTTTTGGTGTCAGAGAATACGGGGCGGAGAGATTCCAAGGGGGAGCGGCAGATCCTGCAGCCACCAGGTGGCGCCCTTTCTCCGTGGTCGGATGCTTGCTCATGGATGAGTGTCACCTTGACTGCTATAATGCAATTAGCTCTTAATGCAATGAAAACAGCAGGTGTCCGGTCCCGGGTACGGAGGGGGGAACGAATGCACTGTATGTGGCTCAGCTGTTAAACCGGGGCGGGGGACATGTGGACACCCCTGGAGTGCAGGAATAACCCTGCTCTCCAGCTGAGACATCCTCGTAACGATGAAATCACAGAGAACCTGCAGAGATAACAAAGCGCATCGTCTGGGTATGTCACACAGCAGACAGTTGCCGGAGGGCCGCTCATAAACCCTCATCCAAAAAAAGCGCCACATACCCTGCATGCCACCCTGTCTCCTAGTCACATGCTTCAGGCTGCCCAGAGACATGAGCCTGTTCCCAAAATGCCCGCAGTGATGATCAGTCCTGAAATCGCATCTTCTCTCGGACTGTTAAATAGGTTGGCTCATCTGGCATATTGGTGATATGTTATTAACGTCACATAGGTGCAGGACCTGCTCCAATCTCCAGAACGGGCCCTCTGAAGTGAAGAAGAGCATACTGCGCATGTGCTTTGTGCTCTCCGTTCACCTCTCTGGTAGTCCTGAAAATAGCCGAGCGAGCGCGCAAGTGCGGCCACCTCTCCATTTGCCACTATGGGACTTCCAGTAATAGCCAAGCTAATTTTGGAACTTCCATAGGTGAACGGAGGGTGACTGCGCATGTGCGGCTGCTCTCTGTTCACTTTGGTTGCCCCCTTCTGATGATAGGTGGGACCTGCACCTGTTTGACATTGATGGCATATCCTAGCGCCTGTCCGCAGGTTGTGTCTGGTATTGCAGCTGTGGTGCTCTTTTTGGAAGAAAGCATCCATCATTTTCTAGGCCTGGAGCAATGGCGTACATACAGGGGTCGCTGTTGCGCCTGTGGACCCCCCCCCCCCCCCCCCAGGCCTCTGGCAGGGGCCCCGCTGTACTCACATGTAATGGAGCGCTCTGATGGGGCCCAGCATAAAGTACAATGGCAATTTCAGGCCCCATCAGAGCGCTCCATGCCTCCATTACATGTATAATTATAATATTGGGGGGGGGGGGGAGCGTGCACTCACACTCACATGGCCGGGCAGTTCCGTTTCCATAGTGAAACCTCTCTGCTCCCTGCTTCACTGATCTTCAGAGCTCAGGAGCTCCCCCTGCTGGCCCCACATCGCGCTGCTGGCTGTGGGAGGAGAGCTGAAAGCCCAGGAATCTGCCTCCTGTCATCAGGGAAGAAGGTAAATATGTTTTTTTTATATAACGCTGCAGACTTGGGGCGGGGGGGGGGGGTGTTTGATGGGCACAACTAGAGTGAGGTGAGGGGGCACAATAGTGGGCACCTCTACTGAGGAGCACCTAATCTGCTATAACAAATTTGAGGGGGCACCTAATCTGGCATTACTACTGTGAGGGGGGCACATATGAAGGCATAACTATGAGGGAGCACATATGAAGGCATAACTACTGTGAGGGGGCATGTAATCTGGCATAACCACTGTGAGGGGCACATATGTGGGCATATCTACTTTCAGGGGGCATATAACTGGGCATAAATACTGTGAAGGGGCACATAATCTGCCATAACAACTGTGAGGGGCACATAATCTGGCATTACTACTGTAAGGGGACACAATCTGGGCATTACTACTGTGAGGGGGCACATATTTGGCATTACTACTGTGAGGGGCACATAATCTGGCATTACTACTGTGAGGGGGCACATATTTGGCATTACTACTGTGAGGGGCACATAACTGGGCATTACTACTGTGAGGGAGGCACATATCTGAGCATAACTACTGTAAGGGGACACATATTTGGCATAACTACTATGAGGGGGCACATATCTGGGCATAACTACTGTGACAGGAACAAAGGTGGGCATAACTACTGTGAGGAGCCACAAGTTGGGCATTAGTACTGCGTGGTTGCACTTAGGGGAAATGTCCTAGATTATCATGCTGTACAGGCCAGCACAGCGCCCCCTGCTGGTGATTTCACAGGGGCAGTCACCATCCTTTCCTTATGTGATTATTCTTTTTTTCTCACCACAGGGACCTTCACGCGGACATCACGCCAACGCCAGTGACAACCTGGATGAGGTAGGACCAGATTATTAGGACTGGGTGAGTGTAGCCATGCATTGGGCTTAGGGCTCTTTAACACGAGCTGATCCTGTGCGGGTAATCCACTGCGTGAAAGAGAGCCAAGCCCCATTCCGGACAGCAGAGACACGGAGCAGTAACATGACTGATAATGCTCCGTGCCTCTCTGTGATCTTTTTACTACAAAATCACAGTGAGATAAAGTTGTCACCGTGATTTTGTAGTAAAAAGATCACAGTCAGTCATGTTACTGCTCCGTGTCTCTGCTGTCCAGAATGGGGCTTGGCTCTCTTTCACGCAGCGGCCTGGAGAACCCCTTTAAGAACTTTAAAGGTCGCCATACACATAAGCGAAAAGGTGACCAAGCGTGAAGACTTCATATACGTAAAGGGGTCTCCCAACTCAGAGGAAAGAAGGATGGTTTGCTCTCAGGGGACATAAGCCTCCTCCAGAGCAGTTGCATAGTCCCCATTCCCTCTTGAAATCACATGCATGTTCGGTCGAACAGAGCATGTGTGAGAGTCGTGAAGATGTGACGAGAGTTCTGTTAGCCAATGTGGCCACCATGACAGCCATGCAGCCCTCCAGGATGTAGGCAGGTCCATTATTCTGGAGTCCAGGTTGGGCATACACCACAAGATATGCGCTGTCACAGGGGGTGCACAGACGTCTCTTCATCTTCTTCTCCAGCTCAGTTGGGGTCCCCTGGGCCTGACAACCAGGGCTGGGCGCAGCCCTCTAATTAGCGCTCCTGCAGAGTGCGAGGCATGGAGCCTGTAATCTTCTCTCCAGACGCTCCATTCTGTGAGATGTATGGGAACGGTCGTCTTCACGGAGAGGACCATGTGACCCGTCAGGGGTGAGCCGCCCTGCTCCGTCTGTGGCTCTCGTGGTTTGTGGTCCACAGTGGTAGAGACTTTGAGTAATGCAGCCCCGAAAAACACAGTAAGGTGCGTCCATGTGAGACATGTCACCAGTCAGGAGAAGAAGGGACAGTGAAGTATATCAATCTGGTAATCCATAAAATCTGATAATGCGGCACCTGCCCAATACACCAGCAACTAGATTATTTACACTCACAGCCTATGATCAGTCAGTCGGGATCCGGTTAGAGAACTAGTTAGTAGGCTAATCCCTGTCTCCTTCTCTATCCAGACATTCTCGGCTGGGATCACAGTTTATCAGGAGCCGGTTAGAGAACTAGTTAGTAGGCTATTCCCTGTCTCCTCTATCCTGACATTCTCGGCTGGGATCACAGTCAGTCAGAAGACGGTTAGAGGACTAGTTAGTAGGCTACACCCTGTCTCCTCCTCTATCCTGACAATCCCAGCTGTGATCTGTCAGCCATGACCCAGTTAGAGAACTAGTTAGTAGACTGTTCCCTGTCTCCTCCTCTATCCTGACAATCCCAGCTGTGATCAGTCAGCCATGACCCAGTTAGAGGACTAGTTAGTAGGCTGCTCTCTGTTTTCTCCTCTATCCTGACATTCCCGGCTAGGATCAGTCAGTTAGGAGACGGTTAGAGGACTAGTTAGTAGGCTGCTCCCTTCCTCCTCGATCCTGACATTCCTGTCTGGGATTACAGTCATTCAGGAGTTAGTTAGAGGACTAGTTAGTAGACTGTTCCCTGTCTTCTCCTCTATCCTGACATTCCTGGCTGGGATCAGTCATTCAGGAGTTGGTTAGAGGACTAGTTAGTAGGCTGCTCTCTTTCTCCTCTTCTATCCTGACATTCCCAGCTGGAATCCCAGTAACTCAGGGGCCAGTTAGAGGACTAGTTAGTAGGCTGCTTCCTGTCTCCTCCTCCATCCTGACATTCCCGGCTGGGGTCACAGTCAGTCAGGAGCCATTTAGACTAGTTAGTAGGCTGCTCTCTTTCTCCTCTTCTATCCTGACATTCCCAGCTGGAATCCCAGTAACTCAGGGGCCAGTTAGAGGACTAGTTAGTAGGCCGCTCCCTGTCTCCTCCTCTATCCTAACATTCCTGGCTGGGATCAGTCAGTCGGAAGTTGGTTAGAGGACTAGTTAGTAGGCTGCACTGTCTCCCTCTCTATCCTGACATCACTGGCTAGGATCACAGTCATTCAGGAGCCGGTTAGAGGACTAGTTAGTAGGCTGCTCCCTGTCTCAATACTGTGAGTTAGTGTGACATGCAGATGACCAGCATCGCTCTTAGAATCACTGCACACTTCACTTATTTGGGCAGTTGTCTGCCCATTTTGATGCCAGTTTTCATGCCCAGAACCTGTTCGGGCCAGGCTGAACTCCACTGTATCCTTTGCAGGGCATCAACCTCTGTATGTTGGCAGTGCAGGGTCAGTTTCCCAAATTCATTTAACCCCTTAAAAACATCAGTTACTTATTCAAAAAAGTGAAAAGTGTCTGTCTGCCCACTTTGATGCCAGTTTTGATGCCCAGAACCTGTTTGGGCCAGGCTGAACTCCACTGCATCTGATGCTGGTTATCACCCTCTGTATGTTGGCAGTCGGGGTCACTGGCCCGAATTCATTTAACCCCTTCAAAAACATCACTTATTCAAAAAAAGTGAAAAGTGCCCGTCTGCCCAATTTAATGCCAGTTTTCACGCCCAGAACCTATTCGGGCCAGGCTGAATTCTATTATTCGTAATGCGGGGCATCACCCTCTGTATGATGGCAGTGCAATATCACTGGCCCGAATTCATTTAACCCCTAAAAAACATCACTTATTCAAAAAAGTGAAAAGTGTCTGTCTGCCCACTTTGATGCCAGTTTTGATGCCCAGAACCTGTTCGGGCCAGGCTGAACTCCACTGTATCTGATGCAGGGCATCACCCTCTGTATCTTGGCAGTGCGAGATCACTGGCCCAAATTTTATTTAATTCCTTAAATTACACTTTTTTTGTGCCCACTTTGATGCCCATCTTTAGTATTTTAATGCCACTTTCAACTGATTTACGTTAAGGACAGCTTACTGAAACTTTTTCTATTACTGTTGATAAGGTGTCCGCAAAATCCTTAAAAAAAAATAAAAAAAATACAAATGATGTGAATAAGAAACCAACTTCAGCCTCGTCCGGTTAGAGGACTAGTTAGCAGGCTGCTCCCTGTCTTCTCCTCTATCCTGACATTCCCGGCTGGGATCAGTCAGTCTGGAGCCGGTTAAAGGACTAGTTAGTAGGCTGCTCCCTGTCTCCTCCTCTATCCTGACTTTCCTGGCTGGGATCAGGAGCCGGTTAGAGGACTAGTTAGTAGGCTGCTCCCTCTCTCTTCCTCCGCCTCTCCTGACATTCCTGGCCGGGATTAGTCAGTCAGTGTGCAGGGCGCAGGGAGGAAGTGACACCGCTCTGCTCTGTCTGCTGCTCCCTGGATGTGAGGGCTTTTCTCGGACTGTGGATCTAGCAGGAGCCCGAGATGGGACACTGGGGTGTGTGGAGCCCGGGACGGCGGGCGCTGGCGCTCCTTCTCCTCATACAGGTGAGTGACCAGAGTCCTGGTAGAAGGGCGGGAATGGGACAGACTGTGTGGGTGAGAGGGAGAGACTGCGGTCCCTCATTCACTGGGAACGAGGAGCCATGGGAGCCCTTCGACTGACACAGGAGGTCCTGACACTGCGCCCCGAGACCCTGCAGCCCGAGACCCCTGCACTGCACCCTGAAACCCAGGCACTGCACCCTGAGACCCCTGTACTGCGACCCGAGACTACTGCACTGCACCCCGAGACCCCTGTACTGCACCACGAGACTACTGCACTGCACCCCGAGACCCCTGTACTGCACCACAAGACTACTGTACTGCACCCTGATACCGACACTGCACCCTGAAACCCAGGCACTGCACCCGGGACCCCTGTACTGCACCCTGAAACCCAAGATCCCTGTACTGCACCCCGAGACCTGGGCACTGGTCCCCGAGACCCCCGGCACTGGTCCCCGAGACCCTTGGCACTGGTCCCCGAGACCCCTAACACTGCACCCCGAGACCCCGGCAGTGCCCTCTAAGAGACTCTGACAATGCTCCCCCTGACATTGCTTTCCCACAAGACTAAGGCAGCAGCGCCCTTCCCCAAAGAGACCCTGGCAGCGCCCTTAAACCCCCCCGCGCAATTCTGCCACTTAACGTTGCCCCCCCCCCCCTCAGTAAATAGTCACCTCAGACTTCCCCGCCGGGATCTCACTGCCCCCCTTCCAGCTGATGAGGGCAGTGTCTGGAGGCAGCTATCACGTATAATGTTCTGTATGGGGGGGTGTACGTATATGCTGCACCGTGTAGCACGCTGCGGGTCAGTAAGGGGGTGTAGACAATATGATTACCTGGTTACTATTTTTTCTAGTGCAGATTACATGGTTACCGGATTACTATGCTTTGGGGTGGGGGCAGTGGATTTTGGGCACTCATGTGATGGACAGGACCTTTTGTGTGCCGGATTCCTGTGCAGTATAAATAGTGGCTCTCATCGGGGAGCGGGTGTCTCATGCTGCAGGTTATTCATGGCTCTGGTGCCTTCTTGTCTTCTGCTCCGTCTCCTCCTTCTCCACTGCCCTGCGGGGGATCCACAGCAGGTCGCGTGGGGTTAGGGACCTGGCGTCTTGCCAATTAAAAGACTTACAATGCCCCCCTCCCCATCATTAATAATCGGTTATTACAATCGGTGTGAATGCATCAGCTGGACCTCTTACTATTTCACTGAGGACATCATTTACCCAGGACACAGCAGTAAGGTGTCTACTGCAACTACTGCAACCCAGCCCAGGTTATGCTGAGGTATGTAGTGCGTGTCATCAGTGATGACGCTCAGGCCTCCACGGTGGGTGTGGATACCTCACATGGTCCTTGGAATGGAGAGACATAGTGGAGGAGCCTTCACTCAGAAGAGCCTGCCAGCTTGTGCCATCTGGTGATGTTAACTCTCTTGCACACGACCGTATGGCTTTTTCAGTATTTTGCGATCCACAAAAAATAAGTATGACGTCTGTGTACATTCCGTTTTTTGCGGAACGGAACAGCTGGCCCCTGATAGAACAGTACTATCCTTGTCCGTTATACGGACAATATTAGGACATGTTATATCTTTAAACGGAAATACGGAAATGGAAGGCATAAACGGAGTACCTTCAGTTTTTTTTTTTTGTGGATCCATTGAAATGAATGGTTGGTTCCGTATACGGAACGCAAAAAACGGAACGTAAGCGGGAAAAAAAACGTTTGTGTGCAAGAGTCCTTATGCAGCTTACTGATGGCAAGTAGAAATGCCTGTAGGGTTCTCCTGTAAAAATGTCTCCCTGCTGGGCCTAGAGGTACATTTCCCTGGGCTTTGGTTGGTAGAAACGTCACCTCCAGTTCTGTGCTGTAAGATCGTCTCTGGCCTAGGTTTAGAGGGACGTCTACCTTGACTTTGGTTAGTAGAAATCTCTCCTCTAGCCCAATCCTTTAGGGTGGTCCCTGTTCTGTAGGAACGTTTTGAAACCTGTCCTGTATGGATGTCTACCTTTGCCTTGGTTTAGTCATAGCATCCACTTCAGTCCTGTCCTGTAGGAATGTCTCTGGCCTGGGTGGAAAGGGATGTCTACCTTGACCTTTGGTTAGCAGGAACATTTCCTCCATCCCATTACTTTAGGGTCGTCCCTGTCCTTTAGGAACGTCTCCAAACTTGTCCTGTATGGACATTCTCCTTGGCCTTGATTAGTCAACACATCTGCTCCTGTCCTGTCCTGTAGGAATGTCTCCAAACCTGTCTTGTATGGATGTCCTCCTTGGTTAGTCAAAATATCTGCTCCAGTTCTGTCTTGTGGTAACCTCTCTGGCCTGGGTCTAGAGGGACATCTACCTTGATCTTCGGTTAGTAGGAATGTCTTCTCCAGCCCATTATTTTAGGGTTGTCCCTGTCCTATATGAAGGCCCTCCTTGGCCTTGGTTAGTCAAAACGTCTCCTCCAGTCCTGTCCTGTAGGAATGTCTCTGGCCTGGGTCTAGAGGTTCTAAAATACAAGCACCAGTATTTGGTTAGTAATTTTGCATCAGTATTTATACGCCAAAACTAGGAGTGGGTCCAAAACACAGAAGAGGCACAAATATTTCTATGATACCTTTTCTCTGTAGGTTCTACTACTTGTTTTGGCTTACAAATACTGATCAAATACTGACCAAATACTGACCATGTGAAAGAGGCCTAAGGCTGGGTTCACAAATGACTTATTAGCTGCAGATTTTTTGCAGCAGAAAATATTCTGCATAATCTGCAGCAGAAAAAAATGCACCTGAGGCCTTATTCACACAGTCAGTGTTTGGTCAGTGATTTCTATCAGTGATTTTGAGCCAAAACGAGGTGCGGCTCTAAACACAGAACAGCTGCAGACCTTTCCATAATATCTTATGTCTGTGTAGCCTCTACTCCTGATTTTGGCTTACAATCACTGATGGAAATCACTGACCAAACACTGATGTGTGAATGAGGCTAAAGGGTGTGTTCATACGCTGCAGATTTTGTGGCAGAAAAGCTGCAGATTAGATGCAGTTTAATTCTTTGCAATTGAAAAGGTGTATAATGCCACCTGCACATGTTGCGGAATACGTGCAAATACGTTTCCGGACAGATTTCCCTGCGGAAAATCTGCAGCGTATTACAGGACCAGCAAAGTCTATGAGATTACACCAATCCCCTTTACGCAGTGGATTTTTTCCATGCGGAAATTGACCTGCCGTGCGGATTTCAAATTTAATAGCGTGTCAATAATGTTTGTGATTTTAGCTGCGGATTTCACCTTTTTCAATGTAAGGGTGAGATCTGCGGCAAAACCGCATCAAAACCGCACCAAAAACCGCCTTTAGAAATTGCGGATTTTGTACGGATATGCTGCAGAAACGCACATAAATCCTCACGGAAATTCCTGTGCTCATCCGCTCTCGTGTACAGGTAGCCTTAGGACACATGCACACGGTGCAGATTTAGGACTCCTGCACACGAACGCGTGCGCCCCGTGGCCGTATTGCGGACCGCATTTGCATATCTGCAATACACGGGCACCGTTCCGTGTGCATTCCGCATCACGGATGCGGACCCATTCACTTTAATGGGTCCGTAAATACGGAGATGCGGAATGGAATCCTACAGAAGCACTACGGATTGCTTCCGTGGGGTTTCATCCCGAACTGCCATTCCGCAAAAAGATAGAACATGTCCTATCTTTTTGCGGAATGGGCGGATCGCGGACCCATTAAAGTGAATCGGTCCGCGATCCACTGTGGCTGCCCCGCGGTCGGTGTTTGTTCATTGTGGCCCGCAATTTGCGGGCCGCAGCTCGGCCACGCGGTGCACACGTTCGTGTGCAGGAGGCCTTATGTGCAGAAAATCTACATGAATGTACAAAAAACGCACATGAATCCGCACTATTTATTGCTGTTTTACTGCCCTTTTTTGTGCGGTTTATGGTGCAGATTTTCCGCAGATCACGGTTGACATTTCAAAATCCACACGGCAGGTCAAGTTCCGCACCTAAGTAACAAAGCAAAGTTTTCATGAGATTTGTCCTCAGATTTGTTACCGTTGCTGATGCGTCACCACCTGCAAATGGCAGTATTGCTGCTGCGTCACCGGCCGGCCATTGGTATTGTTGCTGCTGTATTGGTACTCTACTGGGGGTCATTTTCTATTATGTTTACTAATTTTTTGCATAAAAAGACCAGTTTTGCAACTCTTTTAAACATCCGTGTGACAATATTTTGTTGCACAGGTGCCTATTCGCCGCATTCAACACTTGGGGGTGGCAGGGGTGTGCTTGGGGCATTGCCAAATTTACTAACATTTACGCCTAAAAATGGAGTGTAAGGTCAAGGGCTGAAGTAGCTTTTACGCTTTGAGCAAGGACTGCCGGAGGTGCGCCTAATTCATGACGACACGCACACCTTGTCATAAATGACCTGAATCCTGCGGCAGCGCAGCGGGGGAAACGAAGACCGGTGTCAAACTCTGGTCTTTGTAAATGACCCCCACCTCCTTTCTACTTCTCCTTGAGCGGCTCAGCTGTTGTGTAGATGGTGGGGGGGGGGGGGGGGGGCTTTATCTGGGGCCCCCTGCAGGTACTGGTTACATAGGTGTCAGGAAACAGTGGAAGCTGTGAGATCAGAGGAGCGTGAAATCTCTATTTAACAAGTAAATTGAGTTCGTGCACATGAAAGGGGGGAGATTACAGGCAAACACCCCCCCTCCCCTCCTGCCGTAATGACACATTTCTCCATTGTGTAAAGTGTACTCTGCAGATCGTTGCACTCCGCATTCCTACACTGCGGCAGGGTGTGCTGCAGGCTGCATCCATTCATCAGGTGTGTAATCTGGGGGTCAATATGGAGCCCATTGTACTCTCACACACAAGATCCTATTTTGTGACTTCCCTCGAGTGTGCGCATCCTGCAAGCGCCACTATAATAGTTCAGGGTCCTCTTCCAAGGGCAGATCTCGGCCGATTTCATTTGTCAGCAGCATGCCCCCTCTGATAGGATCACCCGACAGACGGTCATGATTGAGAATAAGCGCTTGCTCCTCATGGTCAGCCCTCGACGTGTCTAATCCATGGTTGTTCTCACAAAATGCTTGGGGTCAAAGTATTTCCACACTGCAGCCAGGTCATGTTTGATGACTGCACTGTGTGAACACACACTACATATTTGTTGGTATCTGCTGATTAATGTATAATGAGTACACCGCCATACACAGTAGTGTATCGTCGGCTGAACCCTTCAGTCTAATCATGTATGTGGGGAGATCTTGACTCTCCCCCAACAGATGATGTCAGAGGAGAGAAGGATCAGACGAAGTTCTCCAAGGAGATATGCCATCACCAGTGGCTTGCTCCTATCCTACCATTCGGCTGACCAGGACGTGGATCTTTATGGTGGAGTTAGGAAAGATAACTGTTGGTTGTACGATCGTTTGGCCAACATCTATTGAATGTGTATGGCAGTCTTCAAGGTGCCCATAGATCTTCAACAGATGTCGACTGCTATCTCCCCACTCCCCCATACACATTTGGTTTGGCCCAGCAGTAGGGAGAGAGGACAAAGCTGCTGCTGGGCCCTCCGGGTGGTGGCTTTTTTCCCAGGGGAACAAATGGATCATGCAAAAAAGTTTACTTTGCCCAGTCCTTCTACCTCCTCCTGGCATCATCTGTCGGGGGAGAATCAGGGGCTCTCCATACACATTAAGTGTTCATTAGGTTCAGCCAACAATACACTAAAGTTTATGGGGGCCTTTAATCTGTCAACATGAAGATGACGAGGGGGTGGGTATCACCATGTAGGGTGAATGATAAGGTAGCAGGTGCCACATCTGCAGTTCCCCAGCTACCATGGTAAGGAATGTGGAGAACTCCTGAACACAGCAGATTATTTGGGGGTCGAGAGGGGGTGTCTTGCAGCATTGACTCCTTTTTCCTTCCCGTTGTGGTGTGGATTTTGGATGCACAAAACAGAAGGCCTTTCCTCCAGATTAGCTCAGCTTCCTTGCTTTGTCTTTGAGGTCTGAGCTCTATTACTGGCACTTGAAACGACGTCCTGATCCACTAAATCATAGCACAAAGGAGTCGGGTGCGCAGGCGGAAGGTGGGGGGAATCTAGGAAACAGATTAATCTGTCCTAAATGTGTCCTGGAGTCAAGGACAAGGTCAATGTGACTGTCATTGAAGCACCTCATCAATCAAGGGTGAAGTTGGGGAGCAATCATAGCGCTAGAAAGCTGCCCCACCGTTTGATCACCTTCATAGGTGGGGCCCTTCCAACTCTGCACTACAGGGCCACAGATATTCAACTGTGTCTTCCCTAGAACAATGACGTTCTGGAGCTTGCCCAGTCTGGAGCCACACATGGTGGTTGCATCCGTGTGTGATGTCCTGCTTGTATCATGGTTCGGTCATGGAAACATCTCATATTGGGAAGATGATCCATGGCACTAATGGGATCGTCCTCCTTATTATATAGGAATGACTTCTTGAAGGAATGAAAAGTCTCGCCTTCTGGTCGTGCCTTAATGTTATTACCTTGGATCAATGTTGTCCTTCTCATAGTGATTGTTCTCCTCCAGGCCGTGGAGACCTGATGATTGTGGGAAAGAGCAGTGTCCCTCGGTAAATTGACTCCTTGTTGACCTCTCCTTATCTTAGATATAGGTTTCACACCTTAGGATGAGCTGTGGCTTCACCGTGTTCCACTCCTGCTGCGCTCACCAGCCCCAGCTTGTCCTCACATACTAAACTTCCACTGCCCGTTTCTCAGAATTCCCTTCAATGTTTAGCTTTACGGATTCCATAAGAATGTCGCGGGGCAGCTCTGTAATATCTCAGCCTATCACCAGGCCCATCTATAGGGTTAAAGCAGTACTCTGAAAGGTAGATGGGCCGGGAGAAACCGTCTGGACCTAGACATTAGGAAGGAACTTTGTTTAAACACTGGCTTCGAACGCAGGAAAAGTCCATTCTTGGCTTTGTATCTTGGCAAATGTCTTGGTTTATTTGTGGTGGAATTAGTTAAAGTCACATAGTTAAAGATGATGACTCAAGACCTGGAGCAGAGAAGGACACGTGCATCCTCTGCCCGAGTTTCCTTGGAGTCTGTGACAGATGACTAATCCAGGAGCTGCTGGCACCAACTTTTCACCTAACGGCAGTGCTGGTTAATATAGAAGCTGCCGGGGACATCTCAGTCTTGATGACGTACAGTAGATATCAGCGAGAATGATCTTTCTGCGCAGCTACAAGGCTGGGCACCCCGCACGTCTAAAAGGATGTACAAAAGAAAGTGTTGAACCGAGCACGTCAAAATATATATATAGAATAAGACAGCACAGAGCATAAACACTTAAATGGGTTATCCCTTAGATTAAAGGGCTTTTTGCATAAATTAATGGGGTTTTCAGAGATTCTGCTATAGGTAATCAATTTCAGATCTGGTGGGTGTGAGGAGGCTATGGCCTCTTCCTAGGCCTGCGAGGTCACGTGGCCTAGGCGTAATTCCGTCCCTTTGAAGTGAATGGATAGTGGCTGCAATACCGAACACGGCCACTATACAGTGGATGGCGCTGTACTTGGTAAGCTGCAAAGAGGCCGTACACATCAGATGTACTTCTGCCGATTTCAGTGGTACTGGCGGACAATTAAACGTGTATGGGAGGGCTCTCGACTCTCCAGATGTCGTGGGGAGAGACTAATCAGCGAGTTGTATGTTATCACCCTCCATCCTTTTTGTTCTCGGGGAGATGTGCCACCGCCAGATGAGTCTCAGAATACATGCATGAGCCGAGTGTGCATGTTTATGAGAAGGGTCAAGTGAAATAGATGTCCACAGGTATCCCACATGGCCATGCTTACAACTGTATAACCGGTTGAGTTGATGTTGCCTCCTACAATAGACACTTACATGTCTATTGACCGTTTAGGACCACCCACCGGACTCCGAAGTCCAGAAGGAGCAGTGGTGTAAATGAATAAAACTCTAGTTATACTGGATCTTTTCCCATGAAACTATATATTAATCTACTCAGCTCCTCTTGTGCTGTAACGTGCTGCCCATAGATTGCATTTCATTTCCAAGATGACGGTTTCCCCTAAGAATCTCAAACACTGTCAGAAGACTCCTGTGATCTGCATGACAGACGTTGAGCTTACGGAGCCGGTTGATCATTTTTTGGGCCCTGCGGTGTCAGAAAAGAACCCTCTGACTCATTGTGTGTAGCTTTAACGGTTATCAGCTAAGCAAACATACCTTGTGCCAGTCCAACATGCCTCCACTTAAGCCCACCCGCTGAGCCCATGGAGGTATTGACAGTTGATGCCGGGTTGTAGAAAGGTTATGAATCTGACGTGGGCTCCTTCCGTTCAGTGGTAAGCAGTTTCCATTGTGAACGCCTTATGTATTCAGGTCTATAGTAGCCGGATACACGGCTCCAGGGGCTCTTCAGAGGTGTGTGGTGGAAGTGCCTGCTGGTGTCTCCTCATGTGTCTACATCTTGTGAGCCTACACCTCATTTTGTGCTCTGATACAACCTAATGCTCTCTGTTATCAGCCATTTCAGGCTGGCTTAGTGTTCTTCGATAGGATGAGTGACATGAAGTCCTGCCCCCTATGATATCTTGAGTGGTGAGGACCTCCAGAGACATTTCCATCTATATGTGACTGATTTCAGCTGGACCTCTTGGGGTACTTTCACACTAACGTTTTTGCTGGATCCGGCAGGGTCCAGCAAAAATGCTTCAGTTACTGATGATACAACCATCTGCATCCGGTTGTATTATCTATAACATTTCTTCTTATCTATGACGGAACTCAATACCGGAAAACTTTAACGCTAGTGTGAAAGTACCCTTAGGGTATGACCATGGTGTGGTCAGGTACCGCGCAACTGTACATGGCCCTAATTATACTAATGAGGACAACATTGCAAATGACGACCTAGCGCGCGCAATACAGTACGTCCTCATTAGTTTAGTTAGGGCCCGACCGCAGCATGACCGCGTGCTCGCACCCTTATAAAGCCCCTACAGTGTTGATCTGTAAGTCATCATGAGATCAGCTGCCTTGTAGCAGTCCAATTGTTGGCACTGTTTTGGTTCTTGTCTTCTGAGCTGACAATCATTGCGGTGTTGTGTATGAGCGATGACTGCATTGTACAGGTGAATTCTTGCGCTGTAATATGTCATGTGGGTGGCATTTCTCTGCTTCTTCCCCTGCGTGTGCAGACAAGTGGGGTCCTGTGGGTGTGATGACAAGGTTTCCTACAGAGCTTTCCATCCTTTTCACTGTTATTACCCATTTACGCCGGGAATCGCAGCGGTGGTCTGCTTATTTAGGATGCCCATACACCTTCAGTCGCTGGGGGCAAGCACTGTTTCTCCTGTTTCTCCCTACTGAACGTGTATGTGTTTTCAATGGGGAGAGGCGGAAAAGCTGATGTCATTCCTCTCAGGATCAAGCGAGGAAATTCAACATGCCGATCCTTCAATCCACCCATAAACATTAGATTAGACTGAACTTCAGTTCATCTGTTAATAGCCTAAGGGCCTGTTCACATCAACGTTTTTTGCCAGCGGAATTTTGGCACGGACGCCAGAATGGTATCTGCCCTCTCCCCCCCCCCATTCATTACAATGGGAGGCAGCCCTGAAGATCATGGAGTGGTGGTTTAAAGCCAAGGACTCGCCGAGAATGGATATGCCCTTTCTTGGTGCTGCTGCGTTGTTTCTGCCTCCCGTTCATTTCGGAGTGGCGGTTTAACGCAGCGGCTGCACCAAGAAGGGGCATGTCCATTCGTGTGTTAAACCGCCACTTTGAAATGAACGGGAAGCAGAATCCACACGGCCACTGGTAAAATTTCACCTTTGAGGTCTTCGCCAAAATTCTTCTGGCATCAGACACAGTCGGGGTCGGACTGGCCCACCAGTGTACCAGAGGCTCATCCGGTGGACCCAAGCTCTCACAATAATGGACCCCTAATAAAACAGGGCCCTTACGGTCCTGGATGCACAGAGGGTGGGCCCTCAGAATTATTTGCTCTGGCGGGCCCAAGAAACTTCAGTCTGACACTGGACGCAGTATGAATGGGCCCTAATGTGTATGGATCTATACCAGTGTTAAGCTGCCCATTAGAGATGAGTGAAGTTTTTTTAGTTCTAATTTCTTTATATTTTCTTTTTTATTTCTCTCCTTATTTTATTCAGGAGATGCAAGTTTATACAATTCTGTATATGGATATGTTATTTTACATTTGTGTAAAACTGATCTTAGGATAGCTCACTGATGATCATAGTCATTTAACCCATGTCCAGATCACTACTTCCTTTTCAAATGAAAAACATACAAAACCTTTATTTTTTATTTCTTATTTCTCTTTACCTGCGCTAATTAGCGCAGGACATGTTGTATTTCAGTTTTGACAAAATACCAATAAAGAAACACTGAAACAGAAATTCGTTCACGCTTCGTTTGGTGGTAAAAGCAGACCATAACTCTATGACGGAATGCCTTTAGAAGCATTCCGTTATTAATTCCGTCATAATAGAAGTCTATGGGATGCAAAATGTATCCGTCCTGTTTCAGTTATGCAGGGGAGTCCACTCAAGGGTGGAATATGCTGCAGTTGCTGCTGGGTCCTGTTATTAGCTCAATGTTGTGAACAATGCATTAAGTAATGGTACAGCTAATTACTATGACAGCCAAGATTAGAGGACCCGCTACACGTCCCATCTTGCATTTCCTGGCTTCTCTTCCTCTATCGCTCAGGTTCCATCCTCCCTTCACCTTTACAGATTCCTGGATGAGACCTTATCATTGGGGAGGGGGATGAGGAATGCTGCATGTCTCATCCTGTACTGTACCCCCTGTGAATGCCGGGTGACCCTGGGGCCAACATGCACACACTTTCCATGTCATGAATGGGCTTGTGTGGAGCGCCTTCCATGTAAAGTCTCCTCCTGCAACAAACCTGAGTGTTTGCTCAGTGCCAGGTAAATGATTTGTGAGGTCTTTCTCGTTTAGCATTAATCATGAAAAATCCTCGGAAATCAATCGTTCTCCATGAGACTAGAAAGTAGAAGTAGACACCACCATGGGTTATTCTTGACCTACTAGATTACCAAGAAGTTGTCCAGTAACTACGGTGTGGGCAACAATCGACTTTTCCAAGATTGCGTACAATTACTTTGCCAATCTCCCCCGGCCCTATCACAAACCTGGACAGTCAACTGGAGGAGCCTATCATTGCCATTACGGGTAGAGGTTGTCAGGTCCCATTGCTGTCACTCATCCAGTCCCTAATATCACGCACAAAATGACATTGCCACACAGTTAGCCAAATAATGTTCATGTTTCAAGAGAAATTCTGCCTGTATACATGGAAGAACGGAAGACAAGATTATCATCATCTGTGAATATGATTGAGTTTCTTCACCATGAAAGTAAACGACTTGAAGTGTCCCTCGAATAAGAAGCTAATGTGTAATGGTGGCTGCATCCGTCAAGAAGCCAAGGAAAGTCCCTCCTTGGTGGATCTAGATTTTATCCAAAACTATTGGGAACAAACGTTTGTACGAATGGTCATTTGGTCTACTTAAAGGTGACGCAGATCATCCAATGATCAAGCCAAACGCTAGTTCATCGGGTGAATTCATCTTTCATGCAGACACATCAGTCATCGCTTCTGGGTAGCAGGTCATGATGTGTAAAAGAACGACCTGCTGCCCAGAAGCAATGAATGATGCAGAAGCCATCGCTCGTCCTCATACAGTGGAGGAGATCTCTTCACCTCCACTGACGAGCAGACAATTGTCGGGAAGGAACACTACTTTCTTGATAATTGTCAGCTTGGTGTAAATGTGGTTTTACCAGAACGTTTTATGTTCTGCCAAGTCTCTGACAGGCCATGCGTTCATTGTAGGTTTCTACTAATGGGGTAAGTACCCTCAGTTGAATGGGGCTAGCCTTCATTCCTGCAACTGTCATAGACGTCATCATCTTCTTTTTTAGGCTGAACATCGCAATGTTCCTTTTTTTTTTCCAACATGACTTTCTGGGAGATGTTCTTTGGACTCTCTCACCGAGAAACCCAATATTTCCACCTGGCTCAGGTTACTGGGAAGTGTAATGTGCTAAAAGTATTTGTAAGAGGAGCCGCGAGATTACTGCCACCCGTTATTTACAGTAACAGCTATTTAGAGGATGAGTCCAGCTGGCTCTGCTCAGTCTGTCACTTGTGGGGCATAGCGCTGGGCATCACTGGTGGAAGCAGTACACTGAAGCGTTGATCATAGGAGGTTCTCTGGTGTAATGGCTTTTTTGTTAACTGTAAATTTCTGTCCTGACCCCCTCTCCTGCTCAATGAGTCATTATTGTCTGTAATATTAGAGCCCATTACTCTACTTTACAAGGATTAAACAAGGAGGCTCTTGTTCTTATAATTGCACGTTGCAGCAGTGTTGCAGGATAAATGAGCATAATCCAGGTGTCTCCCCCACCTCAACCCGCTGATAAAAGAGATGCCAGCAGCAAGACCACCTACCGTCAGCTTACCGCTATAATACCCTGTGCATGAACTAGCAGTTCAAGAGAACTCTGTCATTGTTCACATGAGGGAGGATTTCCCGCAGAAATAACTTGATTTGGGGCATACGGCTTTTTGTGTATATTTGGGATGAACAAATCAGAGACTTTAGTTTGGAGTAAATCCTCAGTTTCAGGTTATCACCTCTCATTTGCCTGTTAACAGTATTCGTAGACAAACTGAGATTTCTGACGGCCTCGACTATTTGTTTTTTTCGCTTTCACAATTTGATCAATCTCCTTGGGCCGCGGCCAGTGTACACAGCTGATTAGGAGATGTTTGCTGGGCCCCCTCAGCTGCGGACACAAGAGGGGATGTGATGTGATGGAGAAGGTTACCAGGCGGCACGGAGAGGACATGGAAATATGAACCCTCTCCCACCGGATACTGCACTATCGAGAGGAAACCAGCTGCTTGGTCCCAGTCACAGTAAGAGGTAGAAAAGCACAGACAGCTCGGCTGTATATACATTGTGACCTGTGGGCCAGAGCATGGAGTGAAGATACCACTGCATGTCCCCAGCACTGAGACAAGGCTTCTGGAGGAGACAACTCCTCACGCTGTAGAACAAGGTTCTTTTTAATAAGATGCTGCCAATAAGTTCTCGGCTATCTTCCTTGCTTGATGAACCCTCACTTAGCATTTTGTACATTGGCAGCCTGTCCTTCGCGGTTGGGATGCTCCTATTCTGTTAACATCCGTCCTCCATTGGTGTAGTTACTGACCACAGGAATTAACTGCTGGTCATTATTTATAGTTGAGATGTTCATCCTGCCATAGAACTTCTACCTAATGAAGCAATTGTGAACATACGCAGGACCCTCAGGTTGCCTTTGGCTTAGAAACTTGGCACCAGTCTTATGCACCTCTAACAGATGTCCCACACCACTGAGTCATCTTGCTCCATACTCTGTGAAGATGTCAGATTGGAGATAAAGGTCCTGCACTAAACCTGCTGCCCAGGACCACTTGACCCGCATTAAGAACCCTTCACCAACAATCAACATGGCCGTGGTAATTACTCCTGATGGGTTAATTACTTTCATGTGAAGGCTCCAGATTCCAGGCCATGGTGTGAGACTTACATGCATAATTTCCAAGATCCCTTCACACGTCACTGTCAACTGAAGTAAGAGCCATTAGTGTAAGAGGGAAGAACGTGGCCTCTGCAAAGATAATACAACCATTCTCCGTCACGGCTGAGGTCCACATGTTGTGCTCTGTTCTACTAAATACTGCAGCTTGTGGTCATAGTTTTGTCATGAAACATCCTCACCCCCCCACTTTAAAACTAAGGCCCCATTCGCACAACTGTATTTTTCGTACCCATCTGATCCGCATTTTTTGCCGATTGGATGCGGATCCATTCATTTCAATAGGCCTTCAAAAAAAATGTAGACAGCAAAATATATACTTCCAGAAGGCAGATACACAACGGCATTCATTGAATACTGGACCTCATAGCAAAGAGCAAAATGGAGTCTATCTCTAAGGCTGGTCTATGGACTACCCTTCACATCCTTTATAATCCCTAGTAGGGGAGAAGGATGGTGTGGCCTTTGTGTTGTTTCTTAACTTGTTTGTTAATACCATGAAGAGTCTCATTGATAAAAATCAAGATTTGGGGAAGCCCTATAGATCTTATGGCCGACACAAGGTTATTCTGTGCATCCTTTTGCATGGTTCTTCTGAAATCTCCACCTGTGGCTTCACTGTTGATTTTCACCTGCACTTTCTTCACTTTTTCTGCTGAGCTCCTTCGAACGGGCAGTGTTCATTTCTGGGTGCTATACCAATATCGAACAAACTGACTCCATATAGTAATGGAACAATACACATTTGTGGTTTCCGTACGGACCACTGGTCAGTACAGAGAAGATCACAGCATACATCGTTCAGGACTGATTTCCCCACAAGACTCAATCATTCAAGTGAATGGATCTACCAAAAAAAAAGGGCAGCAGCCGCCATCTTTGTGACATCCATTTTAAAACTGTATCTGTTTTTACCGCTCAGCACAAGAACGAGTTTCAGGGCACCTCTGTCTTAAAGGGGTCGTCCCTTCTGGATAATTATGGCATATTGCTAGGATATGCCATAGATGTCCAATAGATGCGGGTCCCATCTCTGGGAATTGCACCTATCTCATGAATGGGGCTCTGATATGAATAAAGAGCTCACTGCTCATGCCTGACGTCCAAGCAAGTGCGCTTGGCTATTTTCAGAAGTCCAAAAGCATTGAATGGAGAGGAGCCTGCACATACGCGGCCACCCCTCCATTCACTGCTATGGGACTTTCAAAAATAGCACTTGGCTATAGTCGGAAGACCCATAGCAGTGAATGGAGAAAGCTGCTCATGCGTGGCTTGTTCACCACTCACGTTGGGGCCCCATACTTGAGATAGGAATGGGTCTCAGAGGTGGAAGCCACATCTTTCGGACATTTATGATATATCCTATCATATATGTGCAGATGAGCTGTTAAGATGAGAGAAACCTTGTAGATCTGATGGAGCATAGATTAGAGTAAGAAGAGGATGAAGTGTTAATTGGTGATCTCACACGACTCGGTCTTTTTAGAGGCGAGAATGGGGGAGCGGGAGGTGGCACATGTTTTAGCCCTGACCATTCCTCGCCTTTCTCACTGTCACTCATTTTACAACTATGAAAATAAAGATTTGGGTTTGTTGTGACTGTGGTCAGTGGGCCCTCTGCCAGTCCAAAGTGTTTGGTATCTGGTGGTGATTCTGCCTGATCAGCACTTGGCACAGATCTGACACTGGCACTTTGCCCACACAGTCCTGTTCATCTGTTGAAGCTGTCCGTGGGCATTGTTGCATTTGGTCTATAGGTGCTGGTGGAGGTCATCTATACCTCCTTCCTTGCAGGGGTCATCCGATGCATCGGCCTGTTTAAGGATTGTTGGGACAAAACAATACGCCAAGATGTCACCAGGTTGCAGGATTGTTGGGATTGGGCGGTGGTATAACATGGACTACATAAAGAAGGTCAAAGTGATCCTCGTAGAGACATGAGAAGATGGCAGGAAGGGCACATGTGTTACAACTCCATTCATTCCTACAGTAGTGCCATATGAATTTTCCAAGCTGTAAGATAAAGGGCTGCGTCATGGGTCCGTTCTTTGGTATTTTTATTCTTTCATGTCAGACACTTTTTACATTTTTTACGTCTGTCTCAGAATCTGAATGTCGCAGTTGGAGTGTCCTCGAGTGCCGCACGTGGGACTGCCCTGCATTATCTAGATCAGAGGACGTTCTACAACTATGCAGTGTTTCTGGTAAACCTGAATCTGTCATTCGCTTCGCTCTGTCGGAGCCTCCGGCTCGGTGCCAGCACCTTCTGCACATATTACAGGAGCTGTGTAAGGGGTATAGTCCTAGGCTGACGCTTGAGAGGAGAATTCCCGCACCCTGGTATCTCACCGCTGGGCATCCACCTGCCAAGAGGAAATTAAAACCTGCAGCTGAGAACAAGATATTTCCAATGTTCCCAAGTCAAGGATTTTTTATATATTTTTTGCAATGGGAAATTGGAAGTCGCTGAGAAATGATTGGTGGTGTAATTCCAAGAAGTGAATCTTAGGATGTGGTCCTCTGTACATGGCAAATATTCACTATTGTTCTTCCAGCAGTATTTATTCCATATGGAACATATGCCAAAAAAAAACCATGAGGTTCATATGGGACATGTATGAACTGGCTTATGAACTACCCAGACTTTGCATTCTCACAGTGTTCTCGCTGTTTTTAAAGGTGTTCACCTCTGGGGACTTTTTCTACAGAAGCTCCTGCAGAGCCAGACCAGCGGTGGTTATTATAATTACCTGATCCCCACAGCTGGTTTAGGTTCCTTTGCTGCCGTGTCGGCTTTGCGGGTGCTAGGTCTTCCGCATCAGCATCTGGTTTGACATGAGTCATGTGATCACTGAAGCCAATGACTGGCCTCAGTGGTGACGTGTCACCAATGCCTCATGTCACTGGGTCACGTGTAGTATGGATGACACGTCACCCTTGCAGCAGGTCATTGGATGTTGACACGGGAAGACCAGGTACCTGCAAAGGTGGCGAGGCAGCAATGGAGTGAGAAACCAAAGGCGGGGATCAGGTAAGTATGTTTACCACCATGAGTCAGTAGAAAAGGTCCCCAGGGATGAACAAACCCTTTAAGGCTGTTGTTCATCCAGGATTAGTAAAACAGCTTCTTTTTTTCCAAAAACAGTGCCACACCTGTCCGCATGTTGTGTGTGATATTGCTGCACGGCCCTATTCACTTTGGTGGTGTTGAGCTGGTTCACCTGACACAATCCATGGACACGTTTTTGGAAAAAAGCAGCCATTTTTTTTTCTAAATCCGGCCAACCCCTTAGATGACATTCTTATTCTGATCACTTTTGATATAAGGGATTGTACATGTCAGATTTCACCTGGGACTACCAGAGGAATAGGTGAATTAGCCTGAGCTCACCCTGCCCATCTCAGACTGGGCCGCCCCACCTATTTACCCACACAATGTCCATCCCTGCGTGTGTGCACCCTGTACATTTACAGCAGTAGAGCAGAGTTTAATCATCTACCACTGCTGGGGCCCCGAGAGGTGACTAAGCCGCAGCCTCTGCAAAGGAAACGTCTGCTTTCTAAATAGAAGTATTTTGAGTATAACAATGGCCATTCAGCAGGGCTTCTGAGGGTTAATCTGTCCCACCCCTGGCGAGGGAGGAAGGGAGATTGTTTGCATGGGTTATGAGCTGTCCGAAAAGGGAGGGCCCCTACTTCATGGTCTGACTGAACACGTGGGAAAGAGCCATTGGGCACTGTATATAGTCTTCTATATTGTGCATTGTATCACCATCTCATTACTAGAGTGGCTGGTACAGGTGTCACCTTACAGGGACTGTCTGGAATCAGGGGGCATCTTATAGGACCACCTGGGATCATTTGGCATCCTATAGGGACCATCTGGAGTCAAATAGTATCTCATCGTGACCGTCTGGTGTTGGGTGGCAACTTAGAGGGACCAACTGGTGTCAAGTGGCATCTCATAGTGACCGTTTTGTGTCAGTTAGCATCTTATAGTGACCGTCTGGTGTCAGCTAGCATGTTATAGTAACCGTCTGGTGTCAGGTGACATATGATAGGGACCGTCTGGTGTCAGATGGCATCTTATAGTAACTGTCTGGTGTCGGGTGGTACCTTATGGAGACCGTCTGGTGTAAGGTGGCATCTTATAGTAACTGTCTGGTGTGGTTGGCATCTGATAGAGAACATCTAGTGTCAGGTGGGATCTCAGAGGGACTGTCTGGTGTCAGGTGGCATCTAATAGGGATTGTTTGGTGTCAGTTGGCATCTTATAGTGACCGTCGGGTGGCACCTTATGTAGACCGTCTGGTGTGAGGTGGCATCTTTATAGTAACCCTCTGGTGTGGTTGGCATCTCATAGAAACATAGAACCATTTGGCCCATCTAGTCTGCCCAACATCTAGTGTCAGGTGGCATCTCAGAGGGACTGTCTGGTGTCAGGTGGCATCTAATAGGGATCGTTGGCATCTTATAGTGACAGTCTGATGTAAAATGGCATCTTATAGTGATGCATGACCATTTCAGCTCTCAGGTGGCAACTTATAGTCATAATCTGAAGTTTGGCTCATTAGTGGGATCTTATAGTCATGCTCTGGTTTCCTGGTTATTGGTGACATAGCTACTGACTGGTTTTGGGGTCAGTGGTGACCTCTTATGGTCTCTGGCTGGAGTTGGGGCACTAGTAATATTGTCCGGTTCGTGGCTGAGGTTTGGTGTCACTGGAACATGGTTTCTTCCAGCCATTTGTCCCTGTTATCCTTTCAGGGAGGGATGGGGGTGTTTGTTGTACCTTATTGTGACCCTCTTTGTACTGAGCTATCAGTTTGCATGGAGGACAAGACTACTACTCTACTCATCTGGTTGCAGCTGATGAGTTTTTCAGTCTGTTGTCCCTTGGTCTCTTATTTTCTGGGTAGCCTCTGCAGGTCTTGGCTGTTGGGTGTCCTTACAATTAGCCGGAGATCTATACTTTTGTTGTAGTTTGGTTCAGTGGAGCAGAGTCTGGTGTCAACATCATAATCCAGCAGAATGCGAGACTTGCTTGTGTGAACCAGGTGTTAAACTTTGCTCCAGGCATTTTCAGACATAGACGTGACTTTGGTGTCAAAAGGCCATACGTGAAGCCCTCCACACTGTGATAGGGATTCCTGCCTCAAAGTAATGAAAGGCTGTTTAGACCATTTTAAGCAGACCATCAGCCCCTTTTTGTGACCTGAACAAGCATGGCAGATACTGAACCACGTGAAATACCAGTTGTACCCAAATACTCCTCTTCCATAAAATCCTATGGATAGTGACGGACCAGTTCACAGCAGGTAGACTGTATGTATAGTGTATATAGGATTCAGTATATACCCTGTGTTCCCCATCAGTGTACAGGATATACAGGTCCTTCTAAAAAAATTAGCATATTGTGATAAAGTTCATTATTTTCTGTAATGTACTGATAAACATTAGACTTTCATATATTTTAGATTCATTACACACCAACTGAAGTAGTTCAAGCCTTTTATTGTTTTAATATTGATGATTTTGGCATACAGCTCATGAAAACCCCAAATTCCTATCTCAAAAAATTAGCATATCATGAAAAGGTTCTCTAAACGAGCTATTAACCTAATCATCTGAATCAACTAAGTAACTCTAAACACCTGCAAAAGATTCCTGAGGCTTTTAAAAACTCCCAGCCTGGTTCATTACTCAAAACCGCAATCATGGGTAAGACTGCCGACCTGACTGCTGTCCAGAAGGCCATCATTGACCCCCTCAAGCCAGAGGGTAAGACACAGAAAGAAATTTCTGAACGAATAGGCTGTTCCCAGAGTGCTATATCAAGGCACCTCAGTGGGAAGTCTGTGGGAAGGAAAAAGTGTGGCAGAAAACGCTGCACAACGAGAAGAGGTGACCGGACCCTGAGGAAGATTGTGGAGAAGGACCGATTCCAGACCTTGGGGGACCTGCGGAAGCAGTGGACTGAGTCTGGAGTAGAAACATCCAGAGCCTCCGTGTACAGGCGTGTGCAGGAAATGGGCTACAGGTGCCGCATTCCCCAGGTCAAGCTACTTTTGAACCAGAAACAGCGGCAGAAGCGCCTGACCTGGGCTACAGAAAAGCAGCACTGGACTGTTGCTCAGTGGTCCAAAGTACTTTTTTCGGATGAAAGCAAATTTTGCATGTCATTCGGAAATCAAGGTGCCAGAGTCTGGAGAAAGACTGGGGAGAGGGAAATGCCAAAATGCCTGAAGTCCAGTGTCAAGTACCCACAGTCAGTGATGGTCTGGGGTGCCATGTCAGCTGCTGGTGTTGGTCCACTGTGTTTTATCAAGGGCAGGGTCAATGCAGCTAGCTATCAGGAGATTTTGGAGCACTTCATGCTTCCTTCTGCTGAAAAGCTTTATGGAGATGAAGATTTCATTTTTCAGCACGACCTGGCACCTGCTCACAGTGCCAAAACCACTGGTAAATGGTTTACTGACCATGGTATTACTGTGCTCAATTGGCCTGCCAACTCTCCTGACCTGAACCCCATAGAGAATCTGTGGGATATTGGGAAGAGAAAGTTGAGAGACGCAAGACCCAACACTCTGGATGAGCTTAAGGCCGCTATCGAAGCCTCCTGGGCCTCCATAACACCTCAGCAGTGCCACAGGCTGATTGCCTCCATGCCACGCCGCATTGAAGCAGTCATTTCTGCAAAAGGATTCCCGACCAAGTATTGAGTGCAGAACTGAACATAATTATTTGAAGGTTGACTTTTTTTGTATTAAAAACACTTTTCTTTTATTGGTCGGATGAAATATGCTAATTTTTTGAGATAGGAAATTTGGGTTTTCATGAGCTGTATGCCAAAATCATCAATATTAAAACAATAAAAGGCTTGAACTACTTCAGGTTGTGTGTAATGAATCTAAAATATATGAAAGTCTAATGTTTATCAGTACATTACAGAAAATAATGAACTTTATCACAATATGCTAATTTTTTGAGAAGGACCTGTATAACCCCTGTGTCCCATAAATATCCACTACTTATCTTTCATTTAACCGCGATTGACTCATCTCTTCTCTTAGGCCGTATTCACATCCACGACAGAAGATCCGGCAGGCTGTTCCAGCATGGCACTACCCCACCAGATCCCAGTTGACTTTAATAAGGTCTAGTGGTGATCCTGCATAAATGCTGAGTTTTGGCTGGACAAAAACCATTGTTTGCAACAGTTTTTGGTTCATCCAACAGTCGGCATTTGTGCTGCAGACGTGTCAGCTTGGAGCAGATGTGAACGCGGCCTTATCTAATCATGCACGTTCAGTTAATGATCCAGATCCACAACCCCAAAGCTACATTGGGTTACAACTACTAGAACCTGAGAGCCATGTTGATGCAGGATGGTGTCAGGTCATATTTATGAGGTGGACTATATACTCCATCTCTGACTGTGCCTTTGGTGCAGCCCTTGCTATGCTGGAGGGTGGTATTCTTCTCCATAGCTTCCATACCACAGGCTGTTGGGGATATAATTTGTAGTGTCTTTGAACCTGCTGTGTAGGAAACATACAGGAGATGCCACGTGTAGATTGGGGTACATGCAGTTTCTCTGCCGCCCCCCTTGTTAGGGTTCTGGCAGAGGCCTGTAGAGTCCTCCTTCCTTTCAAGCTACATTCTTAGAAGTGCTTTGTAAATTGCAAACATATCAGCTGCTCATTATGAGAAGAGGTGATTACCCGTCCCTATCCTAGTAGGGGACACTCTGTGGAGAGGTCATGTTGCTCGCCCGTCACTATGGCCTCTGTTGACCCATATGTCCCAGTTCTTCTTCTTTCTCCGGCGTGTTTCCTTACACCAGGGAAGCTGAGCTATTTTTTCTTACCGTCAGAGGACCACAGAGCGGCTTCTGTTCCAGCTCCGGCTTGAGGCTTGCATGGCCTCATTATGTACGTGCAGTTCCCTTGTAATACCTGCCGTGGATTGTCTGCCCTGTGGTTTTTCTCTCTAGACACAGACGCAGTCATTGCTGACGAGAGGATTTCACACTTACTCATACAGCAGCAATGTAAGAACGGAGAGGAGATGCTGTTCGGTAGGAGCAGGACATTTAGAGTCATCTCAAGAGTGGTTTCCCAAAAAAGGGCAATTCTTCAAGTGCAAAGAACGAAGAAATTGGGAGCTCCTGCACAGAGACGTAGTAGATCTCGGGTCACTCCACAAGCGACGATAAAGGTGCCCATGCACATTAGACTAAACTTAATGAAAAAAGATGATTTTAACCATAAAGAATGTCCACCTGTCAGCAGATTTGTACCTGGCTGACCTGTTGCATGTGCACTTGGCAGCTGAAGGCATCTGTGTTGGTCCCATGTTCATATGTGCCCAAATTGCTGAGAAAAACAATGTTTTAATAAATGCAAATGAGCCTCTAGGAGCAACAGGGGCATTGCCGTTACACCTAGAGGCTCTGCTCTCTCTGCAATTACTGCCCCCTGGCTCTTTGGCAGGGTCAGGCATGATCACATTTACACTATCTGGACCTGTCAATGAAAGTGCAGAGGGCACGGCAGTTGCAGAGAGAGCAGAGCCTCTAGGTGTAATGGCAATGCCCCCGTTGCTCCTAGAGGCTCATTTGCATATATTAAAACTTCCTTTTTCTTAGCAGTGCGGGCACATATTAAAATGGGACCGACACAGATGCCTTCAGCTGCCAAGTGAACATGTAACACGTCAGCCAGGTACAAAACTGCTGACAGATGCCCTTTGACAACGAACGATCGCTTTAGATGACTCATCATCTGGACCGTCATCATCTGGAAAGAGGTCGGCTGAGTTTTACATTTTTCTCCATGAATGAACTTTCTTACAAAAAAAATGCTCCCAAATTAATGAAATTGTTGTTTATTTAACCATCAGCCAACTTCTGTCAAATGCGTATGACCACGTTAAGAACTTCCATCAAACTATGGGTGGTCGCCAAATCCAGAAAGTCACTTCCGGTACGCTCACTGGCTTTGGGGATCCCTGGTATTGTTCAGTGTCGCGCTCCCCTTGGTCGGTAGCTGTAATGACCAGTTAAGTCTACTAGGTCACCAGACAGGGACTTTTTGTCCTTACTGGCTGATAACTTTCATGGTGCCTCTATAGTTTGTGTGGTTGACCTGTTTTCCATCTGAATAAACCCGGTATGTCATCGCCCATTGATCAAGAACGCCCAAACCGCGCATATGGATATGAGAAATTCTAATCCAGACTTGACATCGCTGTGTCTGCCCCACATCTCCAAATCTCACCCAAATATTGTCCAGAATAGCGCAGCCTCTCATGTAACGTCTGTCGCCGTTGTGTGAGGCACAACCCTGTATTGTTGTACACTGTTGTACGGTTGCCAGCCAGCCCGTGTATTTCAGGTTTAGGCGGCACGCTTTCTAAGACATCTGTAAAGTGCTGAGATCACTTCTAGACATTGTTCAATTGCCACAGGCGATACTTATTTCTAGTGTAAAGAAAAGCTTTAATCCATGAGGAGGATTTAGCATGTCATTATACGAGGAGGACGCAGGGACTGTGGAGGTGTGAGGAACAATGCTGGTTCTGTACATTGCCATGTGTGGTGGTAGGGGAGGTCACCGAGACCTTCACATACACTGAAAGCCGCCCATAGATATTAAAGTCTGCTGTACTGGGCCGAGGTGTCCAGTCATATGTTGCTGAGGATTATGGCCAATACTGTTTTTTACTTGTCCTCGTCTGACCATTGATCAACCTTCAGCTGATGACTGTGCTTGGGCTTAACCACGAAAACAATGAACATCTACAGTTTACAGTGATATTTTTATAGTTTGCTATATTCTTAAATTTAGATTAGAACTTCCCCGATATACACAGCAATTCACATGATTATAGGAGGGGACGTAACGGAAGGGAAATGCTAGCTGAAGCAGGATGAGTCTTGGCCAGAGAAGGGTTACTGGCTCCTGGAATAAAGGCACCTCAGACAGGAGGTAAAAATAGAAGTAATTGTGAAGTTTCCTTAAGAATTCCCCAAGGCAAAGTCTATACTGCGGGGCTGACCTTAGAAAGACTCTCGGTTTCCATGAGATGAGGTAGGAAATGGATTAGGGTGGGCACCTTGTCCGGTATCCTTCCTGCTCCTGCAGACAAGGTCCTTAGGTTTGCCCAGTATGTAATGATAGGAATGACTTCAGGCATCTGTGACATGGACTGGGGTGCACCGTTGTCTCCAAACCATAGAACGGGGTGCACCGTTGTCTCCAAGCCATGGAACGGGGTGCACCGTTGTCTCCAAGCCATGGAACGGGGTGCACCGTTGTCTCCAAGCCATGGAACGGGGTGCATCGTTGTCTCCAAGCCATGGAACAGGGTGCACCGTTGTCTCCAAGCCATGGAACGGGGTGCACCGTTGTCTCCAAGCAATGGAACGGGGTGCACCGTTGCCTCCAAACCATGGAACGGGGTGCACCGTTGCCTCCAAACCATGGAACGGGGTGCACCGTTGTCTCCAAGCCATGGAACGGGGTGCACCGTTGTCTCCAAGCCATGGAACGGGGTGCACCGTTGTCTCCAAGCCATGGAACGGGGTGCACCGTTGTCTCCAAGCCATGGAACGGGGTGCACCGTTGTCTCCAAGCCATGGAACGGGGTGCACCGTTGTCTCCAAGCCATGGAACGGGGTGCACCGTTGTCTCCAAGCCATGGAACGGGGTGCGCCGTTGTCTCCAAGCCATGGAACGGGGTGCACCGTTGTCTCCAAGCCATGGAACGGGGTGCACTGTTTGCTCCAACCCATGGCACAGGGTGGAGTGTTGACACCAGTGAACCTGGGCTGCGTACACACCATGATTCACAAGCACTGATCACATTCTTCTCGCCTCTGACTGCAGTGTATGGCAGTTTCACCCCACAACATAATGACTGCATTGTACATAAGCCCTGCAGTAAATCTGACTCTAAAACAGGCTACCTATTAGTCAACCATTTATTGCGCTCTCATCCTTGACCACAAATTATTAGCCATTGAAACCCAATTAATTCCAGCAGGGTTCACATAAATATACAAGTGCCCTGAAATATTTTGGCTGACGTTGACATCCTTCTCTCATCAACCAGCCGCCCATGCTGAATGAGCAATAGCCGAAGAACAACATCTTGTCCCTTATATTTATTTGGCAAATTTCCATCTGAAAAAATCATTAAGAATTGAAACCAACAGTCACCGTAAGATGCCCGTCCCTATGGCACAGCTGGCAGTCAAGCAATCCCCATGTGTCTGGGTCCATATACACGTTAGATTGTGGATCTGGTTGTAATTGGTGAGAGCTGCCCCAAGTATTAGAGATGGGTGGCCTTGCTCACGTGCCCGTTAGATGGTGGATGACTCCTGCTTCTGTACCGAGATCATGTCGTACTTTAGCACAACTGAGGTGACGGACTAGAAGTGACATGGATTTTCCGTGAGCCAGGCTTCATCGTATTGCTGCTCAGGTCTGAACACAACGCTGTAAATGACAGGCTTTATGGTGTGATCAGCTGGCGCTGTGCACAGCATTGGTGTGATGACAGATGGGGAAGTCGCGTCGGTGGAGTTGGTGGAGACGTACGGTGCCGTGGTTGATTTCCTGCCATGGAGCCGTTCATCCTCCTTCCATGTCTTATGTCTTGGATGTGCGGAGGATGCCAGCTCCGCATGCTCGGTCTCGCGTGGGGGACTCTTGGTCTTTCATCTCTTATCGGGCTCATCTAGAGCAGAGCAGATCCGGGCGCACAACGGGTTCAGGGTGACATCACATACATCTCCTGCCTGTAACGTGAATGCACGTGGAGGACAGGCACCACCCTACGGTATGCACTTATCACGGAGAGGGCCACTCGAAGAAAAAAAAGAAAAAAAACGCAAAAAAATATTCTTCGCTTAGAACCAGTAACAATGATGGAGGACACGCCTGGATTTGGACAGGCGATTGTTCCTACTCTGTGGCATGAGGGCATCTGTATCTGCTGGAGTGAGTTCCTGACATTACATCACTGGACATGAATGGGGTCGGGGAGGAGGAATGTCATTTTTTCCAGACTTTCCCTCTAAATAGAATGCGTTCCCTCATTGCACAATGATGACATTGATCAGACTGATATTTCCAACCAGGGTCACGAAGAGGCATACAGGAATGGTGCGCTGCAGGGTGGGCACTGGGTGCAGAGAACGCATTCTGCTCCATCTGCAGAGCATTCCTTTCCAGGTTACAGCTGCGTGGAGGTTTTGGTGCGCTGCAGAGTATTTAAGGAATTGTGGTCTGTTGAGTATTTTTGACTTTCCCTTCTCCCTATCAGACCCCTGACTCTTCATTAATCCCACGTACTGCAGGTTTGCACGTCTATCCGTCTGCCCATTCATAAACTCCGCATCTGCAAAGGTGAGGTTTGTCTTTCCATGGGAAGTTTAACTGAATCATCCTGCAAAAATGCAGAACGTGTGGGGGACTTCGCGGCAGATGGTGAGAGCCGCTGCCATGATAAAATCATGGCGAAAAAAATGCCGCCCTTATTAACCCCTGGGTGATCAAGAGCACAGGTACTGCGGTTCTTACTGGACGTCTCCCCAGAAACCTCCAAGTCCTGAGAGGTCGTCTTCTACTGCTAAAAATCAGGGTCCTATCAGAAAGCTGGGTGCCTGCCTTTATAGTGGCCACATGGGCTGTCACCCAGCTTTTCAAGTCTCCTGAATGGTAAATCTGCCTAGTACTACTATATTGGCGAATTCCGCATATATTTGGCAGACGCTGAAAGCTGAGTGACAACCCTGGGACAGCTGTAGTGACCTCCATTTCCCAGAAAACTCAAAGTAAATATACTATCATGTAGGGTAGGTATCCGGAAACATAACCCTATCTTCCTTATGAAAATCCATTCCTCCGATTCCGAGATATGCTTTATTTTTTATTTTTATGCAAATAAGGTTGTCAGTGCACCCTGGGTGGGGCTGCTCTGTTTGGTGCGCCATTGATCCTCCATAATGCTGCCCATTGTCTACCCCACTTGTTTGATTGACAGTCCCTGAGACTTACTTTCTCATCTCAGACAATGGGGGCATATCGCTAGGATATGCCCCCATTGTCTTATAGGTGCGGGTCCCACCGCTGGGACCCGCACCTATATCGAGAGCGGAGCCCTGAAAGTGAAGGAGAGCGCACTGTGCACCCCCTCCGCCGAAAATAGCCGAGCACTGGCTCGGCTATTGCCATCTGCCCCATAGAAATGAATAGGAGCATGGGCCGCGCATGAGCGGCACGCTCCCATTCACTTCTATGGGAGAGGCAGGGATTAGCGCTTGGTGGTGGACGGACCCCGGGAAATCTGGGGTCCTCCAGCCACAGTGCTCCCTGCTCCGTTCTCGATATAGGTGCGGGTCCCAGCGGTGGGACCCGCACCTGTCAGACAATGGGGGCATATCCTAGCGATATGCCCCCATTGTCTAAGATGGGAATACCCCTTTAAGAGCCGATAGAGTAGCTCTGCCCATGGTGCACTGAAAATCTTATTTGCATAAAAAATTCAAAGAAGCGTTTCTCAGGATTACATGACCAGATTTTGAAGGGCATCTGTCAGCAGTTTTGTCCCTATGACACTGGCTGACCTGTTACATGTGCGCTTGGCAGCTGAAGGCATCTGTGTTGGTCCCATGTTCGTATGTGCCCACATCGCTGAGAAAAATGATGTTTTACTATATGCAAATGAGACTCTAGGAGCAACGGGGGCGTTGCCATTACACTTAGAGGCTCAGCTCTCTCTGCAACTGCCGCATCCGCTCCACTTTCATTGACAGGACCAGACAGTGAAAACGTTATCATGTCTGGTCCTGTCAATCACAGTGCAGAGGGTGTGGCAGTTGCAGAGAGAGCAGAGCCTCTAGGTGTAACGATAACGCCCTCATTGCACATAGAGGCTCATTTGCATATATTAAAACATCATTTTTCTCAGCAATGCGGGCACATATGAACCTGGGACCAACACAGATGATTCAGCTGCCAAGTACCCTACATGGCGGTACGCTTACTTTGAAACTGATTTTGATGGTGACGGACTCCCTTTAATTCCATTTTTCACAAGTCATCAGGACAACTTTCCTGATCTGTATGCAGCCATGTTTGCTGGTCTCGGCCCTGCTGTCGCCCCTGTCATACTGTCTCTTCATGGCTGACTGATGGATCCGAGACTAAACAAAGAGTGATGTCACTGCGCAGCGACGGCCATTACTCCATATTAGGCGTCCTGTGGGGCTATTTGCAGCTCCTGTATTTTTGGATGCCCTCACTTCGGTTACATTTATTTTAACCCAGCGCAGTATCTGATTCTTTTGCTGCTAGGGTGCGGCAGCCCTTTAACTCCTCGGTGCTTGGCAGGGTTTGCAGCCAGAGGCAAGGAGGCGTTGCGCTCAGTAAATAGTGTTTATGGGGGCGGTGATAACCGTGTAACACGAAGCCTTGTGCTGATTACAACAAAGTTGTCTTGTTCTGTCTCCCAAAGTTTCCCAAAGCTTGGTAACCGATGTGTATTCTGTGCTGTGGCTGCAGACGTGGAGTGGAGAACATGCAGCCACATTGTGAAGGCCTCTGTGAATCAGCCCAGGTCCAGAATTGGCGGTGGGCTTAATATGTAGCTCAAAGTGCATTATCGTTGGCAACTTTCATAGATACTTCAAGGTTCAAAATGACAAAGTTAAATGAAAATAGATTTTTATAGATTTTTCTGGTCATTGTGATAACAACACAGCAGTTCAGTTAATTTTGAGGTTCGATGTGGAGTTTTCTAGGTGTCATGGAGAATCTATATTTCTGTGTAAGTTATGAGGACTCCTCTAGGTGTCATAGATGATCGTGGGCTCTGGATGAAGTGTGAGGGCCTCTTCACGTGTCGTGGAGGATCATGGTGTCTTGGTGAGATGTGAGGACCATGGGCGTCCGCAGAAATTTTTCCGGGGGGGGGGGGCATAATTATATTGACATCCATGCTCTGCTTGTTTTTTGAGAATGTAAAGAAGGGGAGAGGCATATTCATTATCACAAAGTATAATAACGCATGAGCTATGCAGTGGCGGATCCAGAGCCTGGTCTCGGGAGGGGCACTTCCAGATTATTTTCTGTCCACACAACAATAGGGTGCTTATAGAACAGACTACACAGTGTAGCGGTATAGTGTATATTGTGGGGCACAGTGTAGGCTATATGTGTATAACATAAACATATTTCACATGAAAACTTACAATTACTTGGCCCTGGGGGATCTCGGTCGCCACTTCCACACTTTGGCCGGGGGCTCGGAGGAGCTGATGTTCTGTTTTATCCTAACAAGAAAGATTTCATAATAAGGATTTGGAGAAGGGGCAGAGGGATAGCAGAGCAGGGAGAGGCTGGTGCTGCTACTAGGGGGTCATACCATGGGGGAGTAATAAAGCCCACCATAATGCCCCCCAGTAGAAATAATTTGCCTTATAATGTGACAGTGCAAAAAATACCTCCTTGTAATGCCCCCAGTTGAGCTAATGTCCCCATAGTGCCCCCATAATGTGCCAGTATAAAATACCCCTATATAGTGCCCCCAGTAAATGCCTCCATAGTGCTCCTCTGCCCCCTTCCTCCTAGTGCCCCCCATAATGTACCAGTATAAAATGCCCCAGTAGATGCCCTCAGTGTCCCCCATAATTTGCAAGTATAAAATACCCCCTGTAGATGATCCCATAGTACTCCTCTCCCCCCTTCCTCATAGTACCCACCATAATGTGTCCCAGTATAAAACTGTACTGTACAGAGCCCCCCATATAAAACACCCCTTCTTTGTGGCCTCAGTAGATGCCCCTATAGTGCCCCCAATAATGTGCCAGTAATAACAGCCCCCCATCATGTGCCAGTAATAACAGCCCCCCATCATGTGCCAGTAATAACAGCCCCCATCATGGGCCAGTAATAACAGCCCCCCATCATGTGCCAGTAATGACAGCACCCAGAGATGACAGCCCCCCATCATGTGCCAGTAATGATAGCCCCCCATTATGTGCCAGTAATGATAGCCCCTCATTATGTGCCAGTAATGACAGCCCCCCATTATGTGCCAGTAATGACATCCCCCCATTATGTGCCTGTAATGACAGCCCCCCCATTATGTGCAAGTAATGACAGCCCCCCATTATGTGCCAGTAATGACAGCCCCCCATTATGTGCCAGTAGCCAGAGACCCCCATTATGTGCCAGTAGCCAGAGACCCCCATTATGTGCCAGTAGCCAGAGACCCCCATTATGTGCCAGTAGCCAGAGACCCCCATTATGTGCCAGTAGCCAGAGACCCCCATTATGCGCCAGTAGCCAGAGACCCCCATTATGTGCCAGTAGCCACCAGTATTGTACACAAAAAAAAAAAAGCACTTATACTTACCTCCTTGGCAGCGATGCGATGCAGGCCTCTTCTGGCCTGTGTCCCGCGCTGTACGGCTCAGGCGGCGTGATGATATCATCGCGCCGCTTGCGCCGGCCTGTGATAGGCTGCCGGCCTAGTGCCTGCAGCCTATCAGAGGAAGGGAAAGGGACACGCCTCTCCCTCCCCTGCCTCAGCACAGTCATCTGTATCGCTGTCCTGAGGACGGCGATACAGATGACTATGGAGATGAACGCTTCCACAATGGAAGCGTTCATCTCCCTGTGCCCCAATTTCCGGGGGGGGGGGGGGGGGCGATTTCCATGCGGACGCTCATGATGAGGACCTGTCTAGGTGTCATGGAGTATCATGACCTCTTGGTGAAGTGTAAGGACCTCTTCATGTGTCCCGAAGGATCATGGTGTCTCTGTGAGATGTGAGGACCCCTCTAGGTGTCATGGAGTGGAGTATCATGGTCCCTGGGTGAAGTGTAGGTATCATAGCGAATGTTCTTTAAGGTGTCATGGTGAATCTATGTCTCCGGATAAGGTACAGTTTGAGGACTTTTTTAGGTGTCATGGAGACTCTACATTATTGAGTGAGGTATGGGGATTTCCCTTGGTGTCATGAAGGATCGTGGTCTCTGGATGAAGTGTAAGGACATATCTAGGTGTCATGTAGTATTTATGTTTCTGGATGAGGTGTTAGTCCATCTCTAGGTGTCATGTAGGATCATGATCTCTGGGAAAGTATGGGAACATTTCTAAGGGAAAGTAATGGAAGACCTTTATCTCTGGGTGAAGTGTGAGGACTTCTGTACGTGTCATGAAGGATCTGTATCTCTAGATGAGGTGTTAGGATTTCTCTAGGTATCATGGAGGATCTACATCTCTGGATAAGGTGTGAGGAGCTCTGTAGGTGCCATGGCAGATCAATGTCTATGGAAGAGGTGTTAGAATTCCTCTGGGTGTCGTGGATGATCTGCATAAGGTGTGAGGACTTCTGTAGGTGCCATGGAGGTTCTACCTCTCTGGATAAGGTGTAAGGAGTTTTCTAGGTGTCATGGAGGTTCTACAGTACATTTCTGGATAAAGCGTTAGGACTTCTCTAAGTGTTGTATAAAGCATCTATTTTTTTAGATCAGGTGTGAGGTTTGTTTTGTAGTTTGCTGGAGAATGATCGTTGGCAAGTGCTTACATTGCTATGTAGGTTTACACGGGTATTTAGGTGTATGGGTAGACTATGTCTGTAGTTTGTGATACGGGGTACACTCCATTATAGATTGCATCTATGTGGGGGCGTCCCTGGTTTCTATGTACCGGGCAGAGATCTGTATGTTTGTTTCATTGCTGCAGCTGACAGCTGTTTCCTGAACCCCAGATACATTCCCATGGACATAGAGGGGGAGGCTGCAGCTGTGCTGGGGTCTTTTTTGGCATTAATGTAATTGTGAAATAAATTGGATCAAATGTCCTGTCCCTGGATTGTAACCAGCAGAAGATAGTGATGTTCTGATGGTCTCTGTGGATCCCCCAGCTCATGGTTGACTCTGTGCTCTCATGGGTTACACGTTGCATAAGAGCCTATGACAGGGGGTCTGTACTTTATCTGCACTCATGAGGCTGCATTGCTCTGCTCTCTCCTGATGTCTCCATGTTCTAGAGCCATGGAGAAGATATCACTAATCACACACGGAGCTGCTGCCATGTGACGTCAGCCACCGGTTCATAGGCTGTTTGGAATCTGTCTATCCATGGTGATGGCTGCTTCAGATCACGGGTGCCCCCGACACCTGACCTCTGCACCCCAAACCTACTTTCCTGCATACATAGCACACCCTCTTGTAGTGCCCCACCAATACCGGCGTGTGCTCTGCAGGGCTCCTCTTCAGTGTCTATACCAGGCTGGACTTATATTTATTCCATGATTAGATGCTGAGTGTCTGATGGCCGGCCAGTAAGGGTTGTCACTCAGCATCTGTTGGACTCCATTCACACTTTCGTCATGAACTCCTGTCGTATTTACTGCAAAAGAAGTAGCACAGCACTCTTCTCTATTTTTTTTTTTCTGGAAAAATTACAGAAACCGTAGTGGAACCCCGACAGACCCCAGCATAGTCCATCAGGCACCCCTGGTGTCCGTCATATTATGGATCTGGTACACCATTATTTTCATTTTCCTTTTCCAATTTCGGAACAGAAAAATAGAAATTTTGATGGAGATGTCAACAGCGCCTCACTGGTATAGAAGATTACATCCCAAGCCGACTGGCAGACCCCCCCCCCACAGGAGCCGAACCAGTGACTGATATATTGCTCGATTCACTTTAGGACGAAAAGCCATGGAAAATTGGAGACCTCATTAATGAACGAGATGTTCTGATGAAGAGCTTTAAAGGGGTTTTCTGGTGCTTAGATACTGATGACCTATCCTCACGATAGGTCAATATCAGATTGGTGGCAGTGCCATGTGCGTCGCTGTTTCGGGCTGCCGCTGGCGCAGCAAACTATCCATTAGATGGAAGACTCCGTCCATTGTGTAGTTCCTTCTGCCTCCAGATCCATCCACAGTATACTTTCACATCCCCTGTGGATCCCCGATACAGGCTAAGGATAGGTCATCAATAAGGCCTCATGCACATGACCGTGCCGGCACATAATGCGGCCTGCAAAGCACAGATCTGAAACATACAGACATCTTCCATGTGCAATCTCACTCCCATTACTAGAAATTAGGTCTTCTCCACAATATGGCCAACAATAGGACAAGTTCTATAATTTGCGGAAAAGACACGCGGAGACATCCATGTGCTTTCCTTTTTTTTTCTGTTCATGTTCGTAGGGAGGCATTCTATAGTATAGGCGACTTCTCGTTTTTCAGGATTGTTCGAGTCCCTGCAGTCTGACCAATCCAGTGGATATTGCATATGTCATGGAGTGACGCAGAAGAGTGGTGGACAGGTACCGTCATGTGGACTTGGCTTCTCTACATGGATTGCATTGATGCTTAGTATCTCATGAATGGAAATCCCCATTCTCCGCAGTCTCGGATGCCCACCCCAGTGCTCGCTTTTGTGTGATCGGTTGATGTGCATCAGGAAACCTGATCCATGCAGACATGTTGTCAAAGAGTCCCTGTGATGAATATAATTGGCACAGTAATTGGAGTGCAGGGAGTTTATGCAGACTTTTAAATTAGTATAGGTCATTTTTGCATTTTGGGGCCGTGAGGATCCATGTGCCTGATCCCCCATCACACTGCACCATCTGATCGAGATCTCTGACCTTGCAGCTCTCATTTTGCACGGTTCCCCTCAGACTCCACAGTTGCCACTTAATCCTATTTTCTGGTCTCTGCCAGTTCCAGTCCGATCATTCACTTTTGAATAAAATGCCTAATCCTGGTTGATCTGAAGGTGATTACGCCAAAGACTGGCGGGTTGGCCCTGGAGCCTGCTTTCTAAGAACGAGGCCTCGGAAACTATCAATTGTATTCAGTTGTCCTACAGTCAGCCGCTCCCAAGTCTGAAAATGCCGATAACTGGGAACAGTAAAGTGACTGCGGGTGTAGCGTCCCTTTATCACTCTCGGTCTGATTTTGGTAAGCGACACCTGCAGTTCTCATCTTGCTGAGGAACTTCCAAGGACACGACGTCCTGTTTGTACACAGTGTCATTATTTTTTGTATAAATAGAGGAGAATGGTCGCCCTGGCCCAGCGCCACCTCAATGATTGTTTTCTACATGTGGATCAGATCCTTCTTACTACAAACCAAATAACATCCAAAACCCAGGGGATGCCAGCTGGACGGATGAGAACTGGCGCAGCTCCGGCCAACTCCTCCGTAACATGTTTAACCTCTTCACTGCTTTGTGAGGACTAGAGTTCATTGTATAAATGCCCAATATCTGGTTGTCACAGAAGAGCCTCATCCTAGATTTACTATAGAAGTCCAAAGATCTGTGACCAGGGAGACCAACAATGTTATCTCAATCTACCCTAGAAGAGGTCTCCCCATCAGAAGAGGCCTACTCATTTCTTGTCATCGGAGAGGACCCTATCTCTCTTTGTCAAGAGAGATCTTGCCCTTGTTCCCCATCAGACGTGGTCTCTCATTACTTCCTATTACTCCTCATGAGAAGAGGTCTCCGCAATTCCCCTAATCTGGAGAGATCTCCCCATTCCCCCCCCCCCCCCATCCCGCCCTCATTGGGAGATGTCTCTCCATTTCCCCACCTCATCGGGAGAGGTCTCCTCATTTCCCCCCCCCACTATTATTGGTGGGGGGGGAACGAATATTCCCCCACTATTGGTGGGGGGGGGGGGGGGAACGAATATTCCCCCACTATTCGTTGGCTTACTTTGAGAAAGGATTTTAAGCCATAATTTTGGTGCAAAATGGTGCATATTAGGCCACACACACTTACAAAATTGCTCCAGATTTTGGTGCCTTTTATGACCATTTCTAGGTCCACCGACATTAGTAAATATTAGCCAATGCCCATAACCTCAAAAACCAGTGAGCAAGATCTTCAAGCGTCTGAATACTGGTTTCCACCTGTATAATGCAGTTGGCCTTGGTGGACCTGGTCCTGGGTTTGATTTGGCTTGGAGTCTGAATGTTTCCTGGGCTCTCATGACTTTCTCCAGGTCCCTTCCATGCCACATATAACATTGATTAGAGGTAAGGGTGTTCTCAGCTTGGGGTAGGGAACATGGTGGCTCATTGACTATTTATGGGGTCCTGGGTTCAAATCCGATCAAGGATAACACCTGCATGGTGTTTGTATGTTCTCCCCGTGTTTGCGTGGGTTTCCTCTGGGTATTCCAGTTTCCTCCCACACTCCAAAGACATACTTATAGGGAACTTAGAATTTGACTCCACTGGGGACGGCGAGTGATGAAGATGTCTGTAAGGTGCTGGGGTGGATTTACTAATCCTGTCTAAAATTTAGAAAGCATAAACTTAGACAAGACAGTCAGAAGATCCACCACGTTTATCAAGGTGGTTTACGCTCTATGATAGGTTTGGGTGCGTCTTACTAGAAGTTAATTGTTTCTTCCTTGCACCAGCTAAGGGCTGACTTAAACCATTATTTTTCAGTAAAGAACTGTCACATTTACAGTTACTGTGTTGTCCATCTTTGGGTGCCTTCCTGCCAGACCACCTTTCCCAACTCACTAGACCTGCAGAAGTAAGCCTACTTAACTACGCTCTGCCACTAAGTTCCAGCTCCTTCCGGTTCCCACACTGCCATTAATGCACTATGGTCCCCGCTTGTAAACCTCTGGTTTGATGGAGGTCACGTGTCCCTCATGCATCACATCACTGGATCACGTGAGATGCATGGAGGGCACATCACAGCTGCAGCCAATCATTGTCTGCAGCAGCACACCTGACCTCCGTCAAACCAGCAGTTCACGAGTAGTGACCGGAGCTCTTCTATGGCAGTGTGGGGCCGTAGTAGTTGGAATCCAGTGTCGGGGAGCCGGTAAATATGCCTACTTCTGCCAATCCAGTGAGGTGGGGGAGTGTCTGGCAGAAAGGCCTCCAAAGCCTAAAAACCCCTTTAATAAATCTGCAGCATTTTTTCAATCCACTTTATATTCCAGACGCTTTACAAAAGTTTCCAGTGAGGTGAGAAAAGTGTCTAAAGGGCTGACGCATTTTGATGAGTAAATCTCACCCCCCCCCCCCCCCCCCCCCCCCCGGAGGTTGAGATAAGGTGATTAGATTTTAAGATCCTGGGGTCATAGATGATGGGAGTTATACATTGTTTGTCCAGAGCAGAGGGAAATCTTCCTACTGTGTGGGTCATTTTTGGTTGGATTTAAAGTCCTTAGATGTAGTCTCCAAAGAAACTGCAAAACTAAGTGATCCATTTACTGACAGACAGCTGTTTTATGTTTCTCGTGATCCTTGCGTTCCCTTATCTATAGCATGTGTGTCACTGGTGCAGTGCCAGCCGCATGCTCTAGACTCGTATACCAGTATGTACGGTAGTATTTAGGGACTGCACGGAACGCCACCCCTCGTTTCCCTATGGCTCTTCCAGGGCTCCATCTCTCATTCAGCTCAGCCCGAGCTGATTAAACACCTTTTATGTTGGAGTTAAATCCCTTTGTTCCTGACTTGATCGCCCTGTGATCATAAGCCCCGGCGTATTTGCACAGGAAAATGCTGTTACAACACATTCCACTCTTCATGCGGTCTGATGAGCTGAGGAGGGGGATAGTCAGGACAGGGCGGTGGGCTTCATGTGTCGCTCAGGACCTCACTTTAATGTAAAATGATGGGCTTGGAAATGAAAGCGGTCGGCATTGTCCTCACTCATATCTATAATTTTGCAGTTTCACGTTTGGTACATGAAAAGAGGGTTAAAATGACCTCCTGCTGCCCGTCTGCCCACCCATGTCATGCTTCTGCGATGAGCTTATCACCCGGAGATTGGGTCGTAGGCTTATTTTAATCAAATAATAGGGTATTGCTTAGAGGCTACGTATGAGGCTGTCTCTTGGATCAGTGCCCTGAGGTCTGGAGGAGAATGAGGGGTCAGCAGTCAGATGTGAACCCCTTGACATTTGTCCTGCAGTCCTCCAAATAGACTGGTGTCCTATAGACTGCCCTTATCCACATATGATCACCGTCCTATAGACTGCACTCTTCCACATATGACCAGCGTCCCATAGACTGCACTCCTCCACATATGACCGGTGTCCTGTAGACTGCACTCCTCTACATAAGACCAGTGTTCCATAGATTGCACTCCTCTATATATGACCAGTGTCCCATAGACTGCACTCCTTCACATATGACCACCGTCCTATAGACTGCACTCCTTCACATATGACCCGTGTCCTATAGACTGCACTCCTTCACATATGACCAGTGTCCTATAGACTACACTTCTCCACATATGACCACCGTCCCATAGACTGCACTCCTCCACATATGACCACCGTCCCATAGACTGCACTCCTCCACATATGACCAGTGTCCCATAGACTGCACTCCTTCACATATGACCACCGTCCTATAGACTGCACTCATTAGGCTGTGAGATGATTGTCGCTAATCTTGTGCTCGGTATCTTACAGGTTGCTCACTGTTCCAGAGTTTTGGATGAGGTTTATTTCCCAGAGAATGATGTTGAGACACGTTCCAGACCACAGCGATGGGGTTATGGAGACGTGGGAGATGATGAAGACTTTATGGCAGATGAAGCTTCTGGAGGTAAGGACTTATATAATACATACAGTATATGACCCCGTCTACAGCTGTGCCCAAACCTGACTGTCCCCAACTACGGCTGTGCCCAAACCTGACTGTCCCCATCTACGGCTGTGCCCAAACCTGACTGTCCCCATCTACAGCCATGCCTACACCTGACTGTCCCAATCTACAGACATGCCCACACCTGACTGTCCCCATCTACAGCCGTACCCTCACCTGACTGTCCCTATCTACAGCTGTGCCCGCACCTGATTGTCCCTTTGTACGGCTGTGTGCACTCCTGGCTGTGCCCAAACCTGACTGTCTCCATCTACAGCCGTACACAAACCTGACTGTCCCTAGCTACAGCCGTGCCCAAACCTGACTGTCCCCATTTACAGCTGCTGCCCAAACCTTACTGTGACCATCTGCAGCCGTCCCCACACCTGAATGTCCCCATCTACAGCCGTGCCCACACCTGACTGTCCTCATCTACAACTGTGCCCACACCTGACTGTTCCCATTTACAGCTGTCCCCACACCTAACTTTCCCCATATACAGTCGTGCATTACAGTCCCCATTTACAGCCATACCCTCACATGACCGTCCCTATCTAGAGCCATACACTCACCTGACTGTCCCCATTTGCAGCCATACCTTCGCCTGACCGTCCCCATGTGCAGCCATACCTTCGCCTAACCCTCCCCATCTACAGCCATACCTTTGCCTGACTGTCCCCATCAACAGCCGTACCCTCGCCTGACTGTCCCCATCTACAGCCGTACCCTCGCCTGACTGTCCCCATCTACAGCCGTACCCTCGCCTGACTGTCCCCCATCTACAGCCGTACCCTCGCTACAGCCGTACCCTCGCCTGACTGTCCCCATCTACAGCCGTACCCTCGCCTGACTGTCCCCATCTACAGCCGTACCCTCGCCTGACTGTCCCCCATCTACAGCCGTACCCTCGCCTGACTGTCCCCCATCTACAGCCGTACCCTCGCCTGACTGTCCCCATCTACAGCCGTACCCTCGCCTGACTGTCCCCATCTACAGCCGTACCCTCGCCTGACTGTCCCATCTACAGCCGTACCCTCGCCTGACTGTCCCCATCTACAGCCGTACCCTCGCCTGACTGTCCCCATCTACAGCCGTACCCTCACCTGCCACCCTTAATTAGGCTTAATAGGTACCAACTATACAAACTTCTTCTTTTCATTTATATTCCTTTTATTGACCAAGAGATCTCAAAGCTTGACATGTTCACAATACGTCTCAAGGACCCTGTAATGGTCCATTATCATTGGTGAATAACACAAGATATTGTAGTAAGAGGAGATAGAAGTCCAGAGAAATATAAACTATTCACCGTGGCAAACAGAGAATTGGAGCAGTCGTGGAATTCGAAAAGTACAAATCTGAGGGGTTTATGGCAATGGCGCTGTAATATAACATCCAAAAGTAGATCAGTACCCTCCCTCCGAGGTAGCAGAGATAGGTGCCTCTTAGCTTCTGGCTCTTGACATCTGTGGCCATTAGGGTGAGGTAGACGGCCCATTTTATAAAGCCGAGTGGGGGAACGATCACTGCAATGTAAGATCAGACGGGGAAACGTGCAATGTGGACTCTCATGGAAGCATTCTTCATTATCAGTAGGTGCAGGTTGGTGCTTACCGCGCCGGTGACCTCACAGGACATCCTGGACGCTTCCTTTGTTTGTGCTGCGATATTATTCCATATCCCAATACACCAGCGACACTCTCCGCAGCCGCAGGGAGCATGGAAATAACATGTAGAAATGCAGGAAAGAAGTCTGTGACTAATCCTACACCGTCCCTACACTGTCTGGATGATATATATGGAAATTCTTCCTAGGGACAGAAATAGAAATTGGATCTGAAAGTATGTGCAGGGCAGTAATACACTGGGTCTAGAAGCATGTACAGTGGGGATAATACATGGTATAGGGGCATGTACAGGGGAATAAAACATGGGATCTGGTATAATGGACACGAGAGGGAATAGTACATAGTCTCTGATACATTGGATAGGATTGTACATTTCACAGTGAGTTGCTGTGTAGGATCTGGCAGATTTAACAGAAGAATGGTGCGAAAGATCTACTAATACATGGGATATGGTGCAGTGTATAATAATGATGATACATGGAATCTGGAAAACTGTACATCGAGATGATACACAGGAACTAGTACAGTGTATAATGATGGTGATACATGGGATCTGGTTGGTTGTACGGGGTGATGATATATGGGATCTGGTAGGAGTATACAGGGGTACTGATACATAGGATTTGGTTGGTTGTACAGGGGAGGTGATACATGGCATCTGGTTGGTTGTACAGGGGAGGTGATACATTAGATCTGGTTGGTTGTACAGGGGAGGTGATACATGGGATCTGGTTGGTTGTATAGGGGACGTGATATTGGTAGAGCGTATAGGGTAGGTGATACATGGGATCTGGTTGGATGTACAGGGAGGTGATACATGGAATCTGGTTGGTTGTACAGGGGAGGTGATACATTAGATCTGGTTGGTTGTACAGGGGAGGTGATACATGGGATCTGGTTGGTTGTATAGGGGACGTGATATTGGTAGAGCGTACAGGGTAGGTGATACATGGGATCTGGTTGGATGTACAGGGGAGGTGATACATGGGATCTGGTTGGATGTACAGGGGAGGTGATACATGGGATCTGGTTGGATGTACAGGGGAGGTGATACATGGGATCTGGTTGGTTGTACAGGGGAGGTGATTTTAGTCGTGCGTACAGGGGAGGTGATACATGGGATCTGGTTGGATGTTCAGGGGAGGTGATACATGGGATCTGGTAGGATTATACAGGGGTGGTGATACATGGGATCCGGTTGGTTGTACAGGGGAGGTGATTTTAGTCGAGCGTACAGGGGAGGTGATACATGGGATCTGATTGGATGTACAGGGGAGGTGATTTTAGTCGAGCGTACAGGGGAGGTGATACATGGGATCTGGTTGGATGTACAGGGGAGGTGATACATGGGATCTGGTTGGTTGTACGGGGTGGTGATACATGGGATCTGGTAGGAGTATACAGGGGTGGTGATACATGGGATCCGGTTGGTTGTACAGGGGAGGTGATTTTAGTCGAGCGTACAGGGGAGGTGATACATGGGATCTGATTGGATGTACAGGGGAGGTGATTTTAGTCGAGCGTACAGGGGAGGTGATACATGGGATCTGGTTGGATGTACAGGGGAGGTGATACATGGGATCTGGTTGGTTGTACGGGGTGGTGATACATGGGATCTGGTAGGAGTATACAGGGGTGGTGATACATGGGATCCGGTTGGTTGTACAGGGGAGGTGATTTTAGTCGAGCGTACAGGGGAGGTGATACATGGGTTCTGCTTGATTGTACAGGGGAGGTGATACATGGGATCCGGTTGGTTGTACAGGGGAGGTGATTTTAGTCGAGCGTACAGGGGAGGTGATACATGGGTTCTGCTTGATTGTACAGGGGAGGTGATACATGGGATCTGGTTGGTTGTACAGGGGAGGTGATACATGGGATCTGATTGGTTGTACAGGGGAGGTGATACATGGGATCTGCTTGGATGTATAGGGGAGGTGATACATGGGATCTGCTTGGTTGTACGGGGTGGTGATACATGGGATCTGGTAGGAGTATACAGGGGTGCTGATACATGGGATCCGGTTTGTTGTACAGGGGAGGTGATTTTAGTCGAGCGTACAGGGGAGGTGATACATGGGATCTGCTTGGTTGTACAGGGGAGGTGATACATGGGATCTGGTTGTAGATTAGCTCTGTGGGTAGCAGAAGACTACATTTGCTGTGTCCTCAGGCTGCACTATATGGGCGGTGTGCCAGGTGTCGGCATTGTACAGGAGATTTTTCTTGTGGTTTTTTTGCTGGTTGTTATCTCAGGCGGAGCAGCTGAGCGCAGACTATCGGAGGCTCTTGTACCTGTTCTGTACTTTCACCCCCAGGAATGTGGAGAGATGAAGGAATGTCAGACATCTCCAGAAAAGCTGTAGTAGGGCAGATAAACCTCTCACCTGCCGTCTTTTATGGGAGACACTTGTTAAGCATTAACCCTTCATGTTGTTGTGTGTAACATATTCTTGGTATCGGTGTAATGGTATGTTAACACGTTTTAGCTTTGGGCGGATTTCCTCCTGTACAATGGATAGAAACGCCAAGCACTAGTGCACGCCCGCAGCGAATCCATGTTCGAGATCTGAGAGTACAACCACGGATTTCTGATGCAGAAGTTCACGTGTGATTTTAATCTGAGGTGTGAACATATCGGGCATGTTCAGACTGACTTTTTTATAAGAAGTTCACTACATTTTCTGTGCCAAAATCCAAGGAGCAGAAAATCAAAGGCGTAACATAAGTGTTTCATTGGTTTAAATGAGAATTTGCTCTGTTATTTATACACGTTCAGGTTTGAAATCCAAATCTCGGAGAGAAACAGGATGCCCGTATCGATTCTTGCCGTGGTTCCTGCATATGGATTCCCTATTGAATTGGACTTAGAGGAATTTTCCATCTTCAGGATCCTTTTGGGCAGACCCCCCCTCATGTTTCTGGACCTGTACAGGAAAGCATACTTACCTGCTGCCCGGCTCTTTTGCTCCCCCGCCGCCTCTGTAGCACACTGCTGCCCGCGTGTCAAGATCCAGTCTGATGGCCAACCACTGACCGCAGCAGTGAGATGCCCCCCTTGTGTCATGAGAACCTTTGACATGACACAATGGGGACGTGCCGCCGCTGCAGCCAGTGGTTGGCCAGCACTCCCCACCTGTCAACATCCATTTTGATGGTCAGCCACTGGCCGCAGCAATGACACCTTCCCCTTGCATCATGAGACCCTTTGACGTGATCTGTGACCAGTGATTGACTGCAGCGGCCATCAAACCAGATGTTGACTCCCGGGGAACGGAGTGCTGCAGCGGCGTTGGGGGAGCAGATTCAGGGAGCAGGTGAGTACACTTCACTCCACAGGTCCAGCCACTCTGGCAGAAGGGGAGTCTACCCGCAGATCCGCGGCAGTGCAAACTGCAAATCGGCAGCAGATATCCGAAGGTCAGTCTCAGAGTTTTGCTGCTGATTGCAATGCAAATCCACATCTGATTTTACCACCTAGTAAATACAGTGCATGGAGGGAGGTCACCAGATGCGAGCTCAGGAAATCATGTATCGGGGCGCAGAATAAGATCTGGACCATTTTTTGCAGGAAACATTCACTGTCATGTGTTTTTATTTTTATTTATTTTTTTACTTTCCTTCAACCCAGCATTGGTGCGGTCATTGACAAAACTCACCCAGGGTTGCAATACCACTTCGGACCAGCAGGGCATTGATGCTATTACACCGTGGCCTTTCTGTATTTCTTTAACCTGTATTTCAATGATATACATGGCGGGAGGCAGAGGACATGTCCTCGGCGTTGCTTTACGTTTCTGCTGCCGTCTCTGTGGTTGCGGTATTCTGTTGTGTGTGATTTAGACTTTGCTCACTTATTACTATTGTTTTATGACTTTCCCCTGGTGTGACCTGTGTCCTCGCACATATAACTGCTGGAAGTCAGGCCCTTCTAGGTTTCTTATATCTTACTGATGTACTAGGAACACCAAGACCACCAGCTTATCCTCCTTGTCTTGGTCCGGAAATCTGGAGTTCCTTTGACATCCCCCTAGATTGAAAGACCCCCATTAGTACACCACCCCCATGTCCTGTGTGTGACACCCCGTATTATAAGCCCCAGTTCTGGACATTGGACTAATGGTTTCCATCTCTTTTCAGATGACCCCGGCAGTAGTGAGATTGGCAGCGGGCTCCCAACGGAAGAAGGATTCACAACCGTACCCACCTCAACAATCGCCTCGTTCGTCACAGGTAAGGATGGCAAATAGACAGGAGCGATGATGAGCGTGACCTGTGCGTCGCGCGGCGCAGACGCCCCCCTCTGAGTAGTCAGCTAGAGACCCTCAGCTTAATGAGCGCCCCTTTACTCCTGCCCTTCACTGTGGTTTACCTGTGCCATTCCAGGGTCTTGTGTTACGCACTTGGTGCCATGGTTGGCGCAGGGTGTACCAGGCTGGCTGCTGTCCTGGTATGAAGTGTTAAATAAACAGGAAGGACAGGCACATTTCATTATCACCGTGATATTAATAGATGGATACATGTCCATGAAAACTGAACTGGGCCGACGTCCAGCAGAGTGGGGAACGCTCCCACCTCACATGTTATACTGGCTGCAAACTGGAGCCAAGAAACGAGGCCGGTTTTCCATGTTGGGACGGTTACTAGGGACGCTGGATGAAGGGAGGCCGACACCGAGCAGTAGTGAACATATCCCTATTAGACCTGAGGCTGCACAACTGACAAGTTCTTCACTGTGTGCGTCCACATCATCAGCCACACACGTACCTGCAGAGCCAGTCAGGGCGGATGGAGGGGGCCTTTAGAGCCACACAGAGGCACCAGGTGAAGACAAAATGGCAAAAGCCTGAATCGCTGTCCCCATAATAGTGACAGAGAGGACGCCACGGTGCCCCCGTAATGAGGACAGACACAGAGCCCACCTATAATAACAGCAGGAGTTACACTGTCCCCGGCAGCAGCTCTGGTGCACCCCTAATAACGGCCACAGTGCCCCCTAACAACTGTGACAGTCACAGGACCCCTCCTAATAATGCTAACTGCCACAGCAGCCCCCCAATAACACTGACAGCCACAGCACCCCATTTAACAACAGTGACAGTCGCAGGACCCCTCCTAATAATGCTAACTGCCACAGCAGCCCCCCAATAACACTGACAGCCACAGCACCCCATTTAACAACAGTGACAGTCGCAGAGTCGTCATAGTAACAGTGACCACCACAGCGTCCCCTAATAACACCGACATATACAAGGCTGCCGCCTAATAATAGTGACAGACACAATGTCCCCCTAGTAACAGTGACCACCACAGCTCCCCCCTAATAACACTGACACCCACAGCACCCCCTTTAACAACAGTGACAGTCGCAGAGTCGTCATAGTAACGGTGACAACCACAGCGTCCCCTAATAACACCGACATATACAGTGCTGCCCCCTAATAATAGTGACAGCCACAATGTCCCCCTAGTAACAGTGACCACCACAGCTTACCCCCCCCCAATAACACTGACACCCACAGCACCCCTTTTAACAACAGTGACAGTCGCAGAGTCGTCATAGTAACAGTGACCACCATAGCATCCCCTAATAACACCGACATATACAGTGCTGCCCCCTAATAATAGTGACAGCCACAATGTCCCCCTAGTAACAGTGACCACCACAGCGACCCCCCCCCCTAATAACACTGACAAACACAGTGCCCCCCTAATAACAGTGACAGGTAGAGCGACGTGCAGCCCGTGGGTTGGGGATGGTGGGAGTTATCTCTGTGTCTTTGGAGCAATGACAGATCATGTGTGTGGGATGATGAAGGATAATAGAAGCCACATGGATGCGCTGCTGGGGGCGTCCTATCCTGCTGTGTGAGATCGAAGGGCATGCAGCCTTGTGCTGGCTGGAGGAACACAGTTAAGGGTCCTGACCAGATAGGAGAGTGCTGCAGTGTGTGAAGGTCTGGTATTCTGTTCATGAATCAGGGAACTCAGGATGAACACAACTATAGGTCCAGACCATGTAGGAGACTGCTGCATTATGTGAAGGTCTGGTATTCTGTTCATGAACCAGAGAACTCAGGATGAACACAACTATAGGTCCAGACCACGTAGGAGACTGCTGCATTATGTGAAGGTCTGGTATTCTGTTCATGAATCAGGGAACTCAGGATGAACACAACTATAGGTCCAGACCACGTAGGAGACTGCTGCATTATGTGAAGGTCTGGTATTCTGTTCATAAACCAGAGAACTCAGGATGAATACGGCTATAGGTCCAGACCATGTAGGAGAGGACTGCAAGTGTGTAAAGATCTGGCATTCTTTTCATGAATCAGGGAGCTTAGGATTAACACAGCTATAGGTCCAGAGAACGTAGAAGAGTGCTGCAGTATGTGAAGGTCGGCCATTCTATTCATGAACCAGGGAGCTCAGGGTAAAGTCAATAAATAAGATGAATCCGTGATATTTAATAAACCCTGTCACTGTTAGCAGGAACACTGCTGCCGATGGGGTCTTGGGAGGGTCTGTGGGTGGTGGACATCTTCTCTATGGTTTCTTTTCTAGGACCAGTAGTGAATTATTTCTGCATTTACATGAACTGTTTTCTTCCTTTTCCCCCCCACTTCCATCCCCTATACTCCCCTCATTCCCCCGTCCACCATTGCTCAGGGCCTGCGGTAACCCCGTTAGCTCCACAGCTGGCAGGTATGAGTGTCTCTGAACTGGACCAAGAACCCTTCCTAAGTAAGTTCTGCTGGAGGTGTGTGGCCCCTGCCCTGTGCACGAGCTGACGCCACTAATTGTGTGCTGTGAGGCCCAAATTACAGCAGGGGATCGAAAATTGTAGGTAGATTCAGCAGGCTGCATGTTGGGGGGGGGGGGGGGGCAGATGTATATTGAGAAGAACAGATATGTTTATTGGTGTATTTAGGAGGACGTACAGTGAGGAACAGACGTATTTGAACACCCTGTGATTTTGCAAGTTCTCCCACTTAGAAATCATGGAGGGGTCTGACATTCACATTGTAGGTGCATTCTCACTCCGAGAGACAGAATTTAAATTTTAAAAAAAATCTGAAAATCACATTGTATGATTTTTTAAGAATGTATTTGTCTTGCTCTGCTGAACATAAGTATTTGAACAACTGAGAAAATCAGTGTTAATATTTGGTACAGACGCCTTTGTTTGCAATTCCAGAGGTCCAACGTCTCCTGTAGTTCTTGACCAGGTTTGCACACACTGCAGCAGGGATTTTGGCCCACTCCTCCACACAGATCTCCTCTAGATCTGTCAGGTTTCGGGGCTGTCGCTAAACAACACGGAGTTTCAGCTCCCTCCAAAGATGTTCTATTGGATTTAGGTCTGGAGACTGGCTAGGCCACTCCAGAACCTTGATATGCTTCTTACGGAGCCACTCCTTGGTTATCCTGGCTGTGTGCTTCGGGTTGTTGTCATGTTGGAAGACCCAGCCACGACCTATCTTCAATGCTCTGACTGAGGGAAGGAGGTTTTAGCTCAAAATCTCACAATAAATGGCCCCATTCATCCTCTTCTTAATACAGTGCAGTGGTTCTGTCCCCTTTCACAGAAAAGCATACCCAAAGCATGATGTTACCTCCCCCCCCCATGCTTCACAGTAGGGATGGTGTTCTTGGGATGCAACTCATCTTTCTTTTTCCTCCAAACACGACGAGTGAAGTTTGGACCAAAAAGTTCTACTTTGGTCTCATCTGACCACATGTCTTTCTCCCATTCCTCCTTTGGACCATCCAGATGGTCATTGACAAACTTCAGACTGGCCTAGACATGTGATGACTTGAGCAGGGGAACCTTCCGTGCAATGCATGATTTGAAACCATGATGGTGTAGTGTTCTACCGACAGTGACCTTTGAAACTGTGGTCCCAGCTCTCTTCATGTCATTGACCAGCTCCTCCCTTGTAGTTCTGGGCTGATTCCTCACCTTTCTTATCATCAGCGATACCCCATGAGGTGAGATCTTTCATGGAGCCCCAGTCCGAGAGAGACTGACAGTCGTCTTTAGCCTCTTTAATTTTCTAACAATTGCTCCAACAGTTGATCTATTTTCACCAAGCTGTTTGGCAATTGCCCTGTAGCCCTTTCCAGCCTTGTTGAGGTCCACAATTTTGTGTCTGGTGTCTTTTGACAGCTCTTTGGTCTTGCCCATGGTAGTAGTTGGCATCTGACTGTGGGGTGGACGGGGTTCTTTAAAGAGCTCAGACACGTGCTACTGAATTAGATTAATGAGTGGAGTAGAGGTGGACTTTTTAAAGGCACAGTAACAGGTCTTTGAGCGCCAGAATTCTTGTTGTTTCTCAGGTGTTCAAATACGTATGTTCAGCAGTGCAAGACAAATAAATTCTGTAAAAATTATACAATGTGACTTCCTGAATATATATATATATTCATTCTGTCTCTCAGAGTGGGAATGCACCTACAATGTGAATTTCAGACCCCTCCATGATTTCTAAGTGGGAGAACTTGCAAAATCGCAGGGTGTTCAAATACGTCTGTTCCTCACTGTATATTGGGGGGGCTGTATGAGCCTTTGTGCACTCTCCATCCCCTTTTCTGTATAATAACCCCTTCAGTACCTGGAGTGTACATTGGACAGACTTGCCACGGGGCAGGTATCTGGACTGCGTTGCATGTCACGCTCCCTGCACACAGAGCTGTGTGGTTTTCCTCTGCTCTTCCCGATCAGACACATGGAGGCATTGTGCATTCTCCGGGCCTACTCCTCATCATACTGGGGGCACGATGCACCCCTTCTACTCCAGCTGCTGGTTCAGTGCATGACGGAGGCCATCTAGTGAGGGTCGGCAGGTCCCAAAACACAGTCCTCCCCAACCACTACTACTACAGCACTCCTGATCTGATTCTTTAGAACCAGCCAAACCCTTGAGCATTTTATACCAGGATTCAAGGAGGATCGAGGAGACCTGGTTCTTCCATCGGATATCTGTCACCGGTCAGGAACATCAAGGGGCCTAAATTCCCCTTATAACAAATGGCCTTATATCTGGCACGTGATCTAGCGCATATACCTCTACCGCAACCTGACCCTCCTATAACTGATCATGAGACCTTCCCTCCAACCCCTGTAGAATAGACACTGTCCTCATCTACCTCCATAGATATGAGCTTCCATCTTGACCCTCTATAGATGAGCCAGTTATACATAGAACAAGTCACCGCCTATACATATAAGGCCTTCCATCTCTGTAGGATCTAAATTATAGAAGACCCTCGTTCCTCACCCTCTATAGATTCGGTAAGAACCTTCTTGCCAGACCTTTATAGATATGACGAGTCCTATTGAACCCGTATAGAAAGAAGACCTCCTTGCCCCTCCAGATATGGCATCTCCTGTCTGTGGGGGATTAGGCTGTCAGGACATGGTGGGCTTGTCCAGCTGCCTCCAGCTGTGCATGGTCCCTCCTGGTACACGTCTATCATTCATTCCCAGTGGATGGATGTTTTATGTTTTCTGACAGCTGCGTTCATCCATCATCCCCCCACCTCCTCGTGCAGCCGCCCGCCGGCCGTTCTGCGTTTCCCAGTCATTTGCGGGCCTATCGGTGGTTTTCTGTGGGCGGCTGCCACATTCCTTCTTCTCCCCAGTCTCTTCTGCTACATCTCATTTAGTGGGAAGCTTAGGGTATCACATGGAGCTGCGGCCCGGTGTCCAGATAGGAATGGGAATACAGATGTTCTGTGTGGGAAGTGCGTCGGAGGAATCTCCTGATGTCTCTCCATGTACGAGCAGCTGCCGTCATCTGTCGGTCATAACGGTGGCATCTCTAGAGATAACGAGCCACATCACATTTTCGATCCAAAGAGGTGACCCATCGAAGGTGGAAGTGCTGATATAGGCCCGGGACCCAACTGACGTCCCTGAAAGGGCTCCTGCACTGCGAGTTGCCAGGGCCTGAGCAGATTTCTACACATGGCTGATAAGCACATGTAATAATATCCTGCAGAGCAAATCAGTATTAGGGAGGCCCCTGTGGCCCTATGATCCGTCACATGGAGCTATACAGACTGTGTGGCCCTATGAGCCGTCACATGGAGCTCTATAGACTGTGTGGCCCTATGAGCCGTCACATGGAGCTCTATAGACTGTGTGGTCCTATGAGCCGTCACATGGAGCTCTATAGACCGTGTGGCCCTATGAGCCGTCACATGGAGCTGTATAGACTGTGTGGCCCTATAAGCCGTCACGTGGAGCTCTCTAGACTGTGTGGCCCTATGAGCCATCACGTGGAGCTCTCTAGACTGTGTGGCCCTATGAGCCATCACATGGAGCTCTATAGACCTTGTGGCCCTATGATCTGTCTCATGGATCTCTATAGACCGTTTGGCCCTATGATCCGTCATATGGAGCTCTATAGACCGTGTGGCCCTATGAGCAGTTGCATGGAGCTCTATAGACCGTGTGGCCCTATGGTCCATCACATAGAGCTCTAAAGACTGTGTGGCCCTTTCATATCTCACATTTATCTTTATAGACTGTGTGGCCCTCTGATCCACCACATGGAGCTCTATAGCCTGTGTGGCCCTATGAGCCGCTGCATAGAGCTCTATAGACTGTGTGGCCCTATGACCCGTCACATGGAGCTCTATAGACCTTGTGTCCCTACGATCTGTCACATGGAGCTCTATAGACTGTGTGGCCCTATGAACCGTCACATGGAGCTCTATAGATTGTGTGGCCCTATGAGCCATCGCATGGATCTCTATAGACCGTGTGGCCCTATGAGCCGTCACATGGAGCTCTATAGATTGTGTGGCCTTATGAGCCGTCGCATAGATCTCTATAGACCGTGTGGCCTTATGAGCTGTCACATGGAGCTCTGAGACCTGTGTGGCCCTATGATCCGTCACATGGAGCTCTATAGACCGTGTAGCCCTATGAATCGTCACATGGAGCTCTATAGACCGTGTGGCCCTATGAGCTGTCACATGGAGCTCTGAGACCTGTGTGGCCCTATGACTACCATGGGTATGAGGGTAGATGCTTCTGGAGCCTGGAAGTGAACTGTGTGGTTTGAATTTAACATAATTAGCCTTTGTCCCTGAAATCTCCTTTTTTCTGTAAATTGCAGCTTTTTAGAAGTCTTGCCCTAAGCATGTCTGCAGTACCAGCGCCCTCTGGTGGCCATGTTTTAACGCTCATCGTCTCCATTATATTATTAATATTACTATTTAGTCTGCTTTTGAGTTTTTATTTTGCCTACCTGCACATATATATATATATATATATATATATATATATATATATACATATATATATATATATATATATCGTACTGTCAGCTTGTCTTATGGTACGGTCACATGGATCTTCTGTGGCGGATTTTGCAGCAATTCTCCAGCGGAATTTCCAGTGTGGATTTTGCTGCAGCAGAAATTCCACTGCAGATTTGTCATGGATTTGCGTGCATTACATTCTCGGCATTGCAATGTACTGCAGTGGGTTTAATACTCTGCATAGTGGGTCCGTTTTGTAAAGTCCCATCCAGTTTGCTGGTACCGTAAAATGCTGTGGCACCTAGTGCTGCAGCCCCATGCCCGCTGATCGGAGGCTCATCTGTCCTGTGTGCACCTAGTGCTGCAGCCCCATGCCCGCTGATCGGAGGCTCATCTGTCCTGTGTGCACCTAGTGCTGCAGCCCCATGCCCGCTGTTCGGAGGCTCATCTGTCCTGTGTGCACCTAGTGCTGCAGCCCCATGCCCGCTGTTCGGAGGCTCATCTGTCCTGTGTGCACCTAGTGCTGCAGCCCCATGCCCGCTGTTCGGAGGCTCATCTGTCCTGTGTGCACCTAGTGCTGCAGCCCCATGCCCGCTGTTCGGAGGCTCATCTGTCCTGTGTGCACCTAGTGCTGCAGCCCCATGCCCGCTGTTCGGAGGCTCATCTGTCCTGTGTGCACCTAGTGCTGCAGCCCCATGCCCGCTGTTCGGAGGCTCACTCATCCATTCACTCACGTCTTTTTTTCTTGCAGTTTATTACAGAGCTCTGGTGAACTTTACCACATCTATAGAGTACACTCTGGACCTGGACAATGTCTCGTCGGATCAGTTCCGGGACTTGTCGGAAGCCATTGTGGACACGGTGAGATGGCCCCGCATGTAATTATCCAGCTTGTGGTCTCACCCCGGGCAGCGTCCCTCACAGCCGCCCCCTGAGCTGGTCTGTAGATATGCGATAATAATGGCCGATAATTTTTCCCTCTTCTTCCAGCTCGAGTCTGAATATTACAAAATCCCTGGAGAGCAAATGGTTAACGTTGTATATGTCAAGTGAGTGAAGAATAAGCGTACTGCATATACCTATAGACAAATATATACAGTGTGCCTCTACTATGATGTATATCACATATTCTCACATGTACCTCACCCATCATTCATCTGACACACCATATATCCTGTATTATATCCTATATACTCCTCACATCTCCTGTATTATACCGTATATACTCCTCACATCCCCTGTATTATATCCTGTATACTCCTCACATCCCCTGTATTATACCATGTATACTCCTCACATCCCCTGTATTATATCATGTATACTCCTCACATCTCCTGTATTATATCATGTATACTCCTCACATCTCCTGTATTATATCCTATATACTTCTCACATCTCCTGTATTATACCATGTATGCTCCTCACATCCCCTGTATTATACCATGTATACTCCTCACATCCCCTGTATTATACCATGTATACTCCTCACATCCCCTGTATTATATGGTGTATACTCCTCACATCTCCTGTATTATATCCTATATACTTCTCACATCTCCTGTATTATACCATATATGCTCCTCACATCCCCTGTATTATACCATGTATACTCCTCACATCCCCTGTATTATACCGTGTATACTCCTCACATCCCCTGTATTATATGGTGTATACTCCTCACATCTCCTGTATTATATCCTATATACTTCTCACATCTCCTGTATTATACCATGTATACTCCTCACATCCCCTGTATTATACCGTGTATACTCCTCACATCCCCTGTATTATATGGTGTATACTCCTCACATCTCCTGTATTATATCCTATATACTTCTCACATCTCCTGTATTATACCATGTATACTCCTCACATCCCCTGTATTATACCGTGTATACTCCTCACATCCCCTGTATTATATGGTGTATACTCCTCACATCCCCTGTATTATACCGTGTATACTCCTCACATCCCCTGTATTATATGGTGTATACTCCTCACATCTCCTGTATTATATCCTATATACTTCTCACATCCCCTGTATTATACCATGTATACTCCTCACATCCCCTGTATTATACCGTGTATACTCCTCACATCCCCTGTATTATATGGTGTATACTCCTCACATCTCCTGTATTATATCCTATATACTTCTCACATCTCCTGTATTATACCATGTATGCTCCTCACATCCCCTGTATTATACCATGTATGCTCCTCACATCCCCTGTATTATACCATGTATATTCCTCACATCCCCTGTATTATACCATGTATACTCCTCACATCCCCTGTATTATATGGTGTATACTCCTCACATCTCCTGTATTATATCCTGTATACTCCTCACATCCCCTGTATTATATGGTGTATACTCCTCACATCCCCTGTATTATACCCTATATACTCCTCACATCCCCTGTATTATACCATGTATACTCCTCACATCCCCTGTATTATATGGTGTATACTCCTCACATCTCCTGTATTATACCATGTATACTCCTCACATCCCCTGTATTATATCATGTATACTCCTCACATCTCCTGTATTATACTGTGTATACTCCTCACATCTCCTGTATTATATCCTATATACTTCTCACATCTCCTGTATTATACCATGTATGCTCCTCACATCCCCTGTATTATACCATGTATACTCCTCACATCCCCTGTATTATACCATGTATACTCCTCACATCCCCTGTATTATATGGTGTATACTCCTCACATCTCCTGTATTATATCCTATATACTTCTCACATCTCCTGTATTATACCATATATGCTCCTCACATCCCCTGTATTATACCATGTATACTCCTCACATCCCCTGTATTATACCGTGTATACTCCTCACATCCCCTGTATTATATGGTGTATACTCCTCACATCTCCTGTATTATATCCTATATACTTCTCACATCTCCTGTATTATACCATGTATGCTCCTCACATCCCCTGTATTATACAGTGTATGCTCCTCACATCCCCTGTATTATACCATGTATGCTCCTCACATCCCCTGTATTATACCATGTATATTCCTCACATCCCCTGTATTATACCATGTATACTCCTCACATCCCCTGTATTATATGGTGTATACTCCTCACATCTCCTGTATTATATCCTGTATACTCCTCACATCCCCTGTATTATATGGTGTATACTCCTCACATCCCCTGTATTATACCCTATATACTCCTCACATCCCCTGTATTATACCATGTATACTCCTCACATCCCCTGTATTATATGGTGTATACTCCTCACATCTCCTGTATTATACCATGTATACTCCTCACATCCCCTGTATTATATGGTGTATACTCCTCACATCTCCTGTACGATCATGTATCTTCTCCTCATGGTTCTTTCTCTCCTGTCTCTGCAGGGTCATTGATAACTTTGTGTTTGTGGAATTGGATGTAGGATCGGAAGGTAACACTAACGACGCTCAGATCCGCCAGATCTTGTACTCCGTTATAGCCAGTGGCTCTATTGCCAATTATGTCACCTCCGTCGAGGGCTTCCAGTTCCGGCGTCTCGGTGCTGGTAAGTATCCTTTATCTGTGGGGCAAATTTAGTGGTTTATATTTTTTCATGCATATTCACATCATGTTGGAGATGCTGTCTACGCTGTCAGCTGTGTGCGGGTGCTTCAGTGTATCAGTGGACTGAATGATCCAGGGCTGCAGTCTGATTCACTTATAGATCTTTGTTTTGAAGGCCGGTGGTGGCCTTGTTGTTACCCTCTCTTACTTTTATAATATTCGTCTCTCTCCTTGCTATCCGTCTACACAGCCTGAACTATTCTTTCTTTCTAGCACAAACCCCTCCATCTCCCATTGGGATGGAGACAACAGGTAAGATGCTTGCATTGTGCTGTGACTGGGTGCAGAGCGCTGACATGACCAGAGACCTGCCTGCAGCCTTCCCTGCATCTTCCTCCTTCCCTGACACTCTCCCTTCTTAAGATTCTTGAGTGCTTGAGCTAATGTGTGATATAACCTTCTCCTGGTGTGGACCTTAACCACATAATTTAAAGTGTGCTTCCACTTATGATCTTCCACGGATCTGACGTTGGATGTGAAGAGATGATTTTGCACTCTGGTCGGCACAGTTGCCTTGGAAAATTATGGCCTTGGAGTATTGGATATATGGGTCCAATTAATCAAAATTGGACCCGTGTACGATTTTCTCTGGGTGTCGTACTACTGCCACGTCGACTTTACTGCCCTGCAAACAAGATTGTCTCTCCATGCCCGCTGTCATGTCCAGTGTGATATCAGAAGTAGAGGTACACTTTATGGGGCTGGTCCCAGATTTTGTGTGTTGATTCCTCCCCATGTTCAAGATCTCTGCTTGTCGTCATTGAATGGGAACATTCTTGTTTTTAGTGAAATCCTCTCCTTATGTTCGTGATTTAAATGGATTCCTTAGGATTGTAAAAATGGAGATAACAGATATGAGCATGTGTCATTCTATCACTGAATAATATGGCTTGGTAACATAAATGGGTTATATACTTGCCGGCTGTTTTCATATCCAGTCTGTACGGAACGGACAAGGATACAGTGGTTATTTTTCCTCCCACAGAGATGTTGAGGGCTACCCCCTGTGTTCCTGACGGCTCATACATCTTTTGAGTTTTGTTCATATCTCCGTAGTTCCACCTTTAATACGTTCCTGTTCCGCTGACGAGTTCACCTGCAATAATGGCGAATGCGTCCCCTTGGAATTTCGGTGTGATCGGCGTCACGACTGTCGGGACATGTCCGATGAAGAGAGATGTTGTGAGTAAAGCTGGTGGATGAGCGTGACCTCTTGGGGCAGATAAATAAAGCCATGGATCTAGGTCTAGTACTGGATGTTAGGGGAGTGGTATGTGGGATCTGGAAGTCATTCATGAAACGTATTCTTTCAGCTGAGCCCGAGACATGTGGAGATACGGAGTTTGCCTGCAGCAGTGGAGAGTGTATTCCCAGAGCATATTATTGTGATGGCCGCCCGGATTGCCTGGATTCATCCGATGAGGGGTTGTGCGGTAAGAGAATTTACAGGCAACCGAACTTCAAGGAGAATTCCATCTTGAATTGGTAATTAGTGCCAGACTACTGGTGCTTTACCAGTGACCTATGTGGCTGTGCACATCAGTAATACTGGAAAATAAAGGGTCACATACTGTAGAGTGAGAGCAGCTTTCGCTTGGGACTCCAGCTGATGGGGGGACCCAAGGAGTTCTAGTAATCGGTGGGGCTCTCAGAGGTCAGATACATCCCAGAAATTATAAACTGTTTCTGAGGTGAGGAAACGCCTTGAATTCTTCATGTTCTCATCTCACCTTGTATAATTTTGGTGTTTTGCCCCCATGTTTACACACTGTGGGTTCAGGGACTCCTTCCATAACTCCGTCTCCCTGTCGCTTTATATCCAATGTCTGATATTTGACATTTTCTTGCACAGATTTACCACAACAAATCGTCACCAGTCCTCCTTTCACCACAAGACCTGTGATTACTAGAAGACCTATTACCACCCCTCCTCCCCCCATTTATACAAGACCCCCTCTTGTTGTGACCACACCACTGACGCGCCTTACTCCCAAGCCACCATTAGATGCCGTCCGCCCTTGTAAGAGAGAAGAGGCTCGATGCCCGAATGGACAGTGTATCCCCAGGGACTATCTTTGTGATGGAGAACGGGACTGTAGGGACGGCAGCGATGAGCTCAACTGCGGTGAGTTTGTGGATTTTAATTCTCATACGTTTTATCAGACTCATCAAGGCGTGCAGCATGAGGGATAACCCTACACTATAATACTGCACACAGTGTCATCTGACTGTATGGAGACCATTCCTGATCAGGGGGTGCAGCATGAGGGATAATACTACACCCTAATACTATACACAGTGTCATCTGACTGTATGGAGACCATTCTTGATCAGGGAGTGCAGCATGAGGGATAATACTACACCCTAATACTATACACAGTGTCATCTGACTGTATGGAGACCATTCCTGATCAGGGGGTGCAGCATGAGGGATAATACTACACCCTAATACTATACACAGTGTCATCTGACTGTATGGAGACCATTCTTGATCAGGGAGTGCAGCATGAGGGATAATACTACACCCTAATACTATACACAGTGTCATCTGACTGTATGGAGACCATTCTTGATCAGGGAGTGCAGCATGAGGGATAATACTACACCCTAATACTATACACTGTGTCATCTGACTGTATGGAGACCATTCCTGATCAAGGGGTGCAGCATGAGGGATAACACTACACCCTAATACTATACACAGTGCAATCTGATTGTATGGTGGCCATTCCTGATCAGAGGGTGCAGTGTGAGGCTGCACCCTAATACTACACAGTGTCATCTGACTGTATGGAAACCATTCCATAAGGAAGGAGAAGTATCTTAACTTTTCTTCACCATCTTCTACCCAGGAACTCCCTCTCCCTGTGAACCCAATGAATTCAAGTGCAAGAATGGTCGCTGCGCCTTAAAACTTTGGCGGTGTGATGGCGACAACGACTGTGGAGATGGTTCTGATGAAATAAACTGCCGTGAGTACACTTATGGAGTTGTGTGAGCGTACTGGACATCGGGAATGTACCGACTATGTATGTGTACTGATGATATGTACTGTCCTATACATCTTATGCAGCCACCAAAGGGCCAAGTGACATGTGCGCCCCAGATCAGTTTGTCTGTATACAGTCCCGGACCTGTATCCCGGCCAGTTACCAGTGTGACGAGGAAGCCGACTGCCCCGACCGCTCAGATGAGATTGGCTGCAGTAAGTTACAGTCTTGTTCTTCATCCCTTTTTATATTGTTTTGCATCTCCTAAAAAGTTCCTTATTATCCAGTAGCCTCCTGGATCTCTTAGGAGTATGCCCTGCGGACTTTCAATGTTATGTATGTACAGCCTGGAAGCTTCCAGGGTTACACTTCTGTTCTGTGACCATTTGTAATCATCATTTCTTTATATTTTCATGTCTGTATTCTCTGGTCATTAGTGATCAGGGTTCTTCATTGAAATTACTTGAGATTAACATGATCTCCTTGTTCTCAGGTCCTCCTCAAGTGATTACACCTCCTGAGGAGAGCATCATGGCTTCCCGGGGAGAGACAGTACGCTTTACTTGTGTGGCAATTGGAATCCCGACGCCCATTATAACTTGGAGATTGAACTGGGGCCACATCCCCACTAGCAGCAGGTATGACACCTGTTAGTATATTACCAGTTACCAATACATAGTGAGGGGGATGATAATTTGTGAATGGTTTCCTCAGAGTGTCGATGACCAGCGAGAACGGACATGGCACACTCATCATTCGAGATGTAAAGGAAGCGGATCAAGGCGCTTACTCGTGTGAAGCCATTAATGCTAAGGGAATGGTGTTTGGAATTCCTGATGGTGTCCTCTCCTTAAAGTCTGAAGGTAATGTATGAGAATGGTACAAGAAGTCGGAGCTGGATGAAAGATGTCACCACCATCAGAAATAACAGCTCTGCTCAGGATGAAACCATTAGTATTTGGGCTGTTTTTTGACAGGTCCATGCTCTGAAGGATTCTTTCACGTGCAAGACAACTCCCGATGCATTCCCTGCTTTTGCTTTGGTGTTGCCAAGGTTTGCCATCAAACCGGTCGTTACAGAAACCAGATCAGACTCCGATTTGATGTTATAGATGACTTTAAAGGTGGGTCCCAATGTTTTCCACCCTGGAAATTTTTGCATTGAGTTGATTCTAGTGAAATGTCAGTCGTCCATATGCTTGATGCACCTTTAGTTTAGAATTTGATGCCACCTATTTATCATTTTAGGAGTGAACGTATCCTCTCACCAGGGATTTCCTCCATTATCCTCAAATCAACTCCAGATTGACACTAGTGTAGAAGAGTTCCAACTGGTCGACCTGTCTCGGAGGTTTCTGAGTCAGGAATCCTTCTGGACGCTGCCATCACAGTTTTTGGGGAATAAGGTAAACACTGGGCTTCTTGCACGCTGTCGGTGACTTTGGGCTGTTGTCTTCTTGCACGCTGTCGGTGACTTTGGGCTGTTGTCTTCTTGCACGCTGTTATTGACTTTGGTCTGGTGTCTTATGATCTTACATCTCATTCCAGGTGGACTCGTATGGAGGCTCCCTCCGTTATAAAGTTCGTTATGGCCTGACACGTGGCCTGTCAGAGCCTGTGAGGAAGCCTGATGTAGTTATAATCGGAAATGGGCAGAAACTTATCTATCGAGTCCAGTCATCTACCCAGCCAACCACTGTGAACCAGCGGGAAGTCCAATTCACAGAGGTGAGTTTCAAGACACAAATATACACCTGACAACACTCCGGACACCTCCTGTACTGTCACTGGGTGCAGCCTCCAACCTCTTTGTGATCCAGACTCTTCCTGCCTTCAGTCTCTGGGACAGGCAAGTAGCTGTCTGATAGTAACTGTTGCCAGCCATATTAGCTTTTTCTGTCACCTAGTCCTCCTTCTTGTCCATCATGCATATGTCAGGAAGAGCACCACCTTAACCCACAGTTCTAGTCTGTGAAGTTACTGGATTAAAAAAGTTAGAAGTCAAGTGACAATGGTGAATGAATGGAAGTAGCTAGCTTCTTTTCTTACTTGAGTTGCAGTAGTAATCAGTCTGGCTGAAGCCTGGGACACATCTGCAGGAGATGAATGGGGTTGTCCAAGATTACTAAAAGATGGCTGCTTTCTTCCATAAACAGTGCCACACCTGTCCACGGAGCGTGTATTGCAGCTCTGCTTCATCGGCATGAATGGAGCTTAGCTGCAAAACCACATGCTACCAGTGGACAGGCGTGGCGCCATTTCTGAATGAAATAAGCTTTGGTTTTTTATAATCTAGGGTGTCCTATTACCACTTCAGGTAATGTGGAGCCTAGAAGTTTTACAGTGACTTTCAATACATTGCTTGTCTTCTCCCGTCTGCAGGAACACTGGCAGCATGAGTCTGGAGCAGCAGTCACCCGTGAGGACCTCTTGATGACTCTTCAGAATCTGGAAGCCATAATGATTCAGACAGTTTATGACAACAAAATGGCCAGCGTGGGGCTGGCAGACATTGTCATGGACACAACCTCTGTGGAGTACACACAGCTGGGGGTGGCCATGGGCGTTGAGGAGTGCAGGTCAGTGTTCAGAGCTCTGTGGGTGAAGCAAGTATTGTGGGACCTGCAATGCGATCTGCAGAGAGACCATCACCCTGTCATTGACTAGTATATAACCTTACCTGGTGGTTGATTCTTGGTTGCTCATTTGTTCATTTTAGATGCCCCACTGGCTATTCCGGCCTCTCCTGTGAGACTTGCTCCCCACAGTTCGAACGCATCCCCGGTGGACCTTTCCTGGGTACTTGCTCTGGATGTAATTGTAACGGCCATGCCAGCTCCTGTGACTCTGAGAGCGGCTACTGCATAGTAAGTGGGCAGATAACTTGTGATTTTATCGATGACCCTGTTCTAGAGCCTGCTGGATGCAGGGTCTGGTATTATAGGCTAGGTTTTTACTGTTTTTCTACTGGATTCCCTTAATGAGTCCTCAGTAGTAAGTGTCACTCCTTCTGATGCCTTGTAGACGTAGAGAAGTGCTTATTCATAGTAGTTGATGCTTTATCCTATCCCTTCTTGTCTTTCAGAATTGCCAACACAACACTGAGGGTCCACAGTGCAATAAATGTAAGTCAGGCTTTTTCGGAGACCCCACCAGAGGTACTGCAGATGCCTGTCGACCATGTCCCTGCCCACTTATGGACCCCCGCCGCAGGTCAGTGGCTCATTATATGGAGTGGTAGTGGTGCAGCCAGTGCATGGAGCTGTGCGGCAGGTTAACTTGAGTTGTCTCTTCAGGTATTCAGACACCTGCTTTTTGGACACTGATGGACAGCCCACCTGTGATAACTGTCTGGTGGGTTATTCCGGACGGCGGTGCGAAAGGTAACATTATCCAGGGACATTTGGACTTGTGGTGCAAGGGCTGAAGATGGGAATAGACGTGAGGTTTGTGCTGACAGTCCTTTCTAGTAATCGCCCTAAATGTGACCTCAGCCTGGCTTTCCCCCATGTCTCTCATCTGGGGAAGCCATGATCAGATATACTGGAGGTGTACCTGTTTCATCAGAGTATACTTCTCTCCCTCCGAACAATTATTGGAGGAGTCAAGGAAGATTACTCTGGATGGTCAGCTTTAATGCCTGTCTAATCTGGTGGTCAGTGATTAGTAGTACTACGGTCCAGGGACCCATATGCCAGTAGTGGCGTGTAGCATGGGTGGATCACAAGTAACATGTGATCTGCTATTGGATACTGGCATCTCATTGATTGCAGCCTATGTCTCCTCCTAGATGTGCGGTGGGATATGAAGGAGATCCTATGAAGCCTGGAGGACAGTGTGAGAAGACTTTTGGTTAGTACATGGTCATCATTCTCTGGGCTTGAATTGAAGTATGATGAATATGCTATTCTTCTGAGCACAGGACGTTGCTGTGCCTGGGGATGATGAGAGTCCAGCATTCTCCCTCATTTCTTTCCCTGTAGAGAAATCATCTGGAGGAAATTACTTTTGATCATATATGTTGTCATCCAGTGACCTCAGGATGTCCTCTGTGTGTAGATTGGGGGATTTTGTATTTCTCTTTCAAGCACAGAACTTTCTTGTATGTTCTAGCTGGTACCACGGGGATCTGTGATGAGAGGGGTAGCGCCGTGTCATCTCCTAATGCTTGTGTGTGCAAGGTAAGGGGCCGAACACCAAGGTCTCTTTATAATAATGATGTCTTGTTGTGTCTTGGATATTTTCCCCTTCATCAGCAGCACTCGTCACCTTTCTTTCTTCCAGCCGCATGTCTCAGGAAGGCTGTGCAATGAATGTAAAAGTGGAACTTTCTACCTCAATGAGAAAAACCCAAATGGCTGCTTGAAATGTTTTTGCATGGGAGTCACCCGGGAGTGTTCAAGCTCTTACTGGAACCGAGATCAGGTCTGTGAGATCCTAATGCGTGTAGAGCTCGCGGTGACCCGTTCTTCACCTGCGCCTGTTGTGTGGCCTGTCCTGACTTCTCGATCCTTATAGGTCCGTTCCACCTATGACAGTCACGAGAGAGTGCCGTTTTCCATCTCCAATGCAGCCAGTACCCGAACGTTCAGTGAGGGCATAAGCATCACGGGTCCTTCAGAGCTGACATTTAGCGCTTTTAACAACGTCCCCCAAGATGTCTATTTCTGGGTGCTGCCAGAGCGATTCAAGGGAGACAAGGTACGTGTGAGACCTTTCTCTAAATGAGAGTTTAATGCACCAATGCATAGGTCTACATGCTCAGCTCGTAGGGGTATCACCAGCCCCTGACTACAGAGCCGAAGCACCACAGGAGGTTGTTTTCACTTGTAGATAATTCATTGTGGTGACTCGCTAGGAAAGGTCCTACATTAAATTTCCATGTTTAGTTGTAATTTTTGGAAATTATCTGTTACAGGTGACATCTTACGGCGGAGAACTGCGTTACACCATCACATATGAAGCCTCTTTGGGGGCCCAGACTCTGGACGCACAGCCGTACGTCGTTTTGCAGGGCAACGGAATCTTTCTGGAGCATTATGCAAACATTCAGACAGCTCCCGGCTTCCCGATTACAATCACCGTTCCTTTCCGTGAGGTGAGATGATGTACCGCCATGTGCACACACTGAATACTTCATAATCTTTCAAAACATTGTAGTACAGGGAGTAATCTCATAGATCTATAGGACTAGTAGGAAAGTAACTGCTGCCATATGCTTAGTAAGTGCTTGCATCACCTTTACCAGCAATAACTCTTGTTAAAGATCCCTGTTGACACTGCAGTTCTCTTTGACAGAGTTTATGGCGGCGGACCGATGGTCAGGATGCCACCCGTGAACACCTGCTGATGGCCCTTGCGGATATTGATGTTCTGATGGTCCGGGCATCCTATGCTGAGAGGATGATTGAAAGCAGGTAATGAAGACTGACCCAGCATCATAGACACCCAGTGTTGGTCCATGCAGCTCTCTGACACTTGCGGTGCTTTTACTTTCAGAATTTCTAACATCCACATGGACATTGCGGTGCCTCACTCCACAGGACTGCAGCAAGCGGTAGAGGTGGAGCAGTGTGCTTGCCCAGTCGGCTACACGGGACCATCCTGCCAGGTACGTGGAGTTAATACATCATATATTTTCGGCCTCCAGTAATGACACCTGCATGATGCTGATGCTGATGTATCAGTAATGACCTGGCCCTCTCCTGGATCACATCATACCTCACAGAACGGACATTTTGTGTCTCCCACTCCCGCACCACCTCCTCGTCTCATTTCCTCTCTGTTGGTGTCCCGCAAGGATCTGTCCTAGGACCCCTGCTCTTCTCTATCTACACTTTTGGCCTGGGACAGCTCATAGAGTCCCATGGCTTTCAGTATCACTTTTATGCTGACGACACACAAATCTACCTCTCTGGTCCAGACATCACCACCTTACTATCCAGAATCCCACAATGTCTATCTTCTATATCATCCTTCTTCGCCTTTCGCTTTCTAAAACTTAACATGGATGAAACAGAATTCATCATCTTTCCCCCATCTTGCTCAACCCCCTCCCCCCAACAGATCTATCTATCACGATCAATGGCTGCACACTATCCCCGGTCAACCAAGTCCGCTGCCTTGGAGTGACCTTGGATTCTGCCCTTTCCTTCTGACCGCACATCCAAGCCCTTTCCACCACCTGCCGCCTCCAACTCAAAAACATCTCCCGCATCCGCGCTTTCCTTAACTTTGAATCTGCAAAAATGCTTGTACATGCCCTCATCATCTCCCGCCTAGACTACTGCAACATCCTCCTCTGTGGCCTCCCATCTAGCACTCTTGCACCCCTCCAATCTATCCTCAACTCTGCTGCCCGACTAATCCACCTCTCACCCTGTTACTCCTCTGCCTCTCCCCTCTGCCAATCCCTTCACTGGCTTCCCATTGCCCAGCCAATTCACTTCAAAGTACTAACAAATACATACAAGGCCGTCCACAACATGTCCACTCCCTACATCTCTGAGCTACTTTCCCGATACATCCCCACACGCACTCTCCGATCCTCACAAGACCTCCTTCTCTCCTCTTATCACCTCTTCCCACAATCGCATCCAAGATTTCTCCCGTGCATCCCCCACACTCTGGAACTCACTACCCCAACATCAGACTCTCACCTACAGTGGAATCCTTCAAAAGAAACCTGAAAACCCACCTCTTCAGACAAGCCTACAACCAGTGACCCTGCTGCCTCTATACCGCCACGACCAGCTTCACCCGCACCTACTGTGTCCTTCTCCCATACCATGTAGATTGTAAGCCCTCATGGGCAGTGTCCTCTCTCTTCTGTACAAGTCTGTAACTCGTTTTGTTTATGATTAGTGCAATTGTCTGTATTATGTATGTATACCCCTTTTTATATGTACAGCGCTATGGAATGAATGGCGCTTTAATAATAAATAATAATAATCTGTGTTATTCCCGCGCAGGACTGTGACATTGGTTATACCCGCTCCACCAGTGGTCTTTACCTGGGTACCTGTGAGCGCTGTCATTGTGGTGGCCACTCCACAGAGTGTGATGGAGAGACGGGAGAATGCCTGGTGAGTGCTTGTTAGATGCTGGCCCTGGATGTCTCCATTGAGCAACACAAAGCTCAACTCTAAATTGATTCTTTGCAGAACTGCCAACACAATACGGAGGGAGCCAAATGTGAGCGTTGTAAGCCTGGCTTCTATGGAGACCCGAGACGTGGAAGTCCAGGAGACTGCCAGCCTTGCCCATGCCAAGGCACATCCAGCCAGTATGTTAATGGTTGCACTTTAGTCTGTAGTGGATGAGGTTTGTGCCCACCTGCCTCTTACATGAGCTATGCTTTCCCTTTTAGATATTTTGGCACATGCTTCCTGGACACGGACGGTCAGGCCACGTGTGACTCCTGTCCTGTTGGATACATTGGGCGTCAGTGTGAGAGGTGATGCTTTTTCTTTGGCCTCCTCCTGTGGGGATCTTATTACATGCTTGTGTGTTTCTGACTTCTTCTTCTGCCTCCATATGATGGCAATGAAATGCTGTGTTGTTTCAGATGTGCACCTGGTTACAGAGGAGACCCAGTCCGAGGACAGCCCTGCACATGTATGTTCTTTAACTGCTGCTCTGCTTAAGAACATAGTAGTCACGTGTCCTATAGTTATATATGTTGTTCTTTCAGCGACTTCTGGTCCTGGCCCTAGTACAGGCTGTCATTGTGATCTGAGGGGCAGCACTAGTAACACCTGTGACTCCCGGCGCCAGTGTCCATGTAAAGTAGGTGCCGTTGTTTATTTGAGGTCTTATGTATTGTATATCGGTAATCATGGACCTGATTGTCTCTTGCTTTCTTCAGCCCCATGTGGAGGGTCTTACATGCAGTACCTGCCGCCCAAATCACTTCTACCTCAGTGCAGACAATCCAGACGGCTGCTTGCCGTGCTTCTGTATGGGAGTCACCCAGCAATGTTCCAGCTCCAGCTACCATCGTGAACTGGTGAGTCTTTGGATGATCTGGACACTTGCTGTGGATGATTGGTGTTGTTGTATGATCTCCTATATAACATTGATTGTGGACTGTATCACTGAGCCCTTAGTGACCCCCATCTATATCTCTCTTCTCACAATTCTAGATCACTAGCCCATTCCTGCCCGGAAACTTCCAGAACTTTGCCCTAGTCAACCGTCAACGCAGTGTCCGTATCACCACTGGATTCATTGTGGAGATGTCCACTCATGGGCCGCAGCTCTCCTATCGACAGTTTGACCAGCTGGGGCAGGAGTCCTTTTACTGGCAGCTTCCAGAGAGCTACCAGGGGGATAAGGTAATAACCTATGATTCCGACCGTGGGGGGAGCAGCGCTCTGGAGCTTTTCCTCTAGACTCTGCACTTCCATCTAGAGTGCAGGAAAGTGAACCTCCTGCAGAAGACCTGGCCCCAAGGCAAGCAGATGCGGTGCACTGAATATCTATTCCATTTCTATTTTCAGCATAAAATACAGAGAAATGCCTTAAATCTTAAAGGGCTTGGCCACTTTCTACTTATGTTTCCCTGTAGGTCCTATTGTGTTTTTAGGTTCTAGATATATTTGTAGTTCACACCATAATTTAACCCCACTATGCAGTAGAAGGCCCCCGAATCCATTTCTGTGCCTATATGACAGAAGATCTCATTCATCCACCCCACCACTTTCTGTGCCGTCCCTGGTCAGATCCTCTTCTGCACGTGTGCTGAATATATTCATCTACTGTTCAGCACATGCACAGAAGAGGATCTGTCCAGGGACAGCACAGAAAGTGGGGGACATGGTGTCACCGCTGACATCTTGTTCCCTATGGGCGCAGTGGTCAATCAAGCAGCAGGTGTAAGTTATGGTATGTCACACCAAAATAGACCAAGATCTATTGGGAATATTTGTTGAAGTCATCCAACCCCATTTAAGGGCTTGTCGGGCTTAGGAAACCTATTTTCAACCAGCAGGATCATCTGTAATCAGCTTATCTCTGAAGGAGCATTCTAGCAAAAAATGCGGAGAACCCCTTTTAGTGGAGGTAACCCTTGGAATATGACTACAGCAACCTGCTGTCTACAGTCAGGGTCTGGTGGTCTGGACTACTTTCCTCCATGGCCGTGTATGTGACCTTAATAGAACATTGATCCTTATGCGTCTGAGCTCTGGAAACGACTCCAGAATCCTTTCTTAATCGGTTTCTGATCAGTTGCAAATAATTTGTAACCTATAAGATGGGCATCGATGTGAGCTCTTTTGTGTGGACCTGACACCCTGCCAATGAGGGGGGATGCCCAGTTACAGAGGTTCAATGATATTGCATTCTGGACATGGCTGGGCCTATGTCTTGATGAACACCCCCCTCCCCCCCCCAGCCGTCGCCTCCTTATCCTGTATGGCATCTCGTTCTGGATGACTCTGTCGGAGGCTGATCTTATCTCTGTTTCTTTTGTATGCTCAGCAGGAGATGCTCTTTGCTCGCATGCGACGGGCCCACAAGGTATTAGACAGTGCATGCTGCTGCATGAACGTGTGCTGCTTTATTGGCTCGTGGTTGTAACACAGTGGAAATCCCTGGCATGGAGAACATTGTGTGGGTATTATACGTGTATATATTCTCCAGCCACACGTTTCCTTCAATGTCTCTCTTTGTATAGAATGTGAATTGCATTGGGACCATTGTTGTTAATAAGAGGTGGAGTGGCCTTTTTGGCTTTGGCTATTTTGTTGCTGTGCTGTGGTTTTTCTCTGGTGGCCCTCATAGCTTGAAAGTTTCTCCAGGATTAGAAACAAAATGGCTGCTTTCTTTGAAAAAAATAGCACCCCACCGGTTTACGGTGTTGGGTGTGGTATTACAGCTCAGTCCAATTCACTTCCATGGAACTGAGCTACAAAACCAGACGCAACCCATAGACAGGCGTGGTGCTGTTCTTGGAATAAGCAGCCGTGTTTTTCTAATCCTGGACAACCCCTTTAACTACCAAGTGATTATGGCCTCTTTGTGACGCTGTTTTATCAGTCCAGCATGCCATATCCTATTTCCATGTGGTCCATCAGCCGAGCATATTTGATCCTTTACTGATCCCACCCCAGCATACCTGATCCTCTAATAATTCCACCCCCAGCATACCCATCCTCCAGTGCTCCTGCCCCAGCATACCAGATCCTCCAATGATCCTGCCCCAGCATACCTGTCCTCCAATTATCCTGCCCCAGCATACCTGTCCTCCAATGATCCTGTCCCAGTATACCGGTCCTCCAATTATCCTGCCCCAGCATACCTGTCCTCCAATTATCCTGCCCCAGCATACCTGATCCTCTAATAATCCTGTCCTAGCATACCTGATCCTCTAATAATCCTGCTCCAGCATACCAGTTCTCGAATGCTCCTGCCCCAGCATACCTGATCCTCTAATAATCCTGCGCCAAAATACTGGATCCTCTAATAATCTTGCCCCAAAATACTGGATCCTCTAATAATTTTGCCCCAAAATACTGGATCCTCTAATAATCCTGCCCCAGCATACTGGATCCTCTAATAATCCTGCCCCAGCATACTGGATCCTCTAATAATCCTGCCCCAGCATACTGGATCCTGTAATAATCCTGCCCCAGCATATCGCATCCTCTAATATTCCTGCCCCAGCATACCCATCCTTCAGTGTTCCTTCTCCAGTACCCCTGATCCTCTAATTATCCCATGTCAGCATACCCGATCCTTTCCTGATCGTCGCCCCTGCTGAGCATGCCAAGTGCTTGAATGGGTTGGATCCTGTACTGGTCGTGGTCGACAGTTCATGGACTTCGGATTGATATAGATAACAAACCTGTACATCCAGCAGAATGAATCATCGCTGACAGAAGAGGAAATGCGCCGAAAAATTGCTTCCGGAGACCTGGAAGAAAACCATGACCCTCAACATCGATTCCGACGACAAGCCCAGGTAGCTGGGTTACATGGCACCGCCGTTACTTACAGTGCATGCCAACATGCCCGTTCTGTAGTCCAGTGCAGTTTACAAAATGAAACCTGCCATCCGCTCCAGCCCTCCCCTTCTGTATTGTCCTTAGTCTTAAAACATTTTATGGTTTTTTTCTGTGCTTTATATTCTACTGCTCCACCATAACCACCCCTTTATCTGGCATGGATGGTGAGTGACGCAGGGCGGTCGTACATGTCTTCTGTACATACAGAGCTTTGTCGCTAATGGAGCCGGTTCCCCATTGTATTGACTATAGAACACTTTAGGCTCTTGTGTTTCCATGCATTAACCCTTGCATTTGTCTATGAGCTTATTACACCCCCCTTGATACTGTTGTATGTGAGGCACCGCTTATCTCTCTACATCTCACACTATCGTTTTTGTTTTGTCTCCGGCGTTCTCCTTTCGTTCCTTTCTATTTACTTCCTTCTCTTTCCTTTGCCTGCTGCACTCGGGAATTTGGCTGTAGATGGATAAAGAGCAGGAAGAAACGGACCGTGAGGTCTGGGCGCTTATCTCCAGCTTTTCCTCTGGTCCATCACGAGACAAAACAAATGTCTCGGAGGGCGGCTCAGTTCTCCCGCCATCTTCTGTAGTGGCACCTGCAGGTCCACCATCGCCTCCTCTGCGCCGTCATCATACCCAAGATAACGCACAGTCTCGGGCAAGAGCTCACACGTTTCCTCTATCTGCTGCCCCGGGCCACTTGCCCCAAAGAGCTACACATGAGGTACGACCCCCTCCTGTATGCCCATGGCCGGACTTCTCTTTGTGCTTGTGGTGGTTGTCTATTAGTGCGCCGTATACTTCAGTTTCGTAACCCTCCATTTCCATACCTCAAGGCCGGAGCATCTGCGCGGTCAGCTCGTCAGGACTCTACTAATGTCCTAATCTCTCAGACGCCGGGATTAAGAGGAGCTGAAAAGGTACAAAGCCACGCCGTGTGCTGTGCTTGATGCATGAGGCGTGCAGTTAGGGGTGCAGGTCCTGTGTGTACATGGGACAATGTTGGTTGGTCTGACGTTGCAATCATGATCTGTTCTCTTCCTAGTACTCTCTGGTCTACAAGGGCTTCTCTCTGTTCCCCGAAGGGGTTTTCTACTGGTCCTTACCTAAGGTTTTCCTTGGGGATAAGGTAAAGACACCGACTGCCCCTTATGCCTCCACTGGGAGATCAGACACCATACTTGTTTCCTAAGGCAGTTCCTCTCATTACCCTCCTTGTGTTCTCCCCCAGCGATACATCTGGATCACAGTCGCAGGGTATTTTTTTTAGCCTTTTCCATGAAAGAAACTTGCAGAATTTCTGATTAGTCCTCATATTCCTGTTGCAGGTGATGTCTTATGGTGGAACGCTCCGCTACACGCTGGCCTACACATCTGGAATCCGGGGATCTCCGCTGCCCGATGCTGATGTTCAGATCACGGTAAAAGCCGAGCTTTAGCTTTTCCTTGTTACCGCCTCAGGACTGCTGCCATGATGGAGAATGACAGAAGCCGCCCTACCTGTCTCCCAGTCATTGTGCTGTCATGGAGGCAGCTGACCCTGATCTTATGATGAGGGTCCATTTATTCGTATGGCAGTAGCCGACCGATGCCATGATTGCGTTGTTAGTACCCAACCGGTCATACCTGTATTCATTTCCAGGGCAATGACATCACCTTGGTGGCCTACCAGACTGAACTGCGCCCACGTGAGACCAAAACCTTTGAGATTGCATTTAGAGAGGTGAGATTGTGCTTGGAAATACCTTTCTATGCACCGTGCCATGATCACCGTTTGGTTTAATATTTACGTAACCTCTCCTTCCCACAGAGTCAATGGAAGCGCCCAGATGGGCAGCAGGCCACGCGGGAGCACCTGATGATGGCGCTGGCAGATCTAAACGAGATTCTCATACGAGCATCTTACTCCACTGACATGATATCTGCTAGCATTACTGGTGTGAGCATGGAGACCGCTGGGCCCTCATACACCAGCCTTCCTCAGGCCCTGGAGGTAGAGGAGTGCCGCTGCCCCCCTGGCTACAGAGGATTGTCCTGCCAGGTAAGGCCATAAGAGATAAAGCCCCCTGAATCTGATCTTCTTTCAAGGGATGCCTCACAAGGGGAATGGGCTCTGTTTGCTCTTTGTGTGTTGATCCACCCTGATCTTGTGTCACCAAGTATGTCTTCTATCATAGGACTGTGCCCCCGGCTACACCCGCACCGGAGGAGGCCTATACCTTGGACACTGCGAGCCCTGTGATTGTAACGGGCACTCTGAGACTTGTCACCCAGAGACTGGTGTCTGTTCGGTAAGCGTTCTCAGCTGTGACCCCAGGGGACTTTACAGTGGCTGTATTATAGGAATACTGTATATGTTATTTTTCTCCTACAGTTTAAAGGGCATCTGTCAGCAGTTTTGTACCTATGACACTGGCTGACCTGTTGCATGTGCGCTTGGCATCTGAAGGCATCTGTGTTGGTCCCATGTTCATATATGCCCGCATTGCTGAGAAAGATGAACTTTTAATATATGCAAATAAGCTCTGAGGAGCAACAGGGGTGTTGCCGTTACACCTAGAGGCTCAGCTCTCTCTGAAACTGCTGCGTCCTCTGGACTTTGATTGGGGCCAAGTGTGATGCAGTTTCCACTACCTGGCCCTGTCAAAGTGCAGGGGGTGCAGCAGTTGTAAAGAGAGCTGAGCCTATAGGTGTAACGGCAACGCCTCCATTGCTCCTCGAAGGTTATTTGCATATATTAAAAGTTCATCTTTCTCAGCCATGCTGGCACATCTGAACACGGGACCAATACAGATGCCTTCAACGGCCAAGCGCACATGCAACAGGTCAACCAGTTTCTAGGACCAAACCCGCTGACAGATGCCCATTAATACATGATGGGCCCAGGGTCCATCTACTGAAATCCCCTCTCTGGTGCTGCACACCGCAGAGGAAATGTGCGGTATGCCAGACCGACAGGGGAATTATACGTGAGGTCATGGTGTGAGACTTAGGTGGGCCGAGGTAAATACAGTTTTGGTTACTCACGGTTATGTCGTCCCTGGGCAGGCTCGCATAAGTGATCAGGAGAACGGCACAGGAATTCTCTGGGGCACACTCGGGTGTAAGGGACACAGGCCAGATGGTGGTTCGAGGTGCCCTTGATGGTCTGTATTAATGTGCCTATGGCAAGGTCCCTTGTAGTCGTGACGCCAGTACCTTTTATGGTGGTACAACCATTTACTGTAGTGTTAACTGAGGAATTGGAGACTGAGACGAGGATGGTGCAATCCAGCTTATAACTTTTACTGAACGTTGCTCCTGGTAACAGTAACATCCAAGTATAGAACAGTCTCTAGTACATCCAGATATGAAATACAGTCTCTTTACAATGGACAGAGGTAAAGCTGCAAGAGGTCCACTGCTCACAGGTGTGATGTCTGTCTCTCATTAATGATATAGGTTTTATGCTTACTGGTAGAGGACTTTTATGCTGGTCCCAGTTATCCCAGTGCAGGTTAGTGAGGCTGCCGGAGTCTGATAAATACTTCACTTTTAGCTCCAAAGGTCCTAAGGCGCGTATAGCGATGGCCGTAACCCTTTGGGGGTCTGCTTCTTTAGTGCTTTCTGCATTAATATACTGCTGAGTATGTGGCCCACTTCAGCTTTGGGCTGAAGACTGGCTGAGAGCTAAAGACTGCACTCACTGCAGACTCAGACTGAACTGGACATAACTGTCTAGGCCTGAGCTGAGCTGAGCTATACAGGTCCTTCTAAAAAAATTAGCATATTGTGATAAAGTTCATTATTTTCTGTAATGTACTGATAAACATTAGACTTTCATATATTTTAGATTCATTACACACCAACTGAAGTAGTTCAAGCCTTTTATTGTTTTACTATTGATGATTTTGGCATACAGCTCATGAAAACCCAAAATTCCTATCTAAAAAAATCGTTAATTTCTAACGATAATTTGTTTTCCCTTAGTCCTAACAGCAGCACAGATGGGGTTAACTGCCCCTGTGGACTGGTAGGACCGGCGGAATTTTAATGAGCCCAAGAACCAATAAACGATCTTCAGCTCCCTGAAAGGGAGGAGATCACCCCCCAGCCCACCGTGTTTTTAACAAGCATAATGTATTTAGGGTGGGATATTTGTGTGCTGCTGTTAGGACTAAGGGAAAACAAATTATCGTTAGAAATTAACGATTCCCTTACGTCCTCAACAGCAGCACAGATGGGGAGATAGCAAGAAGAATCCCCTAGGGAGGGTCCTCATGCCTGGCAGAACTAAGAACAGTCTGCCCAAAAGCCGAAAACTCTGCCATCCTAGCATCTATCCTATAATGGGAGATGAAGGTTGACTCAGAGCTCCAGGAGGCCGCCTTACAGATCAACTCTAAGGGGAGGAGTCTTCTCTCCGCAACCGAGGTGGAGACCGCCCTAGTAGAATGGGCCCTCACAAACTCGGGAGGATCTAAGGATTGGGAGACGAAAGCTTCCAAAATGGCCTCCTTGATCCAGCGACTAATGGTGGCTTTAGACGCTTTACGGCCTTTAGACTTACCGGCAAACAGGATAAGAAGATTCTCATCTTTCCTGAACTCACTAGATCTATCCACATAGATCTGGAGGCATCTTGAAATATCCAGCGGGTCTCTAGCTGGAGTATCAGAGGAGGAGGCTGTAAACAAAACTGGTAAAGATATTACCTGATTGATGTTCTGGAAAGTAGGCACCTTAGGCCTGAAGTAAGGTAAAAACTTCAGGAGTACTCTATCCTGTAGAAAAATAATGTACGGGTGATTTGCGGAAAAAGTCTGCAATTCAGAAACTCTTTTGGCTGAAGCTATAGCCAGAAGAAAGACCATCTTTAAAGTCAGAAATTTAAAATTTACCTCCTCCAAGGGCTCGAAGGAGGGAGATGCTAGCCCCCTGAGCACTACTGAAAGATCCCACTGGGGGATAGGTTTCAGTATAGTAGGCTTTAGTCTTTCAGCTCCCTTCAGGAAGCGTTTGATGAGTGGGTCCCGAGAATGTGGCCTGTTGAGACAGGCCGAGATGGCATAAACCTGTACCTTCAAGGTAGCTGGAGATAGGCCTCTATCTAATCCATCCTGAAGAAATTGAAGTATCGCAGGAAGGGGCGGATCTGCAGACGCCACCTGTCTGGAATCACACCATGCCTCGAAGATTCTCATGATCCTGGAGTAGGCCTTCTTTGTAGACTCTGCTCGGGAATGCGACAAAGTTCTCAGGACCGACTCGGAAAGCCCTTCTATGTTGGGAAGGGACTGATCAACCTCCAGGCTGTCAGGTTGAACCTGTGCAGATCTGGGCAGAGGTGAGTGTCCCACGACACCAGGGTCTGCTCCGGGGGGAGTCTCCAGTATTGTCCCCGACTCATCTGAATGAGCTGGGTAAACCAGGATCTTCTGGGCCAAAACGGTATGATGGCTATTACCGATGCCTGATCCTGACGGATTTTCATCAATACCCTCGGTATCATGGAAAAGGGAGGGAAGATGTAAGCCAGCCTGAACCTCCACGGTATTGACAGAGCATCTATCGCCAGGGGGTTGTCTTCCCTGTAGAGGGAACAGAACCTCATCACCTTGGCGTTGAACCTGGTTGCCATGAGATCCACTTCTGGCATACCCCATCTGTGAACTAGCTGCCTGAAGATCTCCGGATGCAGAGACCACTCCATGGTCGGTAATCCTCGACTTAAGCGGTCCGCTATCATATTGAGGGAGCCTCGAATATGAACGGCAGATAGATGGGAAAGGTTCAGCTCTGCCCACCGAAGAATTACCCCGATCTCTGACAGAAGGGGCAATGATCTTGTGCCTCCCTGTTTGTTTATATAGAGGACAGCAGTCATATTGTCTGACTGGACTTTCACTGCTTTGCCCCGGATCTGAGGCGCAAAGTGAAGGAGGGCTAGCCGGATAGCTCGCATCTCGCGAAGATTGGAGGAAAGATGCCGCTCCAGAGGAGACCAAGATCCCTGAATTGGGGATCCGTCCAGGTGAGCGCCCCAGCCTACAAGGGACGCGTCTGTAGTCAATATGACCCAAGCTGGTTGGGTCATAGACTTCCCTGCTGGTAGCTGAAACCACCATCTGAGGGAATTTCGGGTTTGACCGGACAGGGAGCACAGGGAATCTAGCCCCGCAGGGCTGCCGTTCCATAGGTGTAAGACCTCCGACTGAAGAGGACGGAGGTGCCATAACGCCCAAGGGACCGCATCCGCAGCCGCTGACATGAGCCCCAGCATCTTCATGAGAGTCCGGATAGAGACTCGACGAGGGACATAAAGGACCTTTGCCAGGTCCTGAATCCGCGCTCTCCTTTCTGGAGTCAACCGGAGGGACATCTCCACAGAGTCGACCACGAATCCTAAGTAATGGATTGAAGTCGATGGGCTCACATTCGACTTCTGCCAGTTGATAATCCAGCCTAGGCGGAAGAGAAAGGAGACTGCGACCTGAAGATGGTGGGTAAGGATCGGAACTGAGGAGGCTATGAAAAGCCAATCGTCCAGATAAGGAATAATAGTCAGTCCTTGGAGTCTCAAAGCTGCCACCACCGAAACCACCACCTTGGTGAAGATGAGGGGGGCAGAAGAGATTCCGAAGGGAAGCACGGCGAACTGAAAGTGCCTGCAAACCCCTGAGATCTGGACCGCGATCCTGAGGAGTTTCCGGGAAGCGGAATGATTCAGAATGTGAAGGTACGCATCCTTGAGGTCCAGAGTAGCCATGACGTCCCCAGAATTGAGGATATGGCTGACTGACCTTATGGTTTCCATGCGAAACCTTGTTTTCCTTATAAATCGATTGAGGAATCTCAAATCGATGATCATCCGGAGATCTCCTGTCTTCTTGGGAACCAGGAACACTGGTGAATAAATCCCTAGGCCCCTCTCCCCTGCCGGTACCTCCTCCAGGGCTCCCTTGGAAATATAGTCCTGAATGTAAGATTCTAGGACCACCTGTTTGGCAGACCCGAAGCTTCGTGTGGCGATGAATCTCTCTGGGGGGAGAGAGATAAGATCTACCCGGTACCCGGCGGAAACTATGTCCTGGACCCAGGGGTCTGCAATCAACCGGCTCCAAGAGTCTTTGAAATGGGTAAGACGGCCCCCCACGGGAATCTGGGGGAGGGGTACGGGAAAATCTAGAGGAGACACTGCAGGGGCAGCAGGGCTTATCCAAGAGCCTCGAGGAGGCCCATAGTCAGGAGGGTTTTGCCTCCCTGGTGGGTTTGCGGGGGCGTCTCGGATATTTACGAGATGGCCCCCCCCAATCTCTGCGCCTAGACTGCTGCCCAGAACGACCTCCACCCTTCTTTTCCTGTCTGGGGCGTCCCCGAAAGGGCTGCTGGGGGAGGCTCTTCCCTTTTTTATCGGAGAGCCCCTCCATTATTTTGTCCAATTCGGACCCGAATAACCTATCTGGTTCGAAGGGGAGCCCACAAAGGTTAAACTTGGATGCGTTATCCGCAATCCACGGTTTCAGCCAGAGTGGTCTGCGGGCAGCTGAAACTAGGGCCATAGTTTTGGCGGCCAGCTTTAGCTGCATCTGGGAGGAATCAACTAAAAAGTCCATAGCCAGGTTGGCTGACTTGAAGGCTGCCAGGATGTCGTCTCTTGATACGCTCTGGTCCACATCCCGCATCACAGAGAGGAGGGTCTCATCCGCTCTAAAGACACGCTGTGTCCGACCGGCGGGATCGGAGGACTCCCCCATGTCAACATCCTGGTCCCCCGACCTGATGGACTTGAGTAACTTCTGCGTCTTTTCTGGAGGAAAAAAGCAAGAAGTAGATTCTTCTTCCTCAGAAGAAGAAGACCCCACTGAACAGGGGGTAGGTCTTTCGACCGGTGCGACCACCTCCATGGGAGTCTGAGAGGGACCTGGTAGCCTCTCATTAAGTAGCTGAACTACTCCCTTGATGGAATCATCCACGTATGTCTTGGTCCATTGGAACATCTCCTGCATCGTGGGTTCCGTGGATGCCGTGCGACAACTCTCACATCTGGAGTAAGGACAGCTGTCAACTAGGGGTGTGTTACATTCGTAACATGCCAAATGCTTCCTCTTGGCCCCAGCCTTCCGCTGATCCTCCTTAGGGGAAGCCATAGTCTGTAATGGAAGAAACAAAACAGGTCATAACACCTACAACATCAGGAGGTGGAGAAAACCAGACCTTAAGGGGGTCCACCAGCACTAGAAGAAATAGAGCTGAAAGAAGAGGAAGTACAAAACCCAAGCAAAGCAATACTGCAGGAATATCACAAAGCACAGGAGAGCTCTGGAGCTAACTTGTGAAAGCAACGCAACCAGAGCACTGACTGATGGGCTCTGGGCGCTTAAAAGGAGGAAACCCCGCCCAATGGGCGGGTTCCTGAAACGAGATCAGCACCACTCCCTTTTTTTTTTTTTGTATATGTGCTGCCAAAGCAAGCACTCAGAAAAACCAGAGCCTATACTGGCTCTACCTAAACGAAAAATTGTCTCCCCAGACTAATCCTAAGTCCAGGATGTCATTCTAGGGAGCCAGTTTAAGAAAAGGTGAGTTTTATACATCACCGCATCGCTTCGGAAAACCGGAAGTGACGTAGCGCACCTAAGGCGCGTCACTTCCGGGAAATGGCGGCGCCCATAGCGCCGCACACATGCGGTAACAGAGGAACGGAGCACCGTCTACAGATGATGAAAGAAGAGGGGAGGGGACGCCCCCCTCCCCAACGGTACCCCAGACCGAAATCGCCATGATCAGGCCTAAAATAAAGGCACTGAGATGCATAGAAAGCGAGCTAAGCTTTAAGGAGGGAAAAAAGAACCCCTAAGCAATCTTCAGCTCCCAAAGAGGGAGCGACACGCCAGTCCACCTGTCCAGAGGACAGAAAAAAACACGGTGGGCTGGGGGGTGATCTCCTCCCTTTCAGGGAGCTGAAGATCGTTTATTGGTTCTTGGGCTCATTAAAATTCCGCCGGTCCTACCAGTCCACAGGGGCAGTTAACCCCATCTGTGCTGCTGTTGAGGACGTAAGGGAATTAGCATATTTCATCCGACCAATAAAAGAAAAGTGTTTTTAATACAAAAAAAAGTCAACCTTCAAATAATTAGGTTCAGTTCTGCACTCAATACTTGGTCGGGAATCCTTTTGCAGAAATGACTGCTTCAATGCGGCGTGGCATGGAGGCAATCAGCCCGTGGCACTGCTGAGGTGTTATGGAGGCCCAGGATGCTTCGATAGCGGCCTTAAGCTCATCCAGAGTGTTGGGTCTTGCGTCTCTCAACTTTCTCTTCCCAATATCCCACAGATTCTCTATGGGGTTCAGGTCAGGAGAGTTGGCAGGCCAATTGAGCACAGTAATACCATGGTCAGTAAACCATTTGCCAGTGGTTTTGGCACTGTGAGCAGGTGCCAGGTCGTGCTGAAAAATGAAATCTTCATCTCCATAAAGCTTTTCAGCAGATGGAAGCATGAAGTGCTCCAAAATCTCCTGATAGCTAGCTGCATTGACCCTGCCCTTGATAAAACACAGTGGACCAACACCAGCAGCTGACATGGCACCCCAGATCATCACTGACTATGGGTACTTGACACTGGACTTCAGGCATTTTGGCATTTCCCTCTCCCCAGTCTTCCTCCAGACTCTGGCACCTTGATTACTGAATGACATTCAAAATTTGCTTTCATCTGAAAAAAGTACTTTGGACCACTGAGCAACAGTCCAGTGCTGCTTCTCTGTAGCCCAGGTCAGGCGCTTCTGCCGCTGTTTCTGGTTCAAAAGTGGCTTAACCTGGGGAATGCGGCACCTGTAGCCCATTTCCTGCACACGCCTGTACACGGTGGCTCTGGATGTTTCTACTCCAGACTCAGTCCACTGCTTCCGCAGGTCCCCCAAGGTCTGGAATCGGTCCTTCTCCACAATCTTCCTCAGGGTCCGGTCACCTCTTCTCGTTGTGCAGCATTTTCTGCCACACTTTTTCCTTCCCACAGACTTCCCACTGAGGTGCCTTGATACAGCACTCTGGGAACAGCCTATTCGTTCAGAAATTTCTTTCTGTGTCTTACCCTCTTGCTTGAGGGGGTCAATGATGGCCTTCTGGACAGTAGTCAGGTCGGCAGTCTTACCCATGATTGCGGTTTTGAGTAATGAACCAGGCTGGGAGTTTTTAAAAGCCTCAGGAATCTTTTGCAGGTGTTTAGAGTTAATTAGTTGATTCAGATGATTAGGTTAATAGCTCGTTTAGAGAACCTTTTCATGATATGCTAATTTTTTGAGATAGGAATTTTGGGTTTTCATGAGCTGTATGCCAAAATCATCAATATTAAAACAATAAAAGGCTTGAACTGCTTCAGTTGGTGTGTAATGAATCTAAAATATATGAAAGTCTAATGTTTATCAGTACATTACAGAAAATAATGAACTTTATCACAATATGCTAATTTTTTTAGAAGGACCTGTATATATGGGATGTGTTGTCTCCCCCTAGTGGTAGGCTCAGTGTAATGCAATCTGACACACCTGTAGGCAGGGATTATGCATAAAGATGCATTGCAGCATAAAACAGGTTATATAAGGCATACAAAGCATAACACGACAACTTTGCAGTACCCACGAGGGTAGTGGGACACTGCAAATGTAGCATTGCATGGCCACGTCAAGTCCTCCAGAGTGGGTGCTGCTCCTTATAGTGCTACTCTGCTTTGGCTATTAGAAAAGGATACAAATGGGTGACCGTCTAGCATGTGATCCACTGGCTCTAATACAATATATTGTATGTACAGGGGTAATAGCCTCAAGAGTAGACTAGTACAAGTTTGATTTGCTGCTTTGTGTCCCTCATATATCCTGGGATGTTGTATTTTTTTAAATTTCATCTAATGCAAAATTTCCTTGTCCTAGAACTGTTTGCACAACACCGCCGACGAGTTCTGCGACAAATGTGCACCTGGCTTCTATGGTGATGCCACAGCGGGTACCCCAGAGGACTGCCAGCCTTGTGCATGCCCATTAAGTGACCCAGAGAACCAGTAAGTACAACTGCACTATATCCTCACCATTATACTTGTAGTATTATGTCCTCCTCATCATAGCGGTAGTATTATATCCTCCTCATCATCGTAGCTGTAGTATTATATCCCCATTGTACCTGTAGTATTATATCATCATCATTGTAGCTGTAGTATTATATACTCATTGTGGCTGTAGTATTATATACTCATCATAGCCTTAACCTCATCAGAGCTGTAGTATTATATCTTCTTCATCGTCATAGCTGTAGTATTATATCTTCTTCATCGTCATAGCTGTAGTATTATATCCTCCTCTTAGCTGTAGTATTATATGCTCCTCCTCCTCCTAGCTGTAGTATTATATCCTCCTCATCATTGTAGCGGTAGTATATTATCCTCTTCATTATCATAGCTGTAGTATTATATCCTTATTGTAGCTGTAGTAGTATATCCTCATCATTGTAGCTGTAGTAGTATATCCTCATCATTGTAGCTGTAATATAATATCCTCCTCATCATCATAGTTTTAGTATTATATTCTCATCATTGTAGTGGTAGTATATTAAGATCAAGTGAAGATTATGCCGCCCTGAATTATTTATTTTAGTTTATTTCACTAAATTTCTTAACAAACTATAACAACACATGAAAGATGAATTCACCTGATGAACACACGTTTCGCTCGTTCATCGGGTGAGCAGCGGCACCTTTACACGGGCAGATTATCGGGAACGAGCGTTCGACAATCAGGCAGTGTAAAAGGACCGTTATATTCTGTCTCATATCCATTTGTTTCATTTTCATTTCAGGTTTTCGAAGACCTGTGAGACAGATGGTGCTGGTGGCTACAGATGCACAGCCTGCCCCATAGGGTACACAGGGCAGTACTGCGAGAGGTCAGTCCTGAGTGGAAGAAAGCTTATATGTGTCCATGGATGTCCCGTGGGCCCTTCCTCACATATAATTGTAAATCAGCCTAGTCCTTGTATCATTTGTATAGAGGGCCGGGGCAGGATCTCCTCCTGCTTCTTTCTGTCCCATAATATGGTAGTCCTCCCTTTTTGCATAGTTGAGATTGCTCTTCCCTGTACCCAGGCATATATCAGTGATAGCAGTGCCCACAGTGTAGGCTCACCTTCTGGTATTCTGTGACAGGTGTGCTCCAGGATATACTGGTAACCCCAGCGTCCGTGGCCAGAAATGTGTCCCAGAGGGTAAGAACTTTACTTTCCTCCCCCAGTCTCATTGCTGTATTTCTGTCCCGGGGGTAATATCGATCTCCCTTCTATTTCAGACAGACAATCACACTTCTTTGTCAGGATTTACCCTGAGAAGAAAACAGTTACTCCAGGTAGTGAAATAAGTCTCAGGTGCCAAGGAAGTGGTGACCCTCCTTACTACTACTTCTGGTCACGAGAAGATGGGCGACCGCTTCCTGGAAACACCCAGCTAAGGGAAAGAGGTAAAATCAAGCCAGGAATGAAGACGTGTGATATGTTCTGATATCAGTTGTGGTATGCCCTGATATTAGCTTGGGCCAAGTCTCCTTGTGTAATATGAGATAATATCAGCTTGGGCAGTCTCCTCATGTGATATGTCCTGATATCAGCTCGGGCAGTCTCCTCATGTGATATGATCTGATATCATCTCGGGCAGTCTCCTCGTGTGATATGTCCTGACATGATGTGTCCTGATATCAGCTCTTGCAGAGTCTGTCTGTGTGCTGACATTATCCATCCATAGATGGACAGTAATTTTACCAGAAATGGTCAGAATTTTAGTTTACCTCATGTGTTCGAGGTGAGTGAGAGCAGACCTTTTCCTCCCACACTCTATACCCATCCATGGTCCATGGCAGATATTTGTTCATGTCTGAGCCCTTCATCACGGTCATCACCTCTCCTGTTCTCTCTCAGGTGAGATCCTGCACTTCCCTAGCCTGCAGCCATCAGATTCTGGAGTCTACATCTGCACTTGCCGCAATTACCAGCACATGAACACCAGTAGAGCAGAGATCATCATCCATGGTGAGAGTCCAGAAACCTCGGGTCCTCTTGTATTGCTATTAAAGGGGTATTCCAGTATCCACAAGATAAGGAAAAACTATTAGATACGTGTGGGTCCTATCACTAAGATCCCCACGATCATCAAAATGGTAGCCCCATACCCTGTGGAGCCCCCGAAATGTACAAAGTGGCTGGTTGGGCATGCGCTCGGCTGCGCCATTAATTTCTATGGGAGTTCCAGAGATAGCAGAGTGCAGCTCTTGGCCGTCTGCAGAACTGACATAGAAATTAATGGAGCGATCGCGCACATGCCCGACCGGCCACTCTGTAGGCTCCACGGTAGATACAGGGGTTCATTCTCGTCATTGGTGGGGGTCCGAGCGGTAGGACTGCGCAGAGCTGTAATTTCGGATATGCAATGAGTTGTAATCCAGTGTTTTCTGTATGTAACATTACCTCTGTTTGGTTCATGCTGCCATTTATTGGGACCCTTCACACTGAGCAGCGCTGAGGTTTGTACATTGCTTGTGCCCTTGTCCCCATTCCCTGATTTTATTTTTTTCTATTTCCTGTATAATTTATCCAAAATGTGCATACAGCCGACATTGTATATTAGCTCCATTTTATCTGTACACTGCCTCGTGTCATGGACTACATGATAGCTGAGCCCTACATTACTTTTACATCTCATTGGTGGGTGGGGGGCCATTACACCTGGCTGACGGACAGTGGGTGCCCTCCTCTCTAGCAGGAGTGGGCATCTGGTCGGTCCCGATTGTCAGAGCTGGTAGCTTGTCACCTCATTACATGGCACTCTCATTGCTGCCCACGACGTTGGGTGCTCTCGGCATTGAGAGGTAAGTGTCACTTCTGGAATAACATCGTCTTGGTTTATCTCTCAGCCTCTCCCATTAGGCCCATTACAGTGACTGTGGAAGAGCAGAGGGTACAGAGGGTCCGGCAAGGCGTAGACGTCACCTTCATATGCACAGCAAAGAGCACGGTGAGTAGAAGCTTTGGGATGGGAACGACAACCCACCACTTATTGTATGTCTGGTGTATTTCAGATCCCCATGCACAGCGGTGTATAAAGACCATGTGGGCAGATGTGTGGTCTGCTTTACCCTTCTTTTTATATGTAGCTTGTTTTCCTCCCTCAGTCCCCAGCTTACACCTTGGTGTGGACCCGTCAGAACAGCGGGAATCTGCCCGAGAGAGCGATGGACTTCAATGGCATCCTGACCATCCGTAACGTGCAGCCCGAAGACGCTGGCATTTACATCTGCACTGGATCCAATATGTTTGACATGGATGAGGGCAATGCAACGCTTTATGTTCAAGGTTGGTGAAAGAGTCACCATTAAAACCCCTCCATCCATTGCATGGTGCTAAGGTCCCCCCGCCCTCTCTGCTTGCACACCCGGTAAGCGGCCAGTCGTCCCTCGCTGGTCCCGACAGCTTCACTTGGCTTCTAGGCTTTTGTGCACTGGCCTTGATGGCGTCTCCTATCTGGACTTCTCATGCATGCGGGAATGAAGTAATCCTCCTCTCCCTCTGTCTCCTCAATCAAACCTCGGGACTGTTCACTAACGTGATTGGACGCTTATGCTGCCTGGGCCCGTGTCACATGATTAGAGAAGGCAAATCAAATCACCGCTATTGCAGACCTCCCTCCCCCGCGGTAACCTTTTCCCACCCCCTTTATTGCTTTATCTTGTATGTGTTGAGCTTCTTCTGCCCCCTCCCCCACCCTATAATAACATTTTTTTTTTATTTTTTTTAAATAAAATGCTAATTGTTTTTCAAGAATGTGAACCGGAAATGTAAGAGTTTTGCTCCTGAACGCTAGTAACAGGTCTCCAGCATTCATTTCACTATACAGGGACTGACAGCAGCCACCAGGCGTCCTGACCAATGATAAAAAGCGGTAGCTACACACTGATCGTCCGTTGCCATTCGCCCTACGCCTCTTAGAGGAATAATACCGACACCTTGTCAGCGTCATTCTTCACTTCACGTCCAGGTATGACCTCTGTAAAATGTTCAGTAACTTTGCAGATACTTTGCTTGGCACGTCTTGTACTCCAGTCACACCCCGATCTGCACTGAGATCTGCTTAAATTCCTAAATGGATGTGACTGGAGTAGAAGATCTTGTGACACAAGATAAGTGAGGCATCTACAGGGTTGCTGTAGTTTATGGAGGTTATACCTAAAAACTAGAAATGGCTTGAGTTACTCTACAGGGTAGGACATGTATGACACAAGGCTCCATATACCCAGAGTCCTGACCTGATGAGTGGATGTCCTCTGCGGGGTCTCTGCTGATCCATGCCCATCATCTGCCCAGTCATCAGACTCTTCTCCATTACTTGTCCTTGGGTGATATAAACAGCACTTTATGGACAGACGCACACGAACAAGTTCAATGTGAGAAACTCGCAACGTGTGTCAGTGTGAGGGCCCGTTCTGACCTCTCCTCCTATAATCATTTCTAATGTTGTGTGTCTCTGTAAGACTTGGAATCCACTGAATTACACTGACAGCATTATGTAAGTGTAATTCAAAAGATTCCAGGACTCTCAGGCTCACACAGCATTATAAATCATTACAATGCTGTGTGATCCCGTCAGAGGAGCAGAGGTCAGAACGAAACCTCTCACTGACACGCTGTGAGTTTCTCGCATTGAACTCGCACGCATGTGTCCGGCCTATGTCTTCCACATTGCGAGGACTAGATAGAGGTGAAAAGCTACCTCCGGCCCAGGCACCATCTTCCCGTCCTGTTTGTTTAACTCTTTACAGCATGTGACCTCGTTTTTCCTGACGCGGTGGTGGGATACGTGTTGTACCTTCTCAGTGTGGTGTCCTATTGCTGGTGCTCCACTTTGGTAATGATCTGGTCGCTCCTGGTGGTGTGTTGGAGTCAGATGTTAGAGAGCTGCTCCTCTGACTTATAATGGTGATGTTCAGTGTGTCGGTGATTAGAGGAGTAGTCTACGTATGGCAAGGATAACTCTGGGGAAGGGTGGAGCGAGGACAACACTATGAATGTAGACTGTGGAATGAGTGGAGCCATGCTGCTCCTGTAGGATACAGACCGACTCAGGTGGAAGTCGGTGAAGACTGGAATGTCAGGATGATGGGACGGCTGTCCGGGGCCCTGGTGCTTTTTTTTTAGATGGATGGAGGGGTTTTGGGGGTAATGATTCTGCTCCACATGAAGTCGTCGGTGTCTGTAGATGCCTGGATCTCTCAATCAGAGACTGCGGGACACAACAAGTGGCTGCCTGTATATAAGAGACTGTGAACGTACCTACCTCTAAACTGACCTCATGATGTGAAACGGCTGCCTACCTCATACCCGCAGCTCCTGTGACGCTGATTGCAGACTGTTCTGCGGAGGGGTCGCTTTACGTACTGCAAATAATATAATAATAGATGTTTTAATGTTTTCATTGAATTTTTTTATTAAAGAGCAAATTAACAGTGTGTGTGGTAAACTGTGTATGGGCACCGGGGCTGGTATACTATGTGCGGGTGCTGCTGGGTGGTATACTGTATTCAGGTAGGTGGTGCGGCCATGGGGGTGGAGGGTGATTTAATGTTATTTGTAGTTGCGCTGTCACTGGGGTGGTATACTATTTCTGGGTTTGGGGGGTGAGATACTCTATACTCCGAGTCGGATACTCTGCACTGGGGGTTGGTACACTGACACTCTGAACTGGGGTAGTATATGCTACACTGGATGGTGGCATACTCTGTGCTGGGAGGAAGTATACTCTGCACTTAGGGGTAAGTACTCTCTGCAATGGAGGTTGGTACTCTCTACACTTGATGGTGGCATACTCTGCACTGGGAGTAAGTATACTCTGTGCTGGACTGTGATACACTCTGCATTGGGGGTGGTAAACTGTGCACTTGGGGGTTGTATACTTTCCACTGGTGGGAGTGGTATACGCTGCATTGGGATGGTGGTGTACTCTGCAGGGGGGTGGTGTACGGTGCGCTGAGAGGGTGATATACTCTGAACTGGGGGTTGTATACTCTACGCTAGATGGTGGCATACTCGGAACTGGGAGTAGGTATACTCTGAACTGGGTTGTGATAAACTCTGTACAGTGGGGATAATATACTCTGTACTGATGGAGTTTTATACTCTCCATTTAATGGTATACTCTGCGCTGGATGGTGGCATACTCTGTGCTGGGAGGGTGGTATACTTTGCTCTGAGGGGGTTGTATACTCTGCGCTGGAGGGGTGGCATACTCTGCGCTAGATGGTGGCATACTCTGTGCTGGGAGGGTGGTATATTTTGCTTTGAGGGGGTTGTATACTCTGCGCTGGATGGTGGCATACTCTGAGATGGGGTGGTGGTGTACTTTGCGCTGGGGGTGGTATATTCTGAGATGGGGTGGTGGTGTACTTTGCGCTGGGGGTGGTATATTCTGAGATGGGGTGGTGGTGTACTTTGCGCTGGGGGTGGTATTCTCTGAGATGGGGCGGTGGTGTACTTTGCGCTGGGGGTGGTATACTCTGAGATCTGGGGGTGGCATACTCTGAGATGGGGTGGTGGTGTACTTTGCGCTGGGGGTGGCATACTCTGAGATGGGGTGGTGGTGTACTTTGTGCTGGGGGTGGCATACTCTGAGATGGGGTGGTGGTGTACTTTGCGCTGGGGGTGGCATACTCTGAGATGGGGTGGTGGTGTACTTTGCGCTGGGGGATGGTATATTCTGAGATGGGGTGGTGGTGTACTTTGCGCTGGGGGATGGTATATTCTGAGATAGGGTGGTGGTGTACTTTGCGCTGGGGGTGGTATACTCTGAGATGGGGCGGTGGTGTACTTTGCGCTGGGGGTGGTATACTCTGAGATCTGGGGGTGGCATACTCTGAGATGGGGTGGTGGTGTACTTTGCGCTGGGGGTGGCATACTCTGAGATGGGGTGGTGTACTTTGCGCTGGGGGTGGCATACTCTGAGATGGGGTGGTGGTGTACTTTGTGCTGGGGGTGGCATACTCTGATATGGGGTGGTGGTGTACTTTGCACTGGGGGTGGTATACTCTGAGGTGGGGTGGTGGTGTACTTTGCGCTGGGAGGGTTGTGTACTTTGCTCGGGGGGTGGTATACTCTGCGCTGGGGGGGGGTCGTAGACACTGCTGCGGCTCACTGATTCTACAGCGTCCTAATATAAGCGCAGCGGTCAGATGCAGGGATGGGGTCCTGTGACTTTGTTTCCTGCCTCTCCTATATGATGTATAATTGATGTTGTACTGTACTGTGCTCCATCCGTGGAGTTCAGGCCTCAATAAAGCGTGTGTCCCCCCCCCACCCTCGCTCCTTGGTCGTGTTTTTCTCTGATGAGATGCGTGCTGACCGCTCCATCTCTGCAGACTCTTCCTCCCACTAAAGCTCCTTCTACCTCATCCGCAGAGGCCTCCCACACCCAGATGTTCTATGGACCCTTTGAAACCATTGAAGGACACAGACCATGTAAGTTGGCATGGAGTGGTCTTGCCCGTTGAGCATCATGGCTGCAGCATGCCAAACCTGAACTGCTTGTTCCACCATCCCATCTCCACCCCCCTCCATGTTTGCATCCACTCCATCTCCATATAGCAGAAGCAGTGTCCATACTGATGGCGTGTGCTGCCCCTCTCATGCTAATCCCTGTGCTTCTTTCTTACCATACATCACCTTGGCTTATCCATCCATGGTCACATAGGGACAGCTGGACTGCAGCAGGTTTACATATATGTAACACGTCATACAAGGCGCTGCCTCCTTCACCTTATAGCTGCTTTACAGATTACACCCAGATATAAGCTACACAGAAGTCTAACTCTTTCTGCTTTTTACTTGTACCCATTCTGAGTTATCATGTCTTCTACTCCAATTACATCCAGAGCTGCAGTTACAGTTCATGCTGGTTCTGTGTAACATTCCCCTACCCTGACCGATACTGTATCATAATACCTCAGCTACTCCTCTGAGTCCTTCTGGCAGCCAGCAGATCTGTGAATGCAGCTCTGAATGTGACTGGAGACTCGACGTACAGATGAGTAAAGCAGGGGTTGTACAGTTACATGAGATGTTATCTGCAGTTTGTAGTAACCCGTCCCCTCGCTACACTAGAGCATATGTGACCTAATGTCCATTGCAGTGTAGGCTGCTACGTCTACAGTTTGGACGTTGCGGTGACTGCCGGTCCTGTGTATAGACATGGTCTCTTCCGGGCCTGACATCCCACAGACCTCTTGCGTTTTGTGATGTGATCAGTGTAATATGTTCTCACCACCTTGTAGCTGGAGCAGGGACGCCCCCTGTGGCTGTGATTGAGCCCAGGCAGCTGAGTGTCCAGCAGGGTCAGCCGGCAGAATTCCGCTGCACAGCGACTGGAAACCCAACGCCGATCGTGGAGTGGACGGGTGAGTGACTGCAATGGGTTAATGAAGGAGAAGAGTAAATGCAGGTGACGGGGACTTCATGGTGTTTCCTGCTCCCCACTGTAGGTGGCCAGAATGGAGGCATCTCATCCAGAGCCAGTGTCCATGGAGGTGTCCTGCGCTTCTCATCCACCCAGATCTCAGACGCTGGGCAATACACTTGCCGCGTGCACAACAGTTTTGGCCAACACATCGCCAGGGCTGATCTACGGGTTTACAGTACGTATAAGACAGCAGGTCCGGAGCTGATCCTGGATTTACACGTCCCGATAGTCTGACAGATTATTGGGAACTAGCGTTCATGCAGACGCTCAACCTCGACAATCTACCCTGCTAAATGTGCAGCCGATCACCCAAACGAAACGCTCGTCCATTAGGTGAAACTGGCGTTAGAGCAGGCACCTAAATGATCTTTTCTGGGCAGAAGATCGTGCAGACTAAACTGCAATCTGCTGCCAAGAGACAATGCAGCTGTATGAGGATAAGCCATGGCAATAGCGATCCCTTATTCTCATACTGTGGAGGAGATCGCTGCCTGTAAATGCAGCAGCCTCCTTCACTGAACGAGCAGCCGACTGCCGGGAAGGAACGCTTCCTACCTGACAATCGGCTTTAGCTCGGCCCGCGTAAACCCGCCTTAACTTGGCTTTCTCAGTCCCACCCAAGGGCTTTATGGACCCGTGAAAACCTCCCATGGTCCTCAGTGTCCACAGACAGCAGATGTATAGTATGGTTTTATGATTGCCAGGCCTCTAAGAAAAGGGGAGGGGGCTATTGCTTAATATTTTATGGGAATTTAAATGACGTCTCCTTTGCTAGCAGGTGGAAATTTGCCAGACGTCCAGGTGAGCCCAGAGCGGACAGAGGTCAGAGAAGGGGACACCGCCCGGCTGTACTGTAGAGCACTAGGCAGCCCCACTCCAACAATCTCCTGGAGGAAGCAAGATGGTATCCTACCCCCTCAGGTGAGAGGATGAGCCGTGCATGCGGTGCTGCAGATACATAGAGGTCCTTACTGTCACAGGTCGTGCATGCTCACCACTGCTCCCGATGGTTATTTTCCCTCTCACTTTCTATTCCTCCTGTCTCTCTCTCTCTCTCGGCCCGTCCATCTGCTCAGGCCCTCTCCTCTCTTGGTTTCCTTCATTTTCGAAGCAGCAGCCTGGAAGCTATCCAGAGGCGGATTCAGGAGCTGCAGGTATCTGCTATAACCCGCAGAAGCCATTGACATAGATACTGCCCTGGCCAATGCCTCAGACCTTCCATACAATGGTAAAATGATGAGCGATTGGTCACTCCATCATAGGCTGCCCATGGTGACACATACTGTAGTGACCAGTGGCTCTAGCAGGAGTTAGAACGGCCATGATGTAAAACTCCCCCTCACGTATTGTCTGACACTGCACAGACCTGTTTTCTTCTCCTCTACCTAACATCTCACCAAATCTACCTTTACCTGTCCCCTTCTACCACTACCCTAACTCCATTGTCAGCAGAATTGGTAAGGTGCTGCACTGCAGAACGTCCTGTCCAAACCATTGCCCATTTCCTCCTGGACGCTGCACAATTCTTATAAATCACCTATACGCAGAGTCTGTGAGGACTACTATGGTGCTCAACTTGGGTTCCTGTGTATTTCCCAGGCTCATACAGAGAGGACAGACATCGCCACCCTCCTGATTCCATCAATAACTGTAGCAGACGCCGGAACGTATTTGTGCGTTGGCACCAACTCTGCAGGCTCCTCTCAGCGTCAGATAGAAGTGATTGTGGTAAAAGGTGAGTCCACCTACAACAGAGTATCTGCAGTGAGGAATATCCAGCGGCCACACCGAATGCTCTGCAAATGTTTCCTAGAAAATGCAGAGACACAGGTGCATGTACTGCTGGGTTTGGAGGCTTGCATGTTGCCCCCATCTTTCTGATCTGTGTGCTCAACTCTACAGTACCTGGGTAGTATCATTGTGTTGGTTGTAATCCGGGTATTATGATCTACGACATCTGCAATGTTCTTCTTCCATCAGCTTCTTCTGCTGCTCCACTTGTGAGGATTGAGCCGTCATCTGATAACGTGCTGGAGGGACAAACCGTGGAACTGAACTGTGTAGTCGCTTCCTATCCGCAGGCTACAGTCACATGGCATAGGCCTGGCCACCCCCTGTCACCCAATCACCAGGTAAATCACTCGGGTCACACCAACAAGGCTCCTTTCACATCTGTGTCCGGCATTGACAGAATGTGATGTGAACACAGCCTAACACAAGGTCATTAAAAGGGTTTCCCGGGATTATCATGTTGATAACCTATCGTCAGGATAGGTCATCAATATGAGATTGGCGGGCGTCCGACTCCTGGCAAATCTTGTAAAACCCCATTAATATGACAATGATGCCACTGCTATTAGAGTCCAGGGCTTGCTATATGTAGCTGTATTATTCCTGGTCCAGTTGTTGTCGCTATATTCAGGTACTGGAGTCATGTGGGAATCCGTTATAAAACTAAGGCCTCATGCACACGACCGTTATTCGGGTCCGCATCCGAGCCGCAGTTTTTGCGGCTTGGGTGCGGACCCATTGACTTCAATGGGGCCGCAAAAGATGCGGACAGCACTCCGTGTGCTGCCCGCATCCGTTGCTCCGTTCCGTGGTCCCGCAAAAAAAAATATATAACATGCCCTATTCTTGTCGGTTTTGCGGACAAGAATAGGCCTTTCTTCAATGGGCCGCCCGTTCCGTCCCGCAAATTGCGGACCGCAAAAAACGGAACGGTCATGTGCATGAGGCCTAAAGTAGATTAATAATGACCCCAAATGATATAGCTCTACGGTGTCTGTTGTGTATATATAGGACCACACAGCCCATGTAGCAGGGCTGTTACTCCTGACTTTCTTCCTCCTGCTCTGGAAGCTGCGCTGTAATCTGCTTTCTGCTGTCCATGATGGACTAAGTGGGTCAGGGCTCATCTACATGGCTGCATCTGAGGTTCTTGTTTCCCCTTTATATATATATATTTTTTTGCCAAGAAATAGATACCCAACGTGGCGAAGAAGATAAAGCTCACCCTCCCTCAGATAAGCCCTGTAGACCCTTCTCCTGATAATGTAGGTTTACGATGAGGGTCCCTGTTCCTCTCTAGGTCTATGGCTCCCGTCTGCGCATACTACAAGCCTCATCAGCCGACTCTGGGGAATATATCTGCCGGGTCACTAACGGAGGTGGAACACAACAAGCCTCAATCATTATCACAATCAACCGTGTTCCCATCCGTAAGTTGTGCGCAGGACTTGCCAGCCGCATCTGGTTATTCATGTGATCCCGCTGTCCTCTAATCTTCATCTTCTTTCGGGACGCTGCATCTTTCTCTGTCCTCTTTACTGAATTAAGTATTCAAATCCCGCACTCGGCAGATCTCCTCCTCTATTATGTCTCTCACCCATAATGAGCATTGCACACCCTCTTCTTATTCCTTGGTTTAGTCCATTTTCCTCAACGTCGTACATTGCTCCTGATCTCACTTGTCCATATTGTTGCTCTTGAGGCTCTGTTGTTCCCTTGAAGATGGAGAATGAAGTCTCTGATTAGACTGGTCTTCAGAGGCGGTCGAGTTTCTTCTGGGGCTGGACCCCCAAACAAACCCAAAGTTCCAGAAATGCTTTGTCATGGGGGAAAATTACACTCTCAGGGTCTTGTTACAGGGAACAAAGGGGCGACATCACACACAATGACAGCTCATTCTTATAAGTCCTCCATTGAGATAGTGTCCCTCGTTTTATTTATTCCTTACTCTTCTTCATTGTGGCTTTGGTCCTCTATGGTCATTATTCTTCTTACACCTTTAATTCTTCTCATTGGGTCACTTTTCTGCCTCTTCATTCTTGGCATCTGTGCCCTCCATTTTCCGCTTCGCCCTTTCCACTTGGTCTGTGACTTCCATAAGGACAATTGTCGGCAATCTGTCTTCTTTCCCAGCTTCGGAAAACATTCCCGTGCTTAGGATTGAGTCTTCCTCAGGCTCATTGGTTGAGGGGCAGACTTTGGAGCTGGACTGCCAAGTGACTGGTTATCCTGGGGTAGAGGTCACTTGGTACAGGCCGGGAATTCCTCTCTCGCCAAACCATCAGGTAACTGCAGAGCAGATCATTGGTTCCATATGGAATTCCAAGTGTTTATCAAGTCGTACCAGTCAGTGCTATGAACGGAGCCCCCTCCTCTTCATTCATATCAATATATCTCATTCTAGGTGTCTGGATCACGTCTGAGGATCCTCCAAGCCTCCGCTGCTGACTCTGGAGAGTACATCTGTCGTATCACCCATGGTGGAATCACACAGCAGGCATCAACCTTCATCACTGTAACTCGCATTTCTAGTGACCGTGAGTATGAACCTCTGTTATCCTGTCCTGGGTTTAGTGGAGACTTTTTTCAGTATTTTGTTAAATCACCTTTTAGAGTAGACATATAAATAACTGCAGTTTGATCTGTATCTTCTCTGCTTCTATTGGTTCTTCCAGCATCAGGCTCGTTCCCGGCTCTGAGGATTGAACCCTCCTCAAACACTGTGGCTGAGGGTCAAACTCTCGAATTGAACTGTGTGGTCTCTGAGTCACAAAATGCTGTGGTCACCTGGACCAGAAAGGGTCAGCCCCTCTCCCCCAATCACCAGGTGAGAAGCTTATGGATCTGTTCCCTCGTCAGACCATTGCTAGAGAGCTTCTTACCCCCATCAGAGAGAACCATTAGACTGGTCACTATTATCGGCCATTGATGACCGATATTGTGGGAGTGGGGGGTTAATCTTCATTAGTTTAATTGTGGATCATTGTCACGATGAGATGATTATAGAGGAGTCATTAACTGCTGGCTTGTGCTTAGGTGCTGGGCTCTCGTCTGCGCATCCTCCAGGCATCTGTGGCGGACTCCGGCGAGTACATCTGCCGCGTCACCTCCGGAACAGTCACTCGTCAGGCAACCATCACGGTCACTATTAGTCGTGTCATTGGCCCAGTTCACAGTGAGTAGGATAACTCAATTTCTGTTGAATCATTTTATACTTTTCATTATTATCTGATGTCCCGATGTCTCATTAGCCGGCATCACACCGACCATCCTCGTCGAGTCTCCATCCAGTGCTGTGTCAGAGGGACAGACTGTTGTCCTGAACTGTGTCGTGGAAGGACAGACACATCAGGAGGTGTCATGGTACAGACAGGGGCAGCCACTGTCCGAAAATCACCAGGTATCTGTGGACTATTCCGTCATCATCACTACACTGTTCCTATTAAGGGGGTTGTTCTGTCCAGGCTATTATTCAGATGATCTATCACAGCGGTGTCTATAGGGGGCAGCATTAGCACCCCCTCTATTAGCCATAAAATAGAGCCATTACAAATAACAACTTGCTTTGGAGTACCCAGCACATCCTTACATTACATGGACAGTCTATTGGTTGCAATGGTTGGGGTCTATTTCCCGTTCAAAATAAACATCATCTCCCCCATCTACCATATTTTGCTCATGACAGACGGTTTCAGAAGGTTCTAGGAACCCGACAATCAGTTAATCAACGACCTTTCTATCAATGAGGCGGCATATACACGACCTTTTGATGGCCGTGTCCGTTTTGTGGATTGTAAACTGCGGATCTGCAAAACACGAGCAATGGCCGTGTGCATCTCACATCGCGGTGCGGACCCACTGACTTCAATGGGTCCTATCTTTGGCCATATCTTGAGGATCGTGGACCTATTGAAGTCAATGGGTCTGCACCACGATGTGAGGTGCACATGGCCAGTGCCCGAGTTTTGCAGATCTGCAGTTTGGAGTCTGCAAGACAGACATGGCCCTTACACAGTCATGTGAATGCGGCCTAAGAGATTTTTGGACGGCAACCCCTTTAATAACGTCCCTGCTGGGCATCCATGGTCCGTCAGAGAATAACGAGACTTTCTTCTGCTCTTACGTAGGTTTCAGGCTCTCGGCTGCGCATCCTTAAAGCCTCCCCTCAGGACTCTGGTGAATACATCTGTCAAGTGAGCGGCAGCTCTGGGATTCAGATGGCCTCTATCAGCGTCTCTATCGAAGGCTCCAGGCACAGTAAGTATATGGAGACTTTTACACAAGATGAAGTTATTTTTCTTAAACCATGAGGGGTCAGCATCACCTGATATCCTGTTACAGATACCGGGGTCTCAGGTGCCATTAGGATTGAACCCTCATCAAAGACTGTAGAAGAAGGACAGATTCTGGAACTGAGCTGCTTGATAGAAGGACTCTCTGACCAGTCAGTGACCTGGCATCGGTCTCATGGACGTCCGCTAAGTTCTAATCACCAGGTACAGGGGGCGCTGGTACTCTATTCACATGTATATTATTAAGTCTACTATGATTATTGAATGGGGAATCACAGCACAAGTCACCGCCATCTACATCTTCTCCTTCACTACATCTTACACACAGGGGCTCAATCTACTGCTGGGTATTGGACACGCTTTACTCTCTAATACTCTGATTTTTGTCAGGTTGCAGGACCACGAATGCGAATTTTTAAAGCCACTGCGGCTGATTCTGGCGAGTACATCTGCCGTGTGAATACGGGCTCGGGTATCCAGGAAGCCATCATTACTGTTATCGTACAGCGCTCATCACAAGGTATACATCTAATTACGGTATATGACCCGTCCGTTCACAATGTTCACAAACAGTGGTTAAGGTTTTTGCCTCTAACGTAGATGATGAGGAGTTCGTAACGGGGCAGAAACATTAAAAAATTAGAGGCTAAATAAAACTTGAATACACAGGGGTATCCCAACAGTGAAAAGTTTGATTTTATAAAAAAAAAGTTGCAAAGCCTAAAATATGATCAAATAACGGCCTGTGTTAAGCCACCACCCCCCCCCCCCCCTTTTAACATGTATAAACTTGGCCAGTATTTTTTGTTGGGAAAGGCGGCGACCCTACTTGACACCCATCCTTACCTCTGATTGTGGGGCTGGCAAAGTGTTCCTGACCAGGCACACAAGATTTTGGGTCTGTTGCTATATTTTGATGTGTATAATGCATCTGTAAAAAAAAAACAATCTTCCATCTCTTATTGTCTCTACCCCTCAGTGCCTGCAGGCTTCCCCACACCGATCCTCATTGAGAAGACTCCGGGTCCAGTAGTCGAGGGTCAGAATGTGGATCTGAACTGTGTGGTCGTTGGAAATCCAGATGCCGCAGTTACCTGGTTGCGTCCGGGGGCAAATTTCTATGCACATCACCAGGTAGAAAGATATCTGATTTATGCTACACCCTGCAACCGCTGGAAATATACATAATTACACTGCTCTCTGGGCTCTATCACATGAAATCATCAACAGACGTAGCAGAGCTGATTTTGTCATTTTAACCCTTTTGTGCACTGTGAACTCTTTGAGTATAGATGAGGTAGTAGATGGTACTTGCATTCCTATGTAACACTATAGATAACACAGTGATAACTCTGAGTACATATAACTTAGTAGATGGTACCTGCAGTCCTATGCAACACCACAGATAACAGTGAGAACTCACTGAGTACAGATAATGTAGTAGATGTCACCTGCAGTCCTATGTTACACCACAGATAACACATGATAACTCTCACAGTACAGATATTGTAGTAGATGTCACCTGCAGTCCTATGTCACACCACAGATAACACAGTGATAACTCCCACAGTACATATATTGTAGTAGATGTCACCTGCAGTCCTATGTCACACCACAGATAACACAGTGATAACTCCCACAGTACAGATATTGTAGTAGATGTCATCTGCAGTCCTATGTAACACCACAGATAACACAGTGATAACTATCCGAGTACAGATAATGTAGTATATTTCACCTGCAGTCCCATGTAACACCACAGATGACAGTGATAACTCTTGAGTACAGACAATGTAGAAGCTGTTACTTGCAGTCCTATGTAACAGAACAGCAGGTACCACCTATTGATGATGTTAAATTGCCAAACAATTGATAGGGGAAGAGTATTTCAGCTTCTATCCTTGGTTTAGTCTGATCTTATGATTTTGTCTCGTAGATTTCAGGCTCTCGTCTCCGCATTTCCCAGGCAACTAGTGCCGACTCTGGGGAGTACGTCTGCCATTACAGTACTCCATCTGGAATATTAAAAGCCTCCATATTCATCAACATCAGCTCCGGAGTCCAGAAAACCTACCGTAAGTCACCATCTTTCTGCTGCCCGGAAGCCACGTGGGCCCTTGTTTTATATAAGTTTCACTTCACTACATGTTTATTATCAATAGGTTCGGAAAGCCCAGTCATCTCCATCAGTCCATCAAGTGCCACCATTCGCCAGGGGGAAAATGCCACTTTTAAATGCTATGTTCACAGAGGAGCTCAGCCAATACGTGTAATGTGGAAAATTGGGCAAAATCAGCCCCTACAAGGTAATCCAGTCATATAGTGAGGTCCTGTGGTTTCTCTGAGTGTTGATATCGGGGTCATCTTCTCATTGTATTTGTCTTTGCAGATAACGTCCACGTCAGCTCCAATGGCTCCATTATTACCATAGTGGGGGCTCATCACAAGAACCAAGGTTCATACCGCTGCATGGCTTCCAATGCCTTTGGGGCAGTGGACAGCGCTGTAAACCTGGTGGTGGAAGGTGAGTGACTCCATGGTGGAGATAGTGGGTCTAAGGTTTTCATAAAAATTGGAAGGAAACAATAATCTCGGGAACCAATGATCTCTTTATCTGAAGACTCTGCTCATCAGAATTTTCAAAATAAATGAAATTTATTCCAGCCCTGCAGTTCATCCTGACCAATAACTGGTGCATTAAAGGGGTTTTCAGAGTGTTTTATACTAATGACCTATCCTCATTATGTGATCGAGAGGGCCCGACTCCCAGAATCTTTGCCAATCAGCTCTTTGAAGATGCCGAAGCATACTCGCATCATACTAAGGATGAATAGCAGCTATGCTTGGTATTGCAGCTCAGTCCCATTCACTTGAATGGGACTCAGCTGCGCCTAGGCCATGTGACCAATGACCATGACATCACTGGCCTAGGAAGAGACTGCAGTGCTCACTGAAGCACAACAGCTTCTTCGAACAGCTGATCAGCGGGGGTGTGGGGAGTTCGGCCCCCACCGATCAGATACCGATGACCTATCCTCATGATAGGTCATCAGTATAAAACACTTATAAAACCCCTTTAAGGCCTCCATACACATTAGATTATCGATGGCCAGACTCATTGACTATCTAACGTGGGCCTCCAGACTCTCCTTTGACAGAAGATATCAGGGAAAAGGAGGATCAGGCCAGCTGAATTTCAACACCCAATCCTTTTGTTCTGGCAGGAGATAAGCCATAGGTGTCTAGTAGCCATAGGGTCCGCTTCGCTTGCCATTGGAAACACATTCATGTCCGGCTGCGACCAAGCATACATGTATATTGTGGAGTTGGAAGGAATTGCAGCTATTGAAGGTGTATGGGCACCTATAGTGATCACAAGACTAGACTGATAACATAAAGAGGTCCCGCTACATTGACGTGTGTACATGATCGTTTTGTAGGACGTCCCACAGTGTCTGTGATTCCTCAAGGACCAGTTAAGGTCAGTGTGGGAGAAACCATTTACCTGGAGTGTTCGGGAATGGGAGACCCTCGGCCTGTAGTCAGCTGGCGACGCACTGGATCAAGACAGGCTATCTGGCAGCATAACCATGCTCCCCTGGACAGTCACGCAGTGCTACAGGTCAGTGCCAATAGACGTCTCGCAATCCGTACAAGATATTGGTGTTGTCACATAAGTCAGTGAGTGCTACACATTACTTCACATGTCCATTCTGATTCCTCATGATTTTCTATTGTAGATTCCATCAGCCAAGCCAGATGATTCTGGGTCATACACCTGTGTTGGCCACAACCCGGCAGGTTCTACCCAAGTCCATGTGGACGTGCTTGTTGAAGACAGAGTCTTGAGGCCGAGTACTCCCACAGTCATAGCAGAGAAGTCCGTGCAAGTGGTTCTGGCTGGAGAGACGGCCACGTTGAGATGTTCTGCTACAGGTGACATTGTCCTGATTCCATAATATTTCTTCACAAAGACTCTTCTCTATTTCTACAAATATTAACTAAATCCTTTCCTGTTATACAGGAAACCCAACTCCAACCATCAAGTGGTCCAAGCTTCGAGCTCCATTACCATGGCAGCACCAGATAGTGAACAGTAGTCTGGTCATCCCGAGAGTAGCCCAGCAGGACTCAGGACAGTACATCTGCAACGCTTCCAACGTCGATGGTCACTCTGAGGTGTACATTACCCTGGATGTGGAAAGTAAGAAACAATCTGCAACCCTGTCCTGGGCAGATTCCCAGTAAATGTATTGTACTGAATGATGTGTCTGCAGCACATTGCTCATTCACGAGAGCACAGACGGACTTAAAGAGGACCTTTCACCGCTCCTGACATGTCTGTTTTATTAGCCTTGTGCATTCCCCATGTAATAACAATTCTGGAGCCTCTATTCTTATGTCTCTATGTTGTGCCATTCCTTTATTATTTCTACTAGAAGATATGAAAGAATTGCTATTAGCCTTCAGTAAAGGTACAGAGGGGCGGTAACCAGTTGGGGGTGTGTACCTGCACAGACTCCCTCTATCCAATCAGTGTCGCCATTTTCAGACTGTGCAGGTACACCCCCCCCCCCCCCAACTGGTTACCACCCCTTTGTACCCTTACTGCAGACTGCTAGCTATTCCTTCACAACTTCTAGTAGAAATAATAAAGGAATGGCACAACATAGAGCCATGAGAAAATATGTTACAGAATTGTTATTACATGGGGAATGCATGAAGCTATTAAAACAGTCATGTCAGGAGAGGTAGGTGAGAGGTCCTCTTTAAGCTCCTCTTCACATAGATCAGGTATGTTAGTTTTCTATGGGATCGTTCTCCTACATTTGGCACATCGGTTGTGATGCCAGACGCCAACAGAAACGCTGCATTCTCAGACGAGCACTACTGATATATGTGAAGCGGATTTTAATCGTGTATAAACAGGTTTGTGCTTCTATCAGTTGCAGCCTATAGGATAGTGTTAGTGCCCCATCACATATCCGATGATCCAGTTCAGTTCCCCTCCGGAGTGAATGAGAAAACCGCCAGAGGGGAACTGAAGCCAGAACCGATCCCATAGCTTTCTCATACATCTCGTGCATAAGATGTCAAATAGCGCCAGATGGAAAAACGCTGCATGCTCAGATTTTCTGTCCAACGCTATCAGTGTATTGACGCAGGATCTGTGTACTGACATGTAGTACACATATATCAGTTGTGTCTGGCTCTGGTATAAAATAACTGGCTGGGTGCAACTGATATATGTGAAGAGGGCCTTAAAGGGGTTGTCTCACTTCAGCAAATGGCATTTATCATGTAGAGAAAGTTAATACAAGGCACTTACCAATGTATTGTGAATATTCATATTGCCTCCTTTGCTGGCTGGATTCATTTTTCCCATCTCATTATACACTGCTCGTTTCCATGGTTATGACCACCCTGAAATCCAGCAGCGGTGGACGTGCTTGCACTCTATAAAAAAAAATGCTGCACTATGAGCACACCTCTGGTCCCAGCCACCAGAGAGGCTGTTGTTTTTTTTTCTATAATGTGCAAGCACGACCACCACTGCTGGATTGCAGGGTGGTCGTAACCATGGAAACAAGCAGCATATAATGCGATGGAAAAATGAATCAAGCCAGCAAAGGAGGCAATATGGACAATCACAATACATTAGTAAGTGCCCTGTATTCACTTCCTCTAGATCAGGCATCTCAAACTCGCGGCCCTCCAGCTGTTGCAAAACTACAACTCCCAGCATGCCCGGACAGCCTACAGGTATCAGCCTACAGCAGGGCATTGTGGGAGTTGTAGTTTTACAACAGCTGGAGGACCGCGAGTTTGAGATGCCTGCTCTAGATGATAAATGCCATTTGCTGAAGTCAGACAACCCCTTTAATGATTTCTCCATCCACATGGGTATGAGAAGGTTCCACGCTGCACGCACCAGACTGCTAAGGCTGTAATGAGCAGCAAACTAATGACAAAGAAGCCTGTCAAGCTGAGATCTGCTCCGTGTTCATGGGACAAGCACCACTCTTTTTGCCTAAGAGTCATGAGGACCATTGCTTCGCATGATGATGAAAGATAAAGCGCCCTGTTCTCAAAGTGCTTGAAATTCTTATGGCCGACAGAGTCCACCTGTTTAGACCTGGTAGCTCAGATGTGGACATCTCAGACCGTCAGATGCAGCAGCTGTAATGTGCAGCCATTGCTATGTCCTCTGTAGCCATTCTATATCCAGCCAGCTGTGCTCTCCTGGTGTCGGTCTACACATTGTGATGATGCTTTGTTACACAACCTTTCTATAAATTAGATGCTTCTGTTTAATCCTAGATCCGCCATACGCCACCACCCTCCCTGACGAACTGTCTGTTAGTGTGGGAGAGCCCATTCAGTTGCAGTGCTTGGCCCACGGTACTCCGCCGCTCAAATTCCAGTGGACTAAAGTTAATGGCTCCCTCCCAAGCTCAGCTGCTGTGCGTGACGGCGTCTTAGAAATCAATCAGGCATCCGTTACAGTCGCCGGTACCTACCGTTGTGTGGTCAGTAACAAAGTTGGAGAAAGTGTGGCCTTAACCCAGATCAGTGTTTTAGGTGAGTGGTCTGTGTATATTATTCTGTCATCTGTCACTTTCACTGTCATTATATAAAGTTGATGATGGGGCGAGCGGTCGAGGATGATTATAGAACTGGTGCTTTTATTATGTGAGGATACTTTCCAACATGTTGTAAAACCTCCTGGTATTTCTCTGGTCTTCCAGACCACCCATGAATTGGGGGATGCTGATGTCTAGTTCACAGTTTCCTGTGCACAGATGGATCTGTATGGACCTTGCGTTCAGTTGCTTATCGTTCATTTGTTTATCCCCAGCTCCGTTTTCTGTTCGGGTCTCACCTCAAATAGACACAAAGGCAGTAGGTGACACAGCCGAGTTCATCTGCACTGTTCTCGGAGATCCGAGGGCAAGAATCCAGTGGATTAAAGAGGGAGGAGAGCTTCCATCCAATCACAAAGTGGACGGGACAGTGCTCAGGTAAGAAGGGGTTGTGATTTACAACAGACGGATACGTTCTGATCTCATTTGTGTGATGGTAAAGCGTGCTTCATGTATCTCTAGTCATGAGCATTGAAAACGAATTGTAACTTCCCATGGAGTGTGACTAGGCAGGAATCACAGCATCTCCACGGTGCTGATATCAGAGCCCATGACTGTTCTCATGGAGCCGCCATCGGTCCTGCAGTTAGTAGTTTGGTACTAACTTTTCATCAAGTTAATAAATTAAACACCATGGACCAGCCAGTTTGATATAGGTGACCTACAGCGTCCCATTGGTTTTTGGGAATTTTGGTTATGGAGATGTGCATGACCTGGAACCTAACGCCTTGTGTTTACAACAGGATTTCCAACCTGGAGCGTGGTAATGAAGGTGTCTATACGTGCAGAGCAGTCAGCAGATTTGGTCAAGTCCAAGACAGTGTAAAGTTAGTTGTGCAAGGTTGGTATCCCATGAAACAGAGAGCCAAGTCTCCAGTAACAGTAACTACTATAGAAGAAGATATTGGGTCTGTTAGGCTACTTTCACATTAGCATGTTGCAGTTTTTGTCCGGCCGCCTCTCGGCATTTTTGCCGTGCTGCGGCCGCATCTCCCGCCCATCCCCATTATAGTTAATGGGGCCGGAGCGGACTTCCAACGGCACACATGGAACAGTCTGCCAGACCATGCTAATGTGAGAGTAGCCTTTGTGTGAAATGTGCTGTGCCGGCATCCAATACATAAAAATATTTCTTCCTCTTCTCAGTGTTGCCGAAAGTCAGGATCAACATCCGCACCTCGGTGCAGACCGTCCTGGCAGGGAACTCTGTGGAGTTTGAATGTCTGGCCATTGGAGATCCTCGTGCCAAAGTCACTTGGAGCAAGGTGGGAAGTCGGTTACCGAATGATGTAATTATAAATGGTGGCACACTGAGGCTTGAGCAGGTGAAGCAGTCAGATGCCGGGCAGTACCGCTGTACAGTCACCAATGATGTGGGAGAGGTGCAGTCTCATGTCATTCTCCATGTGCAGTGTAAGTGGAACGACTTGTTTAATGGACTCTTTGTTCTTACCCCTCTGTGCTTTCTAAAAAAATCATTGCCCCCCTATAGCCGTGCCGCAGATCGCTGCCCAACCAGACATGAAGGAGATCACCACTGGATCGACAGCTGTATTCCCATGTCTGGCATCTGGATTTCCAGTGCCTGATATCACATGGACAAAGGTAATTGTGTCTGTAACCATCTACTAAATGCCTCGTCACGTGTATAGAGGGTGTACATGTTCTCCAGTCAGTGTGACTCCTCAGCCTCCTCCTGTACATAACTGTATAGGATATATGATGTGATGTGCAAGTTGTGCTCCCATGGCTCAGTATGACTATATTTTACATTGTCACCAGCTCGAAGGAGACCTCCCCAGTGATGCCCGAATTGAGAACAACGTTCTGACAATACAATCTGTGAAGCCTGAAGATGCTGGGACCTATGTGTGCACTGCAGCCAATCGCCAGGGCAGAGTCACTGCTTTCTCCATGCTAAAGGTTCGAGGTGAGATGACTCTGAATCAAAGACTCCTCACAATTAACAGTCATCTCCAGTTTCATTCTATGGACTGTGGGTCCTGAAGATGAAGGACCTCATAAAAAATAACGTTATCCAGTAGCTTGGCTTGTTCTGGCACTCGGTTGAGTTGTCGGTCTTCCAGTTTTCATGTCGTTTGCTTTTCTTCATATATTTCCAGAGAGAGTGGTGCCTTACTTCACCGGGCACTCCCACCTCGCCCTGCCAAGCATGAAAGATGCCCACAAGAAATTTGAAATAAAGATTACCTTCCGACCAGACGATGCTGATGGTAAGAGAGTCAGACATTGTGATTGTGTGGACTGAGCTGTCCAAAGGGAAAGAGAGAACTTAGTGGAGGAAAGGAGAAGATGCTTTAGTGCCTTTTTGTTCTGGGATATTACGGGCACAATCGGGAATAACAGAGTTTTCCCTCTACATGTTCTAATGTTCTCGATAAGAACTTAAAGCAATTACTGGTAGAGATGCAAGTGGGAAGGTGTCACCTATGGTAGTTCAGTGTTACTTCTCCTTTTGTAATCTTTACTTCCATGATTCTCACATTTTCCATGTCACTGTGCCGCTCAAGTCCTTGATGATCCTTATTATTATTCAGGGAGCGTGCACTTGTCTTCATCGTTTCTGCTCTTACTGTGAAGATTCCTTTCCTGGTTCATGATATTAGGTGCTTGATCTCTCCCTCTGACCCCCTGTGATTGCTTCTCTCCTTTGTCTTCTGACTTTCCCTCCTCTTCTCTTCTCTCCAGCTCTTATTCTGTACTCTGGTAAGTTCTCCTGCCTTGCATGTCTGAGTTCAGAAACTATCTAGAGCCTGACTCCACAATATTTGCAGTGTTAATAATGAAGCATGTCATGAGTCCATGTAGAATAATCTTCGGCCTGGTGCTCTGCCGCCCGTCAGTGCATGATCTAGCGATACTAAGTGCCCCAGTAAGATTGTGTTTCACAACCTTGTAGAGACATTTGGCAATGCAGGGTATTGCAGCTTTGTCCCATTCATGAGCGCTATAGACCCTTCAAACAGCTGACTTGCGGGGATGCCGAGAGTCGGACCCCACTGATCTGATATTGATGGCCTGATACTGATATTAATGGTGTGATACTGATATTGATGGCCAATGATCCATAATTCTGGAGCTCTTTTAATGCTGTGACTTTTTGTGTCTCTTTTTACTGAGCGTCCTGGGCAATTTCTATGATGTGCAGATCTTCATAAGAACTTTGCTTGGATTTTTATAGGAATGCTGATCTACAGCGGCCAGAAGAAAACCAAAGGAGCTGATTTCATGTCCTTTGGCCTTGTAGGAGGACGACCAGAATTCAGGTAAAGTGTGCAGTTCAGTTTCCATCATCTTCAGGCTCTCCTTTGGCTGTCTTGAATTATTTCCAGGGGGTTGGGTTCTTTACATTCAATACGTTTATATATTAAGGCCATATTCACATTTAACCTTAGCGGGAATATGATGCATTGCTGCTTCAGTGTTAGTTTTCTGGGTTTTACTCCATTGACTATTTTACCATCTGTGAAGCTTCAGACCCAGTGACGCATCTAACGTGTTATTGCAGATTCGACGCAGGTTCAGGGATGGCCACAATCCGTTATCCAATGCCCATTAGTCTGTCTGAGTTCCATACTGTGACACTGCATAGGAATCTGAACCAAGGGTCACTGGTCGTGGATAACCAGACACCTGTAAATGGCACCTCACAGGTATGTTCTCTATGTGGATTCTGAATGCTTCATGCATAACCTTACTCAGAGTTCCTTTCTCAATGTCACTATGTAGACATCTTCTAGTTGCAAACACTAAGGCTGGGTTCACACCTGAGCGTTTTACGCGCTGTAAAACGCTCAACACATGAAAACCAATGCTTCCCTATGGGAATGGTTCTCACCTGGGCGTTTTACAGCGCGTACGATCGCGCTGTAAAATGCCCAACGCATAATCAAGTACTTGAGCTTCTTTGGGGCGTTTTGACGTGCGTTTGTGGCCATAGGACACTGCAGTCAATCACAAAAACGCGCGTCAAACGCGCGTTTACTATTACAAAAAACGCGCATAAAAACGCACGACAAAAAACGCGCGTAAAACGCGCGTTTGAGAAACGCTCAGGTGTGAACCCAGGGTAAGTCTGGAAATGTCTTCTGATCTAATGCCCATAATCCTCTCACCTCATACACACAAATATAACCCAGCTGTGTACAAAGCCCAGACGCTCCACATTTTCTTCCCGCATATAGGGTAAATTCCAAGGTCTGGACCTCAATGAAGAGCTGTATCTCGGAGGTTATCCAAACTTTGATGCTGTGTCCAAGACTGATCTGAGCAGAGGGTTTGTAGGTGAGTAAAAAGTTCTCCTCCTCCTTTTTTCTCCTTCAGACCTGACACCTCACAGTACCTATTCTCATTTCCCCTCCAAGGCTGTGTCCGTCAACTGATCATCCAGGACGAGGAGGTCATTTTCAAGGATTTGGATCTAAGAGCAAATGGCATCTCGAACTGCCCAACTTGTAGAGACCGACCTTGCAGGGTAAACCTTACTGTTGGATGAGACTCTGCTACATAGATTATTATTACTATAAGCTGTGTATTCAGACAGCAGTTAAGAAGAATTCACACGGAACACATTTATTGCAGAAATTTCTACGACTGAAAATCGGTTCCGTTCGTCTTCATGGGGCTGTTTGTGCAGCAAGCATTTTCTTTCCTGCAATCCCCATTCAGATAAAAAGGACAGACCCAGACATTTCTGCAATAAATCTCATTTTGCCTTTAAAACGTGCAGCTCTGTCCAACCTGGAGATGTTTTTGTCACTTTCAGAACAGAGGAGTATGTCGGGATTCAGAAAGCAGCAGTTACGTCTGTGATTGTCCTTCCGGTTTTGCTGGCAGTAACTGTGAACATTCCCAAGCCCTTCACTGTCACCCAGGTATTGAAGGGTGGTTCTGGTAAATAGAACCTAAGAAGAGGGGTGACATGCATCCCGCTGTGTTCTTATCACTTTCATTCATTTATTTTCCTCAGGTGCCTGTGGAGATGAAGCAACCTGCATCAGTCGTGAGGATGGGACAGGATACACATGTCGATGCCACCTGGGCAAATCTGGAGAAAAATGCATGGATGGTATGGAGCAGTGAATCAGTGACAACAATGAAATCATCACAATTACTGGAAATATTAATTAATCTCGCAAGTCAAAACAACCAATGTTCCCTCCATGATCCAGCCTGTTACATTATAGTGCACTCTCTCCTGCAGGTGTCATGGTGAACACTCCCTCGTTTAATGGAGAAACCTCTTACATCTCCTACCCATCTCTTACTAACATCCACAATGATCTGCGGGTGGACCTTGAATTCAAACCCCTGTCTCCAGACGGACTAATATTCTTCAGTGGGGGAAAGGAAGCTCCAGTGGAAGACTTTGTATCACTCACCATGGCTGGAGGACATCTTGAATTCCGCTATGAACTGGGATCAGGTAAGGATGTCTCCAGGGAGGCTTCTTTCTTATATGACAATGATGCATCCATCTGATTTTATAGTGTACACAAGCAAATCTGATTGTCTAATGAACCTCCCAAAATTTACATTAAGATAATGATTATTAGATTATAACTTCACCCGCTTGTGTCCTCCCCGTGGTCACTGAGCTTTGAGTTTGCAGGTGCTTATCATCTTATCTGCAGCTTCACATCAACTTGTAGGATACATTTATATCCACTTAGCAGGAATAGGATCCTTGCATAACATAAAGTGTTAATCTGAAGCTTCCTGGAGTTTCTTACTATAAGAATTGGCTCAGGCCCCTTTCACACGAACGAGTATTCCGTGCAGGTGCAATGCGTGATGCCCGCTCTGAATCCGGACCCATTCATTTTTATAGGGCTGTGTACATGAGCGTTGTTTTTCACGCATCACTTGTGCGTTGCGTGCAAATCGCAGCATGTTCTATATTCTGCGTTTTTCATGCAACGCTGGCCCCATAGAAGTGAATGGGTCTGCGTGAAAATCACATCGCATCCGCAAGCCAAGTGTGGATGCAATGCGTTTTTCAAGGATGGTTGCTAAGAGATGTTGTTTGTATACCTTCAGTTTTTTATCACGAGCATGCAAAATGCATTAAATCGCATTGCACCCGCGCGATAAAAACTGAACACCATCGCATACAAAACTGAATGAACTTGCATGCGAAATCACACATTTTTCACTGCACGTATCCGGACCTAATCCGCTCACGCTCATCTGCAAGGGGCCTTACAAAGGCAGCTGGAAGTGACTTCAGTCTCCTCCTGTAGGGCTGGCAATATTACGAAGCACTGATCCTGTCACCCTGGGACACTGGCACAAAGCATCTGCAGAGCGAGTCCATAAGGACGGGACACTGCAGGTTGACAGGGCTCCGCCTGTTAAGAGGTCCTCCCCCGGTAAAAGCCTCGGCCTAAACTTGAAGACCCTGATGTTCCTTGGGGGTGTGGACAGTTCAATGAAGCTCCCCTCTGCCGTCAACGTCACACAGCCATATCAAGGCTGCATCGGAGAAGTGAGTTCATTGTGACCGCTGTAATAATCGAGGGAGGGATGTTCTGTAACGGGACACGTGGAGATGTCTTATGGCGCCAGCTCTGGATTCTAGCATGTTTTTTTTTTTTTGTTTTTTTTACAGGTTTCCATCAATAACAAGAAAGTGGATATTTCCTACAGTTTTGTAGAAAGCCACAGTATCAGTCAGTGCTATGATCGATCTCCCTGTGACCGCATGCCCTGTATGCACGGAGGCCGCTGCATGCCAGCTGGAGAGTACGAGTACCAGTGTCTCTGCCGAGATGGGTTTAAAGGTGAGAAAATGAAAGTCATCAGCAGCGGGGGGTTTACAGAGGAGGGGAACACAACTTACAGAGGCGCCCAGTGCTTCTGCTGAAGGATGTTCATTGACCATATTAGAGTCCAGGGACCGTTCAGCTCCTGCTGGACAAGGCCAGGATTCGGGGGAGAAACATTAAATTGTATTTACAGTTATTACCCTCCACTGGTTAGATATTATAATGTGTCGTACTGATACCACACCATTGGTCACGTCCTGCACAGACATCACCTCTCCACCCAGTAATTTTATCATATGCTGCGCAGTGCTGCCTCCTGCCAGTTCAGTGTGATGCACAGGACTGGGAGCTGCATCATATGCCCCCTGTATGTCTAGGACGATCAGATCAGCCTGTTATTCAACATCTCTATTTTCCAGGTGACCGCTGTGAAATACACGAGGATCACTGTCTAATCCACAATCCCTGCCTCAATGGCGGTACCTGCAAGGAGAACAGATGTCACTGCCCAGAAGGCTTCTCAGGATTGTATTGTGAGCAAGGTGAGGCCGTCCATCAGTCACCTGAGAAATACTGAAACCCGTGCACAATTGTGACACCACCGAGAGGGGTAGTCACAGCGTCTTGTGGTCCAGAAATTCAGCAGTTCAGTCCGAAAGATTTCCGCTACCCACATGGTGCCAGCAAATAATGCTGCTCAGTAACGCGAGATCTTACATGATAGCAAATTGTAACAATATAAATTATAGAAGAGACGATGCGCACAGTAGGACTACGTGAGGAATCCATATTAACTATGGTAGATAATACTTTGTGCTTCTTGCATGTGTTCCCATTACCACAACACACATCATGGTGTCCTCAATCACCCATACACAAAGTTTCTTGCCTGTACCTGTCATGGTGTCCCCATCCCCTCAACACAAAGTTCCTCATCAGTCACAGTGTCCACATCCCAACTACACGCTAATGTTCATCAGCAATGGAGTCCTGATTCCTCAACGCAGTCCCTCTTCTGTCATATTGTCCTCTTCCCCTCTACACACAATTCCTTGTCCATCTTTGTGTCATCCCCTATACACAGAGTTCTTGTGTCCTCACCCCTTGTAGACACAGTTCTTCACCTGTCATGGTGTCCTCATCCCTTGTGCACACATCTCCTAATTCATTAGCTGTCCTCATCCCCTCTGCAGACAGTTCCTCGACTGTAATGGTGTCCTCATCCCATCTATACAGAGTTCTTTACCCATAATAGTGTCCTCATCCCTTTTTACATCACATTTCTCACCCATCACAGTGTCCACATCTTCTTCTTTATCAGTCTTGGTGTTCTCATCCATCAACATATAGTTCCTCACCAGTCATGGTGTCCTCATCCCTTTTACACACAGTTTCTCACGGGTCATAGTGTCCTCATCCCTTTAACACAGTTTCTAACCAGTCATGGTGTCCTCATGCCCCTACACTCAGTTACAGTCTTTGTTCCCTTTACACACAGATCTTGCCCACCAGTGCCTTCAACCACCTCTACACACAGTTCCTCACACGTCATGTGTCCTTGTATCCTCTACACACAGTTCTTCACCTATCATGGTGTCTTCATCCATCTTTACTCACAGTTGCTCATCAGTCATGGTTTCCTCATGTCATCTACACATAGTACCTTGCCTGTTATAGTGTCTGCATTTCCTGTACACACAGTTTCTTATCCATCATGGTGTTGTGGCAGGCTCAGCACTATGAAGTGCATTTTGCACTGTGGCACGAATTTTGATATCTCTGACTTTTTAGTCTAACCAGACTGTCTATTACTATGTAATTCCTCTAGTGCTGTTCTATGGAAACAGTGGGTTTAAAGAGTATCTGTACTCTCACTTTATGATCTCTCTGAGAGGTATATCTGAGGTCTAACTAATAGTTCTACTTGCTGAATTTGGTTGCAATTTGCAGTATGCAGTTGCCTATGATCTGGTATGAGCAGTTCGCATTTGTATGCAATTTGTTTGGATTGTATGGCTCAGTAGTTCGTTTGTATGGTGGAACTGTAAGTAAACATACATATAACCAGTTCAGTATACAGTTCTAATCACTATATTAACAGTAGGAACATTATATAACTGTTCTAAATACCTATTTTGGCCTCTCTGCTTCATAAAACACAGCTCTTAGTGGAATGAATGTATGTTTAACTCCTCTCCTCTGGTGTAATGATTCTAGCAGCTCCTGCTAGGGGAATTTCCCACACAGGCTGTGTGTGAGGCTGGCTGTGATTGGTCAAAACTCTTGCTGTGTGTGAGGCTGGCTATGATTGGTCTAGACTCCTGCCCAGCAACAACAGTTTAACTCTATGCTTTCTGTTGTTTCTGCTGTGTCATTGAGCTTACCTTACATTATATAATGAATCTTAAACGCATACTATCTTTTCTGCTTCTGTGAACACAATATATAAGTTATATGACATCCAAAACATGGTCACTGTAAATAACTCTGCTTTTGTCTTTAACACACAAACATAGGAACTGTATTAAGGTTATTGGCAGGTCTAGCTGTATAAGCATATAAGCTATGTTAGCAACCTAGGACAGGTCTTAGCTGGCCAGCTACAGGTGTCCACAACTTCCTTTGTAGTTACAAGCTTGGCTTATTATGTGTTACCTTGTTAATGAGCTTATTTGCACTTGTACAGGAGCAGCATCAACAAATCTGGACGACGTCGTGCACGAAGGGAGTGGGGGGAATGGTATTGTATCCCCAATTTATTTTATTCTAATTATTCCTCTATTTCCAACACCTTATTTAATGTGATTTGGGATATTAGTTACCGCTGGCAGCAGCTTCATGTAGCAGATGGTTATTTGAGGACCATAAGTTCCACCTGATGTGACCATCATTATTCACACAGTGATCTGGCTGGTTACTGTAATCGAGTTTGTGATGTCTTTCAGAGACTTGATAAAATCCACATCTTCAGTGTTTGCAGTCATATGATATGTGTGCTGCAATGTTTAATGCCCCAAATCACATTCTTTATAGGATCTAAACAATCGTTTTACAATTTTCCTATCTCTATTCTTTATTTTGGGGTTTCCCATCCCTTCTCCACGTTGAATGGCTCTAATCCTTGTCATGTGGACTCCCCTGATTGGTTCAGAAAGATTTCCGTCCACCATTTCAGGCAATGAGATTTTTTGGTTTCTGCTTATTTTACAGATGCTCCGGGAGTTTTTGGATCCTCCTTCTCTGGTGACTCTTACATTGTTCTTCCGAGACAGATGTTTCCTAGGAGGTAAGAGGGTATAGACGTTTCACCCTGAAATAATGGATTGGACGGTGGATGACGACTCTTACATACCTCATGCTGTTATGTTTCTTCCAGCCGACCAGACTCTCCAGAAACCATTGAGCTGGAGCTGAGGACCACGTCTACCGATGGTGTGATTCTGTGGCAGGGAATGGTACGTCTATTAGTTTCATGTCTGAGGCCAGAGCCCGTTTCTTCCTGCTCAGCGTGCATACAGGATTGGTCGTTCATACTTCTTTCAGAGTCTCAGAATTACATGATGTCACTGGAAATTATATGTGACGCTGTGTATGGGGGCATCCGTGACCTGTGCCACATATTATTCCCTGTTATTTTGACAGCACTGAAAACAATTCCAAACCACACACTGCGCCCGATCAGATTGTTCCACATAACGAGTGCAGCATTGATATTGTGATTATACTGACATGCAGTACAATGACAGATCTATACTGATCACATGCTGTATACTAGTGCACAATCATACACTGCTCAAATATAGAGCTCACATCTGTACACAGGTCGGTACTGATAAGGTATACACTGCTCATATATAGACCTCACATCTGTACACAGGTCTGTACTGATCAATTTAGGTATACACTGCTCATATAGAGCGCTCACATCTGTACACAGGTCTGTACTGATCCTTTAGGTGTACACTGCATATATATATATATATATATATATATACCTCACATCTGTACACAGGTCTGTACTGATCCTTTAGGTGTACACTGCTTATATATATACAGTACAGACCAAAAGTTTGGACACACCTTCTCATTCAAAGAGTTTTCTTTATTTTCATGACTATGAAAATTGTAGATTCACACTGAAGGCATCAAAACTATGAATTAACACATGTGGAGTTATATACATAACAAAAAAGTGTGGAACAACTGAAAATATGTCATATTCTAGGTTCTTCAAAGTAGCCACCTTTTGCTTTGATTACTGCTTTGCACACTCTTGGCATTCTCTTGATGAGCTTCAAGAGGTAGTCACCTGAAATGGTCTTCCAACAGTCTTGAAGGAGTTCCCAGAGATGCTTAGCACTTGTTGGCCCTTTTGCCTTCACTCTGCGGTCCAGCTCACCCCAAACCATCTCGATTGGGTTCAGGTCCGGTGACTGTGGAGGCCAGGTCATCTGGCGCAGCACCCCATCACTCTCCTTCATGGTCAAATAGCCCTTACACAGCCTGGAGGTGTGTTTGGGGTCATTGTCCTGTAGAAAAAAAAATGATGGTCCAACTAAACGCAAACCGGATGGAATAGCATGCCGCTGCAAGATGCTGTGGTAGCCATGCTGGTTCAGTATGCCTTCAATTTTGAATAAATCCCCAACAGTGTCACCAGCAAAGCACCCCCACACCATCACACCTCCTCCTCCATGCTTCACGGTGGGAACCAGGCATGTAGAGTCCATCCGTTCACCTTTTCTGCGTCGCACAAAGACACGGTGGTTGGAACCAAAGATCTCAAATTTGGACTCATCAGACCAAAGCACAGATTTCCACTGGTCTAATGTCCATTCCTTGTGTTCTTTAGCCCAAACAAGTCTCTTCTGCGTGTTGCCTGTCCTTAGCAGTGGTTTCCTAGCAGATATTCTACCATGAAGGCCTGATTCACACAGTCTCCTCATAACAGTTGTTCTAGAGATGTGGCTGCTGCTAGAACTCTGTGTGGCATTGACCTGGTCTCTAATCTGAGCTGCTGTTAACCTGTGATTTCTGAGGCTGGTGACTCGGATGAACTTATCCTCCGCAGCAGAGGGGACTCTTGGTCTTCCTTTCCTGGGGCGGTCCGCATGTGAGCCAGTTTCTTTGTAGCGCTTGATGGTTTTTGTGACTGCACTTGGGGACACTTTTAAAGTTTTCCCAATTTTTCGGACTGACTGACCTTCATTTCTTAAAGTAATGATGGCCACTCGTTTTTCTTTACTTAGCTGCTTTTTTCTTGCCATGATACAAATTCTAACAGTCTATTCAGTAGGACTATCAGCTGTGTATCCACCTGACTTCTCCACAACGCAACTGATGGTCCCAACCCCATTTATAAGGCAAGAAATCCCACTTATTAAACCTGACAGGGCACACCTGTGAAGTGAAAAGCATTTCAGGTGACTACCTCTTGAAGCTCATCAAGAGAATGCCAAGAGTGTGCAAAGCAGTAATCAAAGCAAAAGGTGGCTACTTTGAAGAACCTAGAATATGACATATTTTCAGTTGTTTCACACTTTTTTGTTATGTATATAATTCCACATGTGTTAATTCATAGTGTTGATGCCTTCAGTGTGAATCTACAATTTTCATAGTCATGAAAATAAAGAAAAATCTTTGAATGAGAAGGTGTGTCCAAACTTTTGGTCTGTACTGTATATATATATATCTCACATCTGTACACACATCTGTACACAGGTCTGTACTGATCAGGTATACACTGCTTATATATACAGGTCATTCTCAAAAAATTAGCATATTGTGATAAAGTTCATTATTTTCTGTAATGTACTGATAAACATTAGACTTTCATATATTTTAGATTCATTACACACCAACTGAAGTAGTTCAAGCCTTTTATTGTTTTAATATTGATGATTTTGGCATACAGCTCATGAAAACCCAAATTTCCTATCTCAAAAAATTAGCATATTTCATCCGACCAATAAAAGAAAAGTGTTTTTAATACAAAAAAAGTCAACCTTCAAATAATTATGTTCAGTTATGCACTCAATACTTGGTCGGGAATCCTTTTGCAGAAATGACTGCTTCAATGCGGCGTGGCATGGAGGCAATCAGCCTGTGGCACTGCTGAGGTGTTATGGAGGCCCAGGATGCTTCGATAGCGGCCTTAAGCTCATCCAGAGTGTTGGGTCTTGCGTCTCTCAACTTTCTCTTCCCAATATCCCACAGATTCTCTATGGGGTTCAGGTCAGGAGAGTTGGCAGGCCAATTGAGCACAGTAATACCATGGTCAGTAAACCATTTACCAGTGGTTTTGGCACTGTGAGCAGGTGCCAGGTCGTGCTGAAAAAAGAAATCTTCATCTCCATAAAGCTTTTCAGCAGATGGAAGCATGAAGTGCTCCAAAATCTCCTGATAGCTAGCTGCATTGACCCTGCCCTTGATAAAACACAGTGGACCAACACCAGCAGCTGACATGGCACCCCAGACCATCACTGACTGTGGGTACTTGACACTGGACTTCAGGCATTTTGGCATTTCCCTCTCCCCAGTCTTCCTCCAGACTCTGGCACCTTGATTTCCGAATGACATGCAACAGTCCAGTGCTGCTTCTCTGTAGCCCAGGTCAGGCGCTTCTGCCGCTGTTTCTGGTTCAAAAGTGGCTTGACCTGGGGAATGCGGCACCTGTAGCCCATTTCCTGCACACGCCTGTACACGGTGGCTCTGGATGTTTCTACTCCAGACTCAGTCCACTGCTTCCGCAGGTCCCCCAAGGTCTGGAATCGGTCCTTCTCCACAATCTTCCTCAGGGTCCGGTCATCCTCTTCTCGTTGTGCAGCGTTTTCTGCCACACTTTTTCCTTCCCACAGACTTCCCACTGAGGTGCCTTGATACAGCACTCTGGGAACAGCCTATTCGTGCAGAAATTTCTTTCTGTGTCTTACCCTCTTGCTTGAGGGTGTCAATGATGGCCTTCTGGACAGCAGTCAGGTCGGCAGTCTTACCCATGATTGCGGTTTTGAGTAATGAACCAGGCTGGGAGTTTTTAAAAGCCTCAGGAATCTTTTGCAGGTGTTTAGAGTTAATTAGTTGATTCAGATGATTAGGTTAATAGCTCGTTTAGAGAACCTTTTCATGATATGCTAATTTTTTGAGATAGGAATTTGGGGTTTTCATGAGCTGTATGCCAAAATCATCAATATTAAAACAATAAAAGGCTTGAACTACTTCAGTTGGTGTGTAATGAATCTAAAATATATGAAAGTCTAATGTTTATCAGTACATTACAGAAAATAATGAACTTTATCACAATATGCTAATTTTTTGAGAAGGACCTGTATACCTCTTATCTGTACACAGGTCTGTACTGATCCTTTAGGTGAACACTGCTTATATACAGGTCCTTCTAAAAAAAATTAGCATATTGTGATAAAGTTCATTATTTTCTGTAATGTACTGATAAACATTAGACTTTCATATATTTTAGATTCATTACACACAACTGAAGTAGTTCAAGCCTTTTATTGTTTTAATATTGATGATTTTGGCATACAGCTCATGAAAACCCAAAATTCCTATCTAAAAAAATTAGCATATCATGAAAAGGTTCTCTAAACGAGCTATTAACCTAATCATCTGAATCAACTAATTAACTCTAAACACCTGCAAAAGATTCCTGAGGCTTTTAAAAACTCCCAGCCTGGTTCATTACTCAAAACCGCAATCATGGGTAAGACTGCCGACCTGACTGCTGTCCAGAAGGCCATCATTGACACCCTCAAGCAAGAGGGTAAGACACAGAAAGAAATTTCTGAATGAATAGGCTGTTCCCAGAGTGCTGTATCAAGGCACCTCAGTGGGAAGTCTGTGGGAAGGAAAAAGTGTGGCCGAAAACACTGCACAATGAGAAGAGGTGACCGGACCCTGAGGAAGATTGTGGAGAAGGACCGATTCCAGACCTTGGGGGACCTGCGGAAGCAGTGGACTGAGTCTGGAGTAGAAACATCCAGAGCCACCGTGTACAGGCGTGTGCAGGAAATGGGCTACAGGTGCCGCATTCCCCAGGTCAAGCCACTTTTGAACCAGAAACAGCGGCAGAAGCGCCTGACCTGGGCTACAGAGAAGCAGCACTGGACTGTTGCTCAGTGGTCCAAAGTACTTTTTTCGGATGAAAGCAAATTTTGCATGTCATTCGGAAATCAAGGTGCCAGAGTCTGGAGGAAGACTGGGGAGAGGGAAATGCCAAAATGCCTGAAGTCCAGTGATGGTCTGGGGTGCCATGTCAGCTGCTGGTGTTGGTCCACTGTGTTTTATCAAGGGCAGGGTCAATGCAGCTAGCTATAGGAGATTTTGGAGCACTTCATGCTTCCATCTGTTGAAAAGCTTTATGGAGATGAAGATTTCATTTTTCAGCACGACCTGGCACCTGCTCCCAGTGCCAAAACCACTGGTAAATGGTTTACTGACCATGGTATTACTGTGCTCAATTGGCCTGCCAACTCTCCTGACCTGAACCCCATAAAGAATCTGTGGGATATTGGGAAGAGAAAGTTGAGAGACGCAAGACCCAACACTCTGGATGAGCTTAAGGCCGCTATTGAAGCATCCTGGGCCTCCATAACACCTCAGCAGTGCCACGGGCTGATTGCCTCCATGCCACGCCGCATTGAAGCAGTCATTTCTGCAAAAGGATTCCCGGCCAAGTATTGAGTGCAGAACTGAACATAATTATTTGAAGGTTGACTTTTTTTGTATTAAAAACATTTTTCTTTTATTGGTCGGATGAAATATGCAAATTTTTTTAGATAGGAATTTGGGGTTTTCATGAGCTGTATGCCAAAATCATCAATATTAAAACAATAAAAGGCTTGAACTACTTCAGTTGTGTGTAATGAATCTAAAATATATGAAAGTCTAATGTTTATCAGTACATTACAGAAAATAATGAACTTTATCACAATATGCTAATTTTTTTAGAAGGACCTGTACATACCTCATATCTGTACACAGGTCTGTACTGATCAGGTATACACTGCTCATATATAGACCGCACATTTATACACAAGGTCTGTACTGAACCCTCAGGTGTACACTACTCGTATATAGGGACATTGGGACATTGCCGCTAGATTGATGAATGCCATATAGCACGTTTTCATCCTATTTCCACTACTGTGCAAGAGTGTGTTTATAACGCTATTTACACAATATTTGTGTGCCTTTATGTATGTTTTATACTATTTTTAGGGGTATGTTTTTAGAGTATTAAAGTACTATATTACTATTACCACTGTGTTTCCCTTCTGAGTGTGCCCCCTTATATTTGCTTACACCTCATTTGTCTTTTGTGGTCCTGAGGGTGGGACCTGAGGGTGAGCACCTTATCCATACAGTGAGGGGGTGAGCCGCTGTATTCCTTTGTTTTACTTACTACTCGTATATAGACCACACATCTGTACACAGGTCTGTACCGATCTCTCAGGTGTACATCTACTCGTATATAGACCACACATCTGTATACAGGTCTGTACCGATCCCTCAGGTGTACATCTACTCGTATATAGACCACACATCTGTACACAGGTCTGTACCGATCCCTCAGGTGTACATCTACTCGTATATAGACCACACATCTGTACACAGGTCTGTACCGTTCCCTCAGGTGTACACTACTCGTATATAAGCCACACATCTGTACACAGGTCTGTACTGATCCCTCAGGTGTACACTACTCATATATAGACCACACATCTGTACACAGGTCTGTACCGATCCCTCAGGTGTACAGCTACTCGTATATAAGCCACACATCTGTACACAGGTCTGTACCGATCCCTCAGGTGTACATCTACTCGTATATAAGCCACACATCTGTACACAGGTCTGTACCGATCCCTCAGGTGTACATCTACTCGTATATAAGCCACACATCTGTACACAGGTCTGTACCGATCCCTCAGGTGTACATCTACTCGTATATAAGCCACACATCTGTACACAGGTCTGTACCGATCCCTCAGGTGTACATCTACTCGTATATAGACCACACATCTGTACACAGGTCTGTACCGATCCCTCAGTGCTATATATGGGTTTACAGAGGCCTCATTTAAGTTGCTTACCTGTTCCCTTCATTAAAGCTTCCATTTCCATGTCCTATTAGGAAGGCTTCTTGGCCGAGCATGATCTGCATGATATTAACCAGGTATTCAAAGACTTACTAACAAATAATGAACGTCTGGATGTCACTCACAAGTCGAGCTTTATGTTTAGTGCGGCCTCCTGCTATGTGGCAGACATACATACTGATGCATAATTCTAGCAGCTACAGCTCATTAATACAACACAAAGCCCTCAAACTGGTAACATCCTTGTCCTGTGTGACCAGGTGATCTGCAGATCATTACTAGTTTGACTTTTTCTTTGGCAGGAGGAGAAGGAACAAGGCAGAGAGAGGGATTTTATCAGCCTGGGGTTACGGGACGGACACCTCCTCTTCAGGTGAGTGAAGCTGATGCTTCAGAGAGTATCATCGCCTGAACCGTCTGCACCTTCTGTGTCTTACGTCTCCCCAACCTTCTCTGTTTCCATGTTTGGCAGTTACCAGCTGGGCAGCGGTGAGGCCAACATCATGACCGAGGATCCCATTAATGACGGGGAATGGCACAAGATCACTGCTGTCCGGTGAGAGTCTGCATTCCTGCTCAGTCCCATGACTATTAATGCTCCATGTACCTTGTCTGGTGGACCACCTCAGTGTCCCCAAAAACTGGAAGTCATGTCCACAGTGACTTAAAGAGGTATTCCCATCTTAGACAATGGGGGCATATCGCTAGAATATGCCCCCATTGTCTGATAGGTGCGGGTCCCAGCGATCTATATCAAGAACGAAGCGTCGAGCGCTAATCCCCGCCTCTCCCATAGAAGTGAATGGGAGCGTGCCGCACATGCACGGCCCATGCTCCCATTCATTTCTATGGGGCAGACGGCAAAAGCCGAGCCAGCGTTCGGCTATTTTCGGCGGCCCCATAGAAAGGAATGGAGGGTGGCTGCGCATGCGCAGTGCGCTCTCCTTCACTTTCGGGGCTCTGTTCTCGATATAGGTGCGGGTCCCAGCGGTGGGACCCTCAACTATAAGACAATGGGAGCACACCCCCATTGTCTGAGATGAGAAAACCCCTTTAAGGCTGTATGACACCTGCCAAATTTTAGGCAAATGATTGCTAACAAGCTTTCGTATGAACACTCGTTAGTGATGATCTTGCAGTGTAATACTGCTGCCGATTGCCCGATAAACTAGCAAATGCTCATTCAACGGGGCAATTGTGATTCTTAAGCACGCTTAAAGATCATCGTTTGGTGGCAGCAGATCGTGCTGTCTAATCACGATCTGCCGCCGGCAAACTGTGCTGTATAATCACGCTCTGCCACCAGCAGACCACTGGACAGCATGGGGATGAGCGATGGCATAGTGCTCGCTCCTCCCCATGTTGCGGAGGAAATCACTGCATGTAATATCAGCGGTCTCCTCCACTAGCTAGCAGGCGATTGCCGGGAGGGAACACTTCCCTCCCGACAATCACTTGCTCAATCCGCCTGCGTAATACAGGCTTTAAGGATCACTTTTGGCATTTTAACGGTAGCTTTTACAAAGTCACACAAATGTGCCAGGTGTGAACTTGCAGAAATAACCCAATGCAGGGAGAAGCAAAGACGCTGTCAAAAACAGCCAGTCACGTCATGGCTTTAGATATTCCAAAATCAGAAAGAAAAAAAGAAACTGCTTAAGATGGTTCTCTATTAACACCCTTTTCTTGTCAGGGAGGGGAAGTCCGGCTCAGTTTATATTGATGGAGAAGAAGTAATCTCTGGAAGTTCCCCTGGCAAAAATATAATGGTGGACACAAAGGGCAAGGTCTATCTGGGTAAGTTAACCGAGATCTCTACACATGACATACTGTACCACTGTCATCGATATTTCTGCATTTTTTTTCACCCAAAGGAAATGTTTGAAAACTCTCAGCAACCAGATGTTGTCTAGCCTCAGCTCCTGTCATATAACACTTATTATTGTAGCTTTACAGCAAAATAAATGTAATTTGACCATGACGTGTGAACAGATACTAATAATAACTGGTGCACAAGGGGTGGTGTCCCTAATAACAACTAATCACTTTACAGATCTCATGTAATCTGATCGGTCGCTGTGGAGTATTTTATTCACGGACACTTATTTGAGGTTTCCACTTCTGAATCCGTAACAAAGGGCAGTTTTACCATCTGATTCTAAAGCCGCTTCAACAGTTCTTAGATGGACACTTGTTGGCCGACAGCTATTTCGCCCGACTTATCCATGCACATACACGCTCGGGGGGAGAGAGCAAAGCCCCTGTCTCAGTGTGCCCAATCCTTCTCTCCCAAAACATTATTTGTCGAAGGAGAGTTGGTAGCTTCCCATACCCTTCAGATTTTTTTTGTGTCAAGCTGTGCTTCAGTGGGATTGGCATACAGTACAGCGCTTGCGCAGTACTGGACCTGGTACTGTGCAGACAAAATAAAAAAAGGGGCTCCTGTGCTTTAGTTACCCTAGCCTCTTCCGTCTAGGACTGTGTGGCTCCCAGGGGTCGGGACTCCACCAATCAATAACCTGTAAGGGCCTGTTTACACTGCTCAACTGAGCAGATGATTGTCGTGAAGAAAGCGTTTCTTCCTGACAGTCGCCAGCTCGTCAGTGAAGGAGACTGCCGCATTCACATGCAGGGGTTGTCTCATCTCAGACAATGGGGCATATCGAGAACGGAGCCCCGAAAGTGGTGAAGGGCGCACTCGGCTATTTGCGGCCCCATAGAAGTGAATGAGAGCGACGGCCGGTCATGCGCAGTGCACTCCCATTCACTTCTATGCGGAGAACGTTTGGTGGTGGCCGGACCGGAGTCCTCTAGCCACCACTTTGCGTGGCTTTGTTTCCGATATAGTTGCAGGTCCCAGCAATGGGACCCGCACCTATAAGACAATGGGGGCATATCCTAGCAATATGCCCCCATTGTCTGACATGAGACAACCACTTTGTTACTGTGGTGGAAACCCCCTTTGCAGTATACATCCAGTGAGGGTCTGTTGTCTGGAACCTCTATCCATTGCAACAAGACGACCCCAACCCTTGCTAGCACATGGCCCTTCCTGGTTTTATCTAGGTAGTCTTATCTCTGATCTAATGCTGACAGGCTGGTCATAGACTTTTTTGATAAAGCATGGGGAGGAACAGTCCTCATTAGCTATGAGCTCTCAAAGATGAAACCCAAAGGGGCATGGCCCTCACAAGTACAGTGGGGGCTTCTTGTTCTGATGATACCTGGGAGGTTCCAGCTGATGGACCCCACTAACGTTATTGAGCCTTGTCAGAAAATGACATGTGAAATGTGTATGTGATAAATCGGCACTGATCGGTAACTAATATAGTGAAACAACCTACCAGCACTGAGCACCCTGCTGACTACAGGGCTTCTTGTACCTGGGAGAGAGGTAGCAATGGCATATTATGCAAAGTTTCTTACTTGCGTGGTAGGTCAGAAAATGTCTTGACATATGCTTATTCCAGGTGGAGTCCCCAATGTGAAGCTGATGACGGGAGGAAAATTCTCCATTGGTATTAATGGATGCATTAAAAACTTGGTACTTCTAAATGCCCGACCATCTCACCAGCTTCACCAGCCCATTGACCTGAAGCACCACTCGGAGATGACGCACAACACCAAAGAGTGCCCTTCCTAGGTGGGGGCAAGCTTCCCAACAGCCAAAACTGGGGCAAGCAAGAGACTATTGAAAAAAACTAAGAAAAGACAGTGTCAAAATGGAGTCTAAATATTCAAGGTGCTTCTGCTGCTACCAAAAACCAAGAGGTGGTGCTAACGAAAGTATTTGGATTGCGCATTTCTGTATTACCTACACGGAATCTCTTCTTTTTAATTATTTTTTTAATGTCTTCAGATTTCCATGTGTTTTACTGCTGGATGAAGGAAATTTGTATGTATTGAACCAGATGTATGTTTTTTAAAAAGATTCCTTAACCAAAAAAAAAAAAACAACTAACAAAACCCGATGTGTGACGTCACCTCTCTGACACCACGTCCTGCACAAACCCTGATGATCAAATCTCATCTGACTGTGGGGGCTCAGTGTTATCGGACATGTTCTGCGTATATTTCCAAGTCACAGGAGCTGTAAATCACAGAGCGAGCGCTGCCTGGAGGCTTCCCAGTCAGAGTCCACAGGCGGCTTTTGCGTCCCAGTCGGACTAATGTCCCTTCAGTCGATCAATGTATTTATTTAAGTAAGGAGTGGCCATTTCGAGGGGCTGGGGATCATCTCCTGTGTCCTTGTAGGGTCTCCTCTGTGCTTGTTGCATATTATTTATGTCATTAGTCTTTTAGGTGCAGGATGCTCAGGTCCACGTTTTCCTGTTAAATCCTCATCATTCCTCTCTGCTGTCTGCTTTTTCCTGGAGTTTTCTCTCTTCCCTAGATGTAGAATATATGCCATGTCATCAGTTACGAGCAGCACTCAACGTTCCCAGGACCACTGCCCCCATCATTTGCAGTCACACCCACCGATCTGTGACCTGTATGCACCTCCCCGTCTATAACACCTTGCTCCTGGAGCGTTTTTTTGAGTAGTTATGCCCTGCAGGACGTGGCAGGCACCAGTCCTGTACGAGCTGTGGAAGCTTTGTGTTATGTACAGTGTTAAACGGGGGCCCTGCTTACTGAATGGATGAGTTTTAGGATTCTGGTGTACAAGACCAAAGGAAATAAAAACTACTGGAGTTTGTGTAAATTATAATATGCACTGAGAGACGCTCTGCAGCCGCTGGGGGCAGATTGTTATAATACTACAGATCAGTATTAAAGGGGTTGCCTCACTTCAGCAAATGTCAGAAAGTTAATACAAGGCACTTACTAATGTATTGTGATTGTCCATATTGGCTCCTTTGCTGGCTTGTTTCAATTTTCCATCACATTATACACTGCTCGTTTCCAGGGGTTACGACCACCCTGCAATCCAGGAGTGGTGGTCGTGCTTGCACACTATAGGAAAAAGCGCCGGCCTCTCTGGTGGCCGGAACCGTTGGAGAACACGTAGGCACACATGCGCACCTTGTATGTGCGCTGTAGAGCTGGCCTCAACCTCTGGAAACGAGCAGCGTATAATGAGATGGAAAAATGAATCAATCCAGCAAAGAAGGAAATATGAACAATCACAATACATTAGGAAGTGCCTTGTATTAACTTTCTCTACAGGATAATTGGCATTTGCTGAAGTCAGAGAACCCCTTTAAGTCACAGCGTATTCAGGAATAACTTGGATGTGTACACTCCTCCCGTCAGGGCACTAGCAGTCCCTTAATCTGGAAGCATGATTAGCACCAAGTATGTAAACTGCACAGTGCTCATACATCACGCCCCATAGGGAGCACACCTTCTTGTACTTCCCCTTTAAGGGGATTAGCTTATTTCACAGGGGGCAGACGTCTTCTTCTTAGCACCACTATTAAACGAAAGAACAAAAGCTTCAGTCCCCAGCAACAGAACAAGCTGTACCACAGACGAGCAAGCCACTGAGGAGAAGTCCAGAAAAACTCGAAATTAATGTTCGAGTACAACAAGGAATCCTCCATCGGTGCCGCAACGCTGGTGCTATCAGGGGGGTCTACACATCTGTAAATATAAGAACTACAGCTCAGGGGGCAGAACCTGTCATGTCCTCCTGTCACCATCAGTGCCTTGGGTTTCCCAACTAACTAATAAACCAGATTTTGGAACATGGACAGTGTCCTCTTGTCACTGAGCTCGACAACATCTTAAAAATAAATGGAACAAATGTAAAGTTTTGCATATTTTTTTTTTAAGCATAAAAATTGTCACTCATATATTGTACAGGGAGCTAATAAATACTTGACACGGCCGGGTGGGAGCATCCAGTACACAGAAGTTTAGTGTGCCCGCACTTACTAGTGATTGTTGAGGTAGAACTGTACCCACAACGTCAGAATGATGCCACCGTCCATGTGACTCGGCTCAGGGAACCCCCATCAAGGGCTTTATGACAACACCACCCCAACCCTTGGCAGCCATGTCCCTAGATACATAGATGAGGATCACACTGGCACAGTATGGGATGTTTCCTGAGGGGTCACTTTACTGGGTCGAATTTTGTCCTTTAAGACACAGCTGCGGGTGCAGAGGTGACAGGATGCGCAGAAGGAGTTGCAGCAGGGAATGAATCTGCAGACGCCAACTCTCCAGATGAACCAGCCGGGTGACCAGCAACACCAGAATAATAGAGCAACACTGACCACAAAGCCCAGGATAACGTACAGGTAGAGGAAGGAGGCATAGGATCTCCGCTCTGAAAGACAGAAACACCGCACCATTCACAATAGCTGCCAGACAGGTTACCATATATTTAGTGATCCTCCCTTAGGAGGCTCACTAAAACTTACATGAACAAATGCAGGGGAGGTTTGCATGAAGAATTCAGTCAGTGTAGGGTACATCCATACAGGCAAAATTTCTGAAAGTGAATTTGCCCTTGCATTGTATCTACAAATATACATGCTGCAAATTTTGCAGGTCAATTTACTATATCATGTGGATAAGATTTGTTTATATTTCATCCACTGCTAGTGTGAAACACTGTGTATCTGCCACACACATATCCACTGCAGCAAGACTACAGAGCATCCGTCCTGAGGGGCTGTAAGCGTTGAATTCTAACCTTAATCTGTTTTCCCTTAGCCCTAACAGCAGCATAATTATGGGGTATTTCTGACCTTGTGTAGTAGTAGTAGGATAGATTGGATATTTAAGTAATCACTAGTTAAATAAAGACCTTAGGCCTATATAAGGACAACTAGCCTCTCATAATTTGTCTTTATTATAAAGAGGTAACCTACTTAGGGCAGGACACTTGCAATGCTGTTAATACTAAGGGAAAACAGATTAACCTTAGAAATTATTGCTTCCCTTGTGTTCTAATTCTGGCAAAATAATAGGGATTTAGCAAGCATACATGGAGGAACTCAATCGTCCGCCCAAGAGCCATCTCCTCTGAGAACTGGAAATTCAACATACGGTTCAAACTCGAAGCTGCAAATGAAGTCTGACCAGTAGGATCAACCCAAGAGGTGGACAATGCTGTAGCAGAGGGTCTTTAACACATTTTAGGTGGACAGAGTTTTGAACAAGTAAGCTAGTCTAATGGCTGCCATAATTACCCAAGGTAGGTATGGTGGCACTTAAGCCTTTGTTTCTCCCAGAAATTAAGTTCTCCTGATCTCTTACGCCAGGCTAAATAAATCTTCAACATGTGGGCAGAACTAGGGAATGGAGATTACATTCCACATCAAAGGAAAGCTCAGGACACACTGGAAGGAATTTACCGGATTACAGTTTACAAAAGAACAACCTCTTTGGAGTAACGTTTGGAAATAACATCAGAAAGACTCTGTCAGAGAGGAATTTGATACACAGATCCACTGGTTACAAAGCTAGGATCTCTACTCGTCTCATGGCAGAGGTAATGGCCACGAGTAAATAATCTTTTAAGTAGGGATTGACCGATATAGATTTTTTAGAGCCGATATTGATAATCTGTGAACTTTCAGGCCGATAGCTGATAATTTTTTACCGATAATTTTTTATCTCATCATATATATTATATTAGTTGGCAGTCACTGATGTGGTGAAAATTAGCATTTGGCACTAGTATATTATAAATGTAAATGATAAATTAATAAAGCCCTTAGTTGGTAGTCAATTTATCATTTACATTTATAATATACAGTTGCAAGAAAAAGTATGTGAACCCTTTGGAATGATATGGATTTCTGCACAAATTGGTCATGAAATGTGATCTGATCTTCATCTAAGTCACAACAATAGACAATCACAGTCTGCTTACACTAATAACACACAAAGAATTAAATGTTACCATGTTTTTATTGAACACACCATGTAAACATTCACAGTGCAGGTGGAAAAAGTATGTGAACCCCTAGACTAATGACATCTCCAAGAGCTAATTGGAGTGAGGTATCAGCCAACTGGAGTCCAATCAATGAGATGAGATTGGAGGTGTTGGTTACAGCTGCCCTGCCCTATAAAAAACACACCAGTTCTGGGTTTGCTTTATACATGAAGCATTGCCTGATGTGAATGATGCCTTGCACAAAAGAGCTCTCAGAAGACCTACGATTAAGAATTGTTGACTTGCATGAAGCTGGAAAGGGTTATAAAAGTATCTCCAAAAGCCTTGTTGTTCATCATTCCATAGTAAGACAAATTGCCTATAAATGGAGCAAGTTCAGCACTGCTGCTTCTCTCCCTAGGAATGGCCATCCTGTAAAGATGACTGCAAGAGCCCAGCACAGACTGCTCTATGAGGTCAAGAAGAATCCTAGAGTGTCAGCTAAAGACTTACAAAAGTCTCTGGCATATGCTAACATCCCTGTTAGCGAATCTACGACACGTAAAACACTAAACAAGAATAGATTTCATGGGAGGATACCACAGAGGAAGCAACTGCTGTCCAAAAAAAACATTGCTGCACGTTTACAGTTTGCACAAGAGCACCTGGATGCTCCACAGCAGTACTGGCAAAATATTCTGTGGACAGATGAAACCAAAGTTGAGTTGTTTGGAAGAAACACACAACACTATGTGTGGAGGAAAAGAGGCACAGCACACCAACATCAAAACCTCATCACAACTGTGAAGTATGGTGGTGGGGGCATCATGGTTTGGGGCTGCTTTGCTGCGTCAGGGCCTGGACGGATTGCTATCATCGAAGGAAAAATGAATTCCCAAGTTTATCAAGACATTTTGCAGGAGAACTTAAGGCCATCTGTCCACCAGCTGAACCGTTTTTTTTTTTTTTGTTTATTTATAATCCCTATACTGCGATTTATGCCTACATAATCTAATTAATCATTTTGGTCCAGTAGATTTTGTTTAAAACGTGCTTTTAAAATATGCAAATTACCTTGCTATAAGCAAGTAGGGCGGCTACTTGCTGGTAGCAGCCGCATCCTCCGATCCTAAAGACGCCCCCTCCGCATGTTGATTGACAGGGCCAGGGAACGGGATCGTCCTCTGCTGGCCCTGTCTGCGATCAGGAACTCGCACCTGCTCCGTAACAGTATTCAGTCGGCACAGGCGCACTGAGAAGCGGCCGCTCGCTCGGCTGCTCCATCCTCAATGCGCCTGCGTCGATGACGTCACATCTACACCCGGTGCAGCCGCCTCTCAGTGCGCCTGCGCCGATTGAAGACAGGTACGGCACAGGCGCGAGATTTTGAATGCAAACAGGGCCAGCAGAGAACGATCCCGTTCCCTGGCCCTGTCAATCACAATGCGGAGGGGGCGTCTTTAGGATCGGAGGATGCGGCTGCTACCAGCAAGTAGCCGCCCTACTTGCTGGTAGCAAGGTAATTTGCATATTTTAAAAGCACGTTTTAAACAAAATCTACTGGACCAAAACGATTAATTAGATTATGTAGGCATAAATCGCAGTGTATGGATTATAAGTAAACAAAAAAACGGTTTAGTGGGGTGACAGAAGCCCTTTAACAGAAGATAGGTGTTGCAACAGGACAACGACCCAAAGCATAGAAGTAAATCAACAACAGAATGGCTTAAACAGATGAAAATACGCCTTCTGGAGAGGCCCAGTCAGAGTCCTGACCTCAACCCGATTGAGATGCTGCGGCATGACCTCAAGAAAGCGATTCACACCAGACATCCCAAGAATATTGCTGAACTGAAACAGTTCTGTAAAGAGGAATGGTCAAGAATTACTCCTGACCGTTGTGCACGTCTGATCTGCAACTACAGGAAACGTTTGGTTGAAGTTATTGCTGCCAAAGGAGGTTCAACCAGTTATTAAATCCAAGGGTTCACATACTTTTTCCACCTGCACTGTGAATGTTTACATGGTGTGTTCAATAAAAACATGGTAACATGTAATTCTTTGTGTGTTATTAGTTTAAGCAGACTGTGATTGTCTATTGTTGTGACTTAGATGAAGATAAGATCACATTTTATGACCAATTTGTGCAGAAATCCATATCATTCCAAAGGGTTCACATACTTTTTCTTGCAACTGTACTAGTGCCATATGCCAATTTCCACACCATCCCCCCTCCTCACTGACTTTATTAACCCCTATCAGACCTCAGATCAGCCCTTTATTAATCCCTCTCAGACCTCAGATCAGACCTTTATTAACCCCTATCAGACCTCAGATCAGACCTTTATTAACCCCTAACAAAAAAGCCAGTGGAGATAATATATCCAAATTCATATCACTTTATTGTATAAAATATAGAGAGAAAGGGCAAGATAGAAAAAGTATACAGAGAAGCAAAGGGCATATATACCACTGGGCTATCATGTATCCCCACAAGGCTGATAAGCACTTATCGGGTACAAGGTCCATGCTGTAACACACAGACATCCAATATGCACCAAGGAGGTGTATACTATAACATATACACACCCCAATGGGGAATTACACAATATACTGCAATTACATCAAAAGAAATTCATGGATGTTAGTGCGATCCACAGCCAACGTCCATGGCAACCATCAGCAACATAGATATACAGTATATAGTGCCTGGTACCAAAATATCCACAGCCTATTCTACACACAGCACGCAATAATGTGTCTGTATAGCCTGATCAATAACATAGGCCTAATATAGAAGCTGTATATGGCAGTGTCTATAGTGGTGTCTCAATAGACACTTAAGTCCTGGGACGTACCTGAAGACATGACCAAGCCCAGATCTAAGCGCAAGACCTCGCCGCGCGTTTCACCTCAGCGGCTTCGTCAGCCTCACCTCAGATCAGACCTTTATTAACCCCTATCAGACCTCAGATGAATAAAATAAAAAACTCCTCACCTCTCCTGCGCTGCGGCTCCTCTATATCTCCGGGTCCGGCATCTTGCTCCCCTGTCTTCTCCGGCCCGCGCTGCAGTGTGGGTAGGACTATACGGCAACAAGTTTCAGGCTACATAAAAATATGTGCAACAAGTATGGATTTTGCATTCACAGCATGTAGTATTGCAACACCATTGACTATAATTACAAGAAAAGTCATGCGACTTTCCTGTAGCATAACACATCACTGTGTAGCCGTACCCTAAAGATTGATACACTCAGGGCTTTCCCAAATCCTTTCTGCAGGAAGTCTAAGAAGTTTAAATTTTGTGGTTTGATACTATCAACTCTCCAAGTAGAATACCAGGCTGAACAGGTTTGCTTGACCGTTGTGTAAGCCTTTTTGGTGAATTGATTGTGAGTCTTTATAACTATGTCAGATAGGCCTCTAGATTGTCATAGAGGCTATCTGGTTGAATCTCCACAGGTCTTGGCAAAGTTGAGTACTCTAGACAGAATCTGCACTGGAGATGTCTCCAATTACACCCCTGATCTATGAAGTATCACCTTCTGGTGGATTAAAACATAGAGCATGACTGGTCTTTATGACTGCATCAGGGAGGCCTCTAGATAGTAACAGAGGGTGGTCAACCTTCAGGCTCAATTGAGTTGAGTGCCGCAGACACGTGATCTGCACTAGGGGAAGTCTCAGTAACACCCTCAACTCATCTGAATGACTTGGGAAAAAACATCACCGCAAAATGGTATAATGGCTGACACTGCCCTGGTCTTGCCTTATTTTCATCAATACCTCAGATATCGAGGAAACCGGAGGGCAAAAGTAGGCCGGCCTGAACCTCAAAGGAATGGACAGAGTAGCTGTTGCCAAAAGATTGTCCTCCTGTTTCCATGTTGGCATTAAACCTGGTCGGTATGAGATCAATCTCTGGCACTTCCCGCATCCTGAGGCTCTGCTTGAAGATCTCTGGATTCAGAGACCTTTCTCCTGGGACTGCTAGACCTTGAGTCGGTCAACAACAATGTTAAGGAAACCTCAGTAAGTACAGCCCACAGATGGTTCGGGTTCAGTTCTGTCCATGTCATGATCCTTCCCACATCTTGAGAAAAGGTTCTGATCTGGTGCTACCCTTCTTGTTCATATACAGCATGCCATGTTATCACTAGTCGTTTCCACAACGGCATCCTTGAGCTTAGCGCTGCCCTATTAGGGGCAGGAAAAATACGTAGAGAGATTAGATTGCCCCTTCCTACCTAACTCCTCAGTGATTTTCCTGTCCCCGTTCGGGAGAAGACATGTGGAGAAAAGCAGGCAAAAATCGTCTGCTTTTGGAAGCTTTATCTATTTATGGGGGCGGTAGTTCAGGAAGGCAAAGCCTGTAGCTCCCTACCTTTCTGGCCGGAAAACAACTGCTGTTGGGGCCGATACACGTGGTGTAAGGCCCCAATACTTGCTCCCCGCCGATTGGGATCAATGGTGCTGGAAGGTGTTGGATGGCGTCTGGCGCCATTTTGGATGTGGGAACCTCCGGTTACGGGCTGTATGGTCTTCCGGTAGGCCGTAGGTAAGTAGAAACTTTACAGGCAGAGAAAAATCTATTATCCCTGACAGCAGTTCATCTCAGGGATCAAGAAAATGTTTGGGTGGATTTTCTAAGCAGAAATCTGATTATTGCAGGGGAATGGACTATTGCGAACCAAACATTCAAATTAATCGTAAGAACCTGGGGATACCCAACCATGGATTTGCATGGAGGAACAACAGAAAGCTAAGGAGGTTCTGCTCCCTCCATCCAGAGGACATCCCGACTTATGTGGATGCGTTCTCCATCAAATGGACTCTAGATCTCTGTTATGCCTAATCTCCGATAAACATTCTGCCCCAAGGACCTCACAAAATAAAGAGAGAGAAGGTCAAAGTTATCCTGGTTGCTCCATTTTGGCCAAGAAGAGAGGAAATTAGCTCTCTTCCTCCTCTCCAGCTTTCACATATTCCCAATCTGGTGATGCAAGGTCCAGTGTCACACCCAAGACTAAAACATCTAGATCTAAGAGCCTGGATGTTGAATAGGTCAGCCTATAAAATAAGGGCTTTCATCTAGAGTGGTAGACAAATTACTACAGAGCAGGAAAACTACTACTAAGAACAGCTACAATAAGGTTTGGGAGAAATTTTCTTCTTGGTGCACAGACAAAAATATAGATTTTTCTTTTCTTAGTGTTCCTACAATTGTAGAATTTTTTCACAAAGGACTGGAGATCTTGGACATAAACCCAGTACTCTTAGAGTTCAGGCTGCAGCCTTAAGTGTTGTCTATGTGCAATGAGCCGGACCGTGGTACGATTACGCGGACGCCAAATTATGCAGTGGGTCAGGATATGGGTGTATTAGTCTATAGTTTTGTTCATGATGCCAATTGCAGTACTGTCACAGGGCCCTTTAAGGTGTTGTAACTCACGTACCAGGTTAGGAATGCCAGAGTGGTGTAATGTCTCTGTATGGTAGTGGTAATAGTGTCAACGGTTTCTCCTACCTGGGTACGGCTGGACTCCTGGATCCTGGTTCACTTGCAATAACATGAGTGTGGTGCTAGTAGGAGTAATAGAGGGATTTGCAGCAGTAATTGAGATCCAGACCTTTGGTAAAGTTCAAACTTGTCTTTACTAGTTGTAGCTTTCATCCAAGCAAGGTACAGCATTAGTCTTTGGTCCCAGCAGGTATTGGAAATGTGTGGCAGGAATATATCTTCTTCTCTATCATGTACCTGGAGCTTTGCAGGAAAAGACGTCTGCTTAGTAGCTCTGTAATGTGGCAGGAATTTGGCTTCTGCGCTTTTTATCTTCTGCTGTCTGGGGACTGACTAGCTGAGGAGGAATATGGCTTCTCCTGGGTCTCTGGTCTTTACTCACAGTTATCTTCACAGGGTATGGTTCTTCCTGGAACTGGAGTTGTCTGCTTGCTTCTTCCAGCTGAGGCTGAAGGGTTCAGGCTGGGGATGATGATCAATGTCTCAGCGGAGACAAGATCCTGGCTTGGATCACTATATCTGGGAGCTCCTACATGCACAGCCTTCCCCTAGAAGGGGGTGGGTGGCACACTAACTCTAACTTCCTTCCCTCCCCATGAGGCAGGATGTGGGAGCAACCCACTTTGCTCACAGAGGGGGAAGCTAAACTGGAATGAACTATTCCAGTCTAAAAAACACTAAACTGAAACTGAATTAAGTCCCTGCTGGTGAACATGAAGAATGACAACAATATACATGTAACAAGGCTTTTAATGCACATTTGAGAGAATATGATGTGAAATTACACAAGACGACAGGGTAACAGGTTGTAGCTGGGTGAAAGAGTTTCATAACACAACTCTGGGGTGTTACATATGATTACAAATTATCTGAAGACAGATTCATTTCTAGATTCCTTTTAGCCGCTGAATGATTACGTCCTATCATCCGCAACTTTGTACCTCCATGGAATCTAAATTTAGTCCTGAAGGCTTTAATGCCCCCCCTCCCATCCTTTTGAGCCCATTAATAAAATTTCGTTAAGATTTTTAACTCTGAAAACTATATTTTTGGTGGCCATTACTTCTGCCAGAAGGGTATGCGAGTTACAGGCACTTTCCATTCATTTTCCATATTTTCAATCTTTTGAAGACAGGCTTGTTTTCAAATTAAAGCCCACCTTTTTACCAAAAGTAGTGTCCTCTTTCCATAGGCCCCAGGACATAATTATTCCCTCTTTTTGTGATAAACCCAGTAATGGAAAAGAAGACAAATTTTCACAGAAGATCTGTTCTCCTTTATCTCCAAAGAACTGAATCCTGGAGGAAAGATAAGAATCTTTTCTTCAATTTTCAAGTCCTAATAAAGGTAAAAAGGCAAACTATTGCTGAGGTTTACAGAGTTTCGGGTAAACCTTCTCCTATTGGCATTAAAGCTCATTCGACCCGAAGCATGTCTGCCTCCCAGGATCAAATGGCCTCAGCTTCTTTAGAAAGCATCTGTAAGGCTGATACCTGTAAATCTGTTCACACTTTCACTCGTCATTATAGGGTAGTTGTTTTTCCCCCAAAACGTCTGGCATATGGACGTAAAGTCCTCCAGGCAGCAGTCCTCCCCTAATAAGTTCATCTTTGTTATATTTAAAGGGTGCCGTCATGGAGACGACTATGGGAAACGGTAATTACACTTACCGGTAATTGTATTTCCTGGAAGTTTCCACGACGGCACCCCATGTCCCCCCCCCCCCCCCCAAAAAAAAAAAAAAAGGTACCAGGGGAAGGGGAAGTATATAGATTTATAAATTTGAATATGAAATCAATATTTCCCCCAAAAATATTTTTTTTTTTCTCCAAAAGAGTTCTTGGTAAATCACTGAGGAGATAGGTAGGGAGGAGCAATTTAATCTCTCTACGTGTTTTTCCTGTCCCTGATAGGGTGGGGCTTAGTTCAAGGGTGCCGTTGTGGAGACTTCCAGGAAATACAATTACCGGTAAGTTTAATTACCGTTTTCCGGCCTCACACGAACTACTTCCCTCTGGATCTGCGGGCCGAGCGAGATACAACATATTCTATAGCTTTATTTAAATTGTTTGAGTTTTGTGGACAGAAAGCCCTCAAGGAACTGTAAAAGCTCACAGACTGTATACTGCAGATGCAATTCTCAAGATAGTTGAGAGCCATTATCGGTCCTCAGGACCCAGAGAGGCTGAATCAAGGAACACTCAACTTTGGGATGTTTTTACCATCTTAGGGACTGAGGAGCTTGAAACGACAAATATGCAAAGCAAACACAAGGTATGAAGAGCTAGATGTCCTTTTATAGGCTCAGGGGTCTCTATTAGTGATTAATCTGTCCTGCTGGTACACAGGGGCAGAATTACTCCATACTAGTGCTGCTGGTTAGAATATAAGGGAAACTTAGGGTATGACTAGGGATGAGCGAAGTGAGCTTCGGATTCAAGATCCGAAGTCACTTCGCTCCAAACTTTGTTTTAATGCTATATGCAGATCCATCTCCGTACAGCATTAAAATGTATGGGCTCCGGTGAGGCAAACTCGTCATCACCGAAGTCTTGCGAAACTTCAGTGAATAACTTCAGGATTTGATTTTTTCAAGTTTAAAACCATTTTAAAACTTGGTTCCGAAGTCAGCTTCAGTACCGAGCTACCAATCGGTACCGAAGCCAACTTTGGATACCTGTTTTAAAGTGTTTTTCAAGTTTAATCAAATTCTGCGAGACTTCGGTCATGGCTCACTTCGCCTTGCTGGAGCCCATGAATTTTAATGCTGAACGGAGACGGATCTCCTTACAGCATAAAAACAAAGTTTGGAGCAAAGCAACTTCGGATGTTGGATTCGAAGATCGCTTCTCTCATCCTTGGGTATGGCCACACATGATGGGTCCCCTGCAGATTTTTTAGCAGCAAAGTCAATACCAAATGGTGCAGGTTTTGTTGTGGAAACCCTTGTAGAAATGCTTCTCGCTTGCGCAGATTTCACTCTCTGCATTGCAAGGGTTGAAATTCACAGCAGAAATCCACAACGTACTGTAAATTGACATGCTGCGGATTTAAAATATACACCCCATGTCATGTTATGCATGCAATGGTTTTTCGTTCAGCAGATTCCCAGCATATATGCCGTAAAGCGGTCAGATTTTTGTCCGATCCTATTATAGTCAATAGGGATCTGGTGGTACACAGTCGTACACACAATGCTGGATAGTCGGTGAGCTGAGGATCAGGCTACCGGATTTTCAATGCAACTGTGAATGCTGAGTGCAACATTGTTTTATTTTAGAATTTGTTTGCGCCTTTCTCAGCGAAGGGGTGTGACTTAGAGGAAAAGAGGTGTGGCTTAAGATGTATCTATGAGCGCCACAATTACAGTGGTGTCACACACAGGTTTTTGTAAAATTTTTTGAGCAAAAGCCAGAAGTGGAATCCAGCAGGAAGAAGAAGTATACATCCTGGGGCACATTTACGAAGACCGGCTTTTTACGCTAGTCTTATTTTCCCTCTATGCGTTGCCCTTAGATATGTTTAATTTATGACGAGGCGTGGGCTAGTCTGTGCGCCTGGAGTAAAAACTACGCCAGCCCCTGTTTCCAGGAGTAAATGTAAGTAAATTTGCCGGTGCTAGGGTCCCAGCCCCATCATATTCACTTACATTTACACCTGGAAACAGGCGCAAATGTAAGCTAAAAACAACACCGGCCAGGGGTTGGCGTAGTTTTTACTCCAGGTGCACAGGCTGCCACAGATGCGCCAAGAAAAAGGGACATGAGACACTTTTTACTTCTGAAAGTGTTTCAAGTCGATTAGTAAATGTGCACCCCTGTCTATATATTTCCCCCCACTCTGGTTGTGTGACTCCAGCCTAAGGCTACATGCACACGACCGTTGTGTGTTTTGCGGTCCGCAAATCGCGGATCCGCAAAACACGGATGGCATCTGTGTGCGTTCCACAATTTGCGGAACGGCACGGACAGCCTTTAATATAACTGCCTATTCTTGTCCGCAAAGCGCAGACAAGAATAGGACAGGGTATTTTTTTTTTTGCGGACCACGGAACAGAGCAACGGATGCGGACAGCATACGGAAGTGAATCCAAAACCGCGGCTCGGATGCGGACCAAAGCAACGGTTGTGTACATGAGGCCTAACACCAACATTTTTCCTCAAAGTAAGCCAGCGAACAGGAGATGTAAAGTTAGGCCTAATTCACACGTCTGTGATTACATCAATGACAAGATGGTCAGTGGTTCATCCGTGTTTAGACCGTATGTCTGTTTTTTACCCTCTGTGTATCATCCATAGTCCACGGACGCTGCTCATATGAAAATTCATTTCAAGAGCATCTCCTAGCAGCGATCTGTCAAACAGCAACGAAACACAGATGCCATATCTGTGTTGTGTCCGTGTTTTTTCACTGACCTAATGACCATAATAGGAGCGATCATAGATTAGTAAAATATGGACAAATAAAGGGCATGCTTCCGTGGTGAAGCCCCGGACAGTGGTAAATCACGTATCTGTCAATACACATATTTAAATCGATGGGTACGTGTGCTGTCTATGGAGAACATGGGCATCACAAGACAAAAGTGTCTAAAGATGTCCCATACTTACCATCCAGCCTATATGTGGCGCATGTTTAGACTGTCTACTCTAAAGTCGGATTGTCTAAATGGTAGATCTGCCCGTGAAAAAGGTCAGACATGTTAAAATGTAACATTGCAGAGGTTGGGGACTGTCAAGTGTTCACTTATAGATACAATTGTCATTGGGATCTGCTGATAATAATAAGAGGGTCACTTTAGGAGTGAATCCCCACACGTGCTGCACAGAATATGATGATCGGTAAATGTGAGGTACCTGTGTTTGATCCGTGAGGTTGGACAATGTCTGGAACAAGCACCTTCTGGTTTCCTTCATTTCCACAGGTGAGATTTACCGTTGGCAGTAGTAGATCTGGTACAGTAGCTGTGCTGGGGCTTATATCTTCAGCAGGACTCTGCGCTCCAGTGATGCCTGCCAGACATGATCACATCCTATAAAATGTGCCTATCCCAGTTCGGGACTTTTCTAGTAATATTCTGCTCTGCTACATACAGTATATGTTTCAGGAAATAATGGTGCAGATCTGTGATGGGGACTCCTACCGATTCCCCAAAAAAGTAAAATCGGCAACACAGCATGACAGCGCTTCACTGGTCAGCCATGGCCCCCGCTTTTTGAAGGTCACACAGAGACACCCATTAATGGCAGATGATAAGTTAGGTGCAGTAAAGGGCATCTGTCAGCAGTTTTGTACCTATGACACTGGCTGACCTTTTACATGTGCGCTTGGCAGCTGAAGGCATCTGTGTTGGTCCCATGTTCACATGTGCCCGCATTGCTGAGAAAGATGATGTTTTAATATATGCAAATGAGCCTCTAGGAGCAACGGGGGCGTTGCCATTACACCTAGAGGCTCTTCTCTCTCTGCAACTGCAACACCCTCTGCACTTTGAGTGATAGGACCAGGCAGAGGAAACATCATCATCATCTGTCAATCAAAGTGACAGTTGCAGAGAGAGCAGAGCCTCTAGGTGTAATGGTAACGCCCCCGTTGCTCCTAGAGGCTCATTTGCATACATTAAAACATTCTCAGCAATGCGGGCACATATGAACATGGGACCAACACAGATGCCTTCAGCTGCCAAGCGCACATGTAACAGGTCAGCCAGTGTCATAGGTACAAAACTGCTGACAGATGCCCTTTAAAGTGGTATTTCCATATATTGCTAGCTTATGCCATAACATTATGATAAGTGGGGTCTGGGACCAAAGTCTTTTTCCTGCACAACAGACTCCCTGCTGGGAATTAGAACATGGTCCCATTCAAGTGAAATTTGAAGGGTTGGCGTGAAGTATCCCTGTGTAGGAGAACAGCTAAAAGGACCTCCAACCCTTCTTTCTCAGGATAGACAGAATTCCAGAGCAGACCCGCATCTAAGAGTAAGTGAATATCCCAGCAATATGTCAACTGGCATAGTGGTACAACCCCATTGAAGTCATACAATAGAGATTCTTATTCCTTACCCTGGTCGCCCCCTCTTCTGTCCATAGAGACGCTGACACAGTTGGCTGGAGGACCAGTGGCCTGATCACTGCCATCTCCACAGTTATCAATGTTCTGCTCGTCACATACCAGGCTGGATGGGATACATTTTCCATTGTGGCAGGAGAAGTATGGCTCCGACCTGCACTCTGATGTGTTGAAGCCTGGAAATGTCAAAGACCAACATATGCTTGGTGTTGAAAGGCAACCATGTAAGTAAGTGAGGTACAATAAATCATGTAGAATATAAAACCGTCATCTGCCACAATACTCTGATAGAAACTACATTTACCTATTCGAAAAGAGGTGAAATCTCCAACAAAGTCAACTCGGGGCTGCTGTCCTCGGGTGACCAGGCGCAGGGTTAGATAGTTTCCTGTGGACAGGACAGGTCTTGGGATCGTTTTACCACAAAGTGGTAAGCCCAGTGGTTCTGAATAAAGGTCTTTTCCATCATAGAACTGGACATATGAGCCAGCGTTGCAGGGATCACTGTGGGTTCCTGGGGATCTTGTGGTTTCCTGAGAGGATGAAGCATGTGCACCACCATCTACTCCTGGTAGAGGCGTCTGAATATTGGACATACGCAAAAGGCTGTAAACCAAGAAGAAGCGGAACTGGAACTGGACCTTGTCCTTCAGGGCTGCAGCTTGCATGGTTAAACGGCAGTCGGTGTCCATAGACACAAAGTAATACTTTCTGGAGTCACTGTGTGAATTGATGATCATGCCGTCGCCCCTGATGGTCTGGCCACAGAAGTCCACCATACTGACTGCAGAGACAACGAGGAATACCGCACAGTTAGTCAAGATTTACAGTTATAAACAATATAAAGACCTGATGGACGTGGAGTTTGTGGAGTCGCCCTGAGCCTACAAATAGAGAATGTGCCCATACAATCTGGGGAAAAGTCCAAAGTAGGACACTATTAGCCGCACACATCGTGGCAATTTTTTTTGCACTAAGCTACGCCTATGACTCCGCCCAACCCGGCCCAGTCGCCTTTGTGCCCCACACAGTGGTTATGTCCCCCCTTAGTGCCCCCACCACAGTACCTTCATTTTTGCTTTAAAGAATAAACTTTTTTCCCCCAAAAGTGGGGGGAAATTGCAGTGTGTCTTGTAAAGCAAATACTGAAGAGCGCTTTCATTATGGAAGCACTCATTAGTATGTAGGAGGCGCAGAGACAGGTGCGTGTAGTGCTGCTAATGCTGGCTGTACTCACCGCCCCCTGGTCTTCTTCCAGACGCCACGCTGCACTGTATCCTGATTGCATACAGCTTCTATGATCTGATGCTGTGCAAAGGGGGTCGGCAGATGACCAGGGAGTGGTGAGTGCAGGAAGAGGCGCTGGATCTGCATAGTGAAGGGGCCGTCCAATGCAGGAGAGGTAAGTTCATTTATTTATTTTATGTCTGATCTGAGGTCTGATGAGGATTGGGGGTCTGATCTGAGGTCTGATAAAGTTTGGGGGTACGATACAGATTGGGGGTCTGAGCTGAAGTCTGATAAAGATTGGGGGTCCGATCTGAGGTCTAACAAAGATTGGTAGTCTGATTTGAGGTATGATAAAGTTTGGGGGTCTGATGAATATTTTCCTTCTCTAAAACCTAGGTGTCTTATAAAACAAATAATACGGTAATTAGAGTCCCTTAGTGCCTCCACATGGTAGTGATGCCTTCTTCACTTTTTTGGTAGAGTTTTTATGTTAATACATTTTTTTATGCAACACAGCAAGGGTTAACAGCAAAATAAACCTCAATATATATTACTCTGATTCTGCAGTTTACAGAAATACCCCATATGTGGCGGTAAACTGCCCTATGGGAACGTGGCAGTGGTCAGAAGGAACTGAACAGTGGCTGCACAACAATTCACATGCAAACAATAGAACTGAGAAATGGGGGTCATTTAAACTTAATGTGGTATTATACCTACTAGAAATGAAAAAAATAGAAGCTCTTTGCGCGCATTTTTGATCAAACGTGTGTCAGGCCCATCTACCAGGCGTCAAGGTGGCTTCCCCAGATGGGTTCCTAACACTAACAGAACTGCCCCTCTTGGACTTACCTAAGCCTACATTATTCAGAGTGATGTAGGAACCAGCTACATTTGTACTCTGCTCAGAGACACCTAGTAGATGGGCCCGACACACGTTTGATTAAAAATGTGCGCAAAGAGCTTCTAGTTTTTCATTTCTAGTAGGTATAATACCACATTAATTTTGAATGACCCCCATTTCTCAGTTCTATAGTTTGCATGTGAAATGTTGTGCCGCCATAGTTCTCTATATGCTTGCTTGATGGATATGCACCTGTGACCATGATTGCGTTAGTCTAAATTTTCTTGTAGTGGTCAGAAGGAAAGGAAGCACCATATGGATTTTGGAGGTAGATTTTGCTAGAATGGTTTTTAGGCGCCATTTTGTATTTGAAGAAACCCTGACGTACCCCTACAGTGGAAACCCTGAAAAAATGACCCCATTTTGGAAACTACACCCCTTAAAGAATATATTAAGGGGGTACTGAGCACTTTGACCCCCTAAGCATTTTACGGAATTTAGAAACACTTGGCTGTAAAAATTGAAAGTTTAATTTCTTCCAATAAAATGTTGCTTTAGCCCCAAATTTTTCATTTTCACAAGGGGTAACAGGAGAAAAAGCACCCCATAATTTGTTACCCATTTTCTCCTGAATATTTTTTTAGTTTTACACAGTGAAAGTATTTTTGAACAGAATAAAATCTTGTTTTTGTGTTGCCATTTTCTGAGAGCCATATTATTATAATTTTTTTTGGGCGATTGTCTTAGGTAGGGTCTCATTTTTTGCGAGATGAGATGACAGTTTGATTGGTACCATTTTGGGCTAAATACATCTTTTTGATCGCTTGGTATTACACTTTTTGTGAGGCAAGGTGACCAGAAAATGGATGTTTTGGCACTGTTTTTATTTATTTAATTTTTTTACAGCGTTCACCTGACGGGGTGGATCATGTGATATTTTTATAGAGCCGGACTATACAGACGCGGCGATACCTAAGGCTACTTTCACACTAGCGTTCGGGGCTCCGCTTGTGAGTTCCGTTTGAAGGGGCTCACAAGCGGCCCCGAACGCATCCGTCCAGCACTAATGCATTCTGAGTGGACGCGGATCCGCTCAGAATGCATCAGTCTGGCAGCGTTTGGCCTCTGCTTCGCTCAGCAGGCGGACACCTGAACACTGCTTGCAGCGTTCGGGTGTCCGCCTGGCCGTGCGGAGCCAAACGGATTCGTCCAGACTTACAATGTAAGTCAATGGGGACGGATCCGTTTGAAGTTGACACCATATGGCTCAATTTCAAACGGATCCGTCCCCATTGACTTTCAATGTAAAGTCTGGACGGATCCGTCTGAGCAACTTTCACACTTAGAATTTTTTCTGAAATATAATGCAGACGGATCCGTTCTGAACGGATCCCATCGTCTGCATTATAGGAGCGGATCCATCTGTGCAGACACCAGACGGATCCGCTCCGAACGCAAGTGTGAAAGTAGCCTAATACGTATACTTTTCTCTTTTTTTTACATTTTTTTTTTTAACTTTATTTTGGGAAAAGGATGCTTTATTTTTTTTTTACTTGAAACTTTAAATTTTTTGTTGTAAAACTTTCTTTTTATTACTTCTTTTTTAACTTTATTTTTTGTCCCACTCTGGGACTTCAGCTTTTGGGGGTCTGATCCCCTTTACAATGCATTACAATACTTCTGTATTGTAATGCATTGGCTGTAAGTGTGTGACTAGCCAAGCCATCAGGTCCCCCATGCCGACAGCAGGGCTCCAGCTACATAGTGACTGCTGGACCCCTGCAGCTGATCAGGAGGGCGCAGCTCCTGTGCCCGCCCGATCAGAGCACCATAGCTGTACGGCCGTGGGATTTGTGACCCTGTTCCCAGTGCCGTATATGTATCCTACGGCCCTACACCCTGCCCTTGGCTCTTCCCTGAGTGAGTTTAGTTCTTGTAGCTGAAGGTAAGCAGACCCGGATGTAGCTGTAACAGCTTTGATGGGCTAAGAGAAGAGGGTTTGTGCATGGAAATAGCCTGTGAAGGTAATGCTCGTGTATGGCTCCTGGACTCCACAGCCCTCGGCTACAGGCTCCCATTCATACTATTGGGCAGATTTTGGGTTTCTGTCTCAGGGTATGGCACAGATTTGTATACAGAAACTCTACCTGAAATTCACACCAAAATCATATTAAAAACTGTACAAAAAAATTTGCATTACTTATCGCTTTTTGGGTGTGGTTTTTGTGCATTTTTTTTTTCTGTGTATTTTAACAACCTCTATAAAAACTATAAATATACATGCAAAAGGTGCAGAAATGCACAAATAATTGACATGCTATGGTTTTTAAAATCCACAAGGCAGGTCAATTTCCACACAGAACAGATTTGTCAAATCTTATTCACTTTGCTGGTACTGTTTTACGCTGTGGACTTTACGTATGAAGTTCCGCGCAGAAAGATTTGCATAACACGTGTGTAAGACATGTTTTGTCAGTTTTGCTCTCCTTGGCTCAATTAGGAGGTTAAGTATTGATATATTTGAAAGTGCTTCAGGGAGCTCCTGAGATGAGTCCTATTTGCCAGCCCAGTGGCATAACTAGCACATTTTTGACAAGGCCCCTCTCTTCTCCTCCTACGGGCACCTCCACTCTTCGTGCAGCGCTGTGTCTAGGCACACACTACACTGTGTCCTGACGCAGCACAGCATCAGGTCATAGTGCGCTCCTGCGCACAATACGTCCCGCCTGGAAGCTGTGTGTTGCCAGCTCAGGCATCCGGAGAAGAAGACCAGGGAGAGGTGAGTAGTACCAGTGCTAGGACTAGGAACACCATACTCACCTCTACGTGGGCCCTAAAAATAAATCTATTTGTCCGCAACGGAACAGCTGGCCCCTAATAGAACAGTCCTATCCTTGTCTGTAATGCAGACAATAATAGGACATGTTCTATTCTTTTGCGGAACGGACATACGGAAACGGAATGCACGCAGAGTCATTTCCGTTTTTTTGTGGACCCATTGAAGTGAATGGTGCCACAATCTGTGCCACTCTCTCCCTGATCTACTCACTCTAACCAATGGCAGGTATGATCTTTAAGGCAGGTGGCACCCGCAGGAAGCCATCTTTATTGGTCTCGGCGGCTGTGAATGAAGATTTACAGCCCCCAGGCTTTTATTGCCTCTGTCTCCAGGCAGCTGCAGCCCCTGGAATCTCCCCCGGCTCTGTGAGAACCAGCTTGTTTTCTGGGGAGAAGAATGGCCTGAGTCTGACAATAATGAGATGTAACTTCTGACTTGCACAATGGAAACGATGAGCTAGACACGTGAAAGGAGAAGAAACTTATTGGGACGGATATGGCAAAAATAGACGCTAAAATAGCAGGTGGCAGCGGAACAACACTACACCGGCATCTTGCAGCGGGGGGGCAAGAGTCATATTTAAAGGGGGAGGTATCCCATTCCTGAAAATGCCATTGCTCAGACTAAAGTGTATAATAATAAGACTGCACCCCATGATATAACGCTCCAGGATAGCACATATTAACTAAGATAGGGCATTTTACAGATCGGTCCTATTTCTAACCGGGCAGTGCAGCCAAGATGAAAGCTGCTTACCAGACACTGCAAGGGCAGAATCAGCAGTTTACAGCATCTGATCTAGATGGGAAGCTACCAATCCGCAAAACACGGATGGCGGATCCGCAAAACACGGATGACATCTGTGGCGTTCCGCACAGACAGCCTTTAATATAACTGCCTATCCCTGTTCGCAAAGAGCGGACAAGAATAGGACAATAGGGCCACGGAAAGGAGCAACGGATGCGGAAAGCACACGGAGCGCTGTCCGCATCTTTTGCGGCCCCATTGAAATTTTCATTTGTATGACCAGACACAAAACCACAGCTTGCAGTGTCTGGCCACAAGACTGCATGCTGGGACGGAAGACGTCCTGATGTATCCGGAATGGATCTAAGTCCATTCAGAATGCATGAGGGCTAAATGGAAAGGTTTTTTTCCGGTACTGAGATCCTCTGCTGGATCTCAATACCCCAAAAAAACAACAGCCTTAGGGCTCCTGCACACAACCGTATGGCTTTTTCAGTGTTTTGCGGGCCGTTTTTAACGGATCAGTTTTTCAATTTTTTGTTTCAGTAGTGTTTCTGGTTCCGTTTTTCCGTATGGCATATACAATATACAGTAATTACATAGAAAAAATTGGGTTGGGCATAAAATTTCCAATAGATAGTTCCGCAAAAACGGAACGGATACGGAGTACATTCTGTATGTGTTCCATTTTTTTCGCGGACCCATTGACTTGAATGGAGCCACGGAACATGATTTGCGGGCAATAATAGGACATGTTCTATCTTTGAACGGAACGGAAAAAACGTTATTACGGAAACGGAATGCATACGGAGACACTTCAGTTTTTTTTGCTGACCCATTGAAATGAATGGTTCATTATTAGGCCTCTTGGACACAATCGTTTGGCTTTTTCAGTATTTTGCAGTCCACAAAAAATACGGATGACGTCTGTGTGCATTCTGATTTTTGCGGAATGGAACAGCTGGCCCCTGATAGAACAGTACTATCATTGTCCGTTATGCGGACAATAATAGGACATGTTCTATCTTTGAACAGAAAAACGGAATAACGGAAATGGAAGGCATACAGAGTACCTTCTGTTTTTTTGGAGGATCCATTGAAATGAATGGTTCCGTATACAGTCCGTATACGGAACGCAAAAAACGGAAAGGAAACGGAAAAAAGAACGTTTGTGTGCAAGAGGCCTAAGTAATGCATATTGAACTAAAAAAAACGGCCAGTATACTGAACGCAATAAACGTTTGTGTGCATGAGCACTTAGGGCTCGTTTACATGAACGTTTTTTGCGTACCGTATATGGACCGTTTTTTGAGTTCCATATACGGTCCGTATATGGAACCATTCATTTCAATGGTTTCGGGGAAAAAAAACCTGAATGTACTCCGTATGCATTCCGTTTCTGTTCAAAGATAGAACATGTCCTATTATTGCCCGAAAATCGCGTTCCGTGGCTCCATTCAAGTCAATTGGTCCTAAAAAAAAAAACGGAACACATACGGAATGTACTCTGTATATCTTCCGTATCCGTTCCGTTTTTACAGAACCATCTATTAAAAATCTTTTGCCCAGCCCAATTTTTTCTATATAGTTACTGTATACTGTATATGCCATATGGAAAAACGGAATGGAAATACGGAATCGAACTGGAAACACTACTGAAACAAAAAAAAATCCTTCTATCTTCATTCAGCAGGACCTGCGCGGACGTCACCGCGCTCACCACATGGTGAGTGCGATTACGTCAAAGGTCCTTTTGCAGGTCCTGAAAGGTCCTATGGGGCCTGAGTAGTAGCAAGCTGTGATTTTCACGCAACGCACAAGTGATGCGTGAAAATCACCGCTCATGTGCACAGTCCCATAGAAATGAATAGGTCCGGATTCAGTGCGGGTGCAATGCGTTCACCTCACACATTGCACCAGCGCGGAAAAATCTCCCATTTGAAAGGGGCCTAAGGCTACCTTCACATATGCACTTGGCGCGGATCCATTGCCAAAAAGGATCCATCTTAAACACCATTAAAAGTCAATAGGGGGGATCCGTTTTGCATTGCGTCAGTGAGAAAACGGATCAGTCCCCATTGACTTACATTGTGTGTCAGGATGGATCCGTTTGCCTCCGCATCGTCAGGCGGACACCAAAACACTGCAAGAGCGGAATGCAGACTGAACGGAGCCAAACTGATGCATTCTGAGCGGTTCCTTTTCCATTCAGAAAAACTGATCCGTTTTAGGTCACTTGTGAGAGCCCTTAACAGATCTCCCAAGCGGACCCAGAAACGGCAGTGTGAAAGTAGCCTAAGGGGTATAAAGTAGCTGTCTCCGAACATGTCTGTTTCAGTAGCTACTTACATTCCCCATGTAATAACAGTTCCAGAGATTGTGTTCACATAAGGGCTCATGCACACGACCGTTGTATATTTGCGGTGAGTTTTTAATGGATCCGTTGTTCCATATCTGAGGTGTTTTGTTTTCTGTTTTGTGGCCGCATCTGTTCCATTATGCCACAAAACATATCCGTATGGTTTCCGTATGCGATCCGTTTTTTGCGGATCGCAAACGGAAACAGTAAAGTGGGCAAAGTGGGGATGGATCCGCAAAATACGGATGTGTTCCGTATGCATTCCGTATTTTTTTGTGGACCCATTGATTTTAATGGAGCCACAGACCGTGATTTGCGGACAATAAAAGGACATGCACTACTTTTTTGGGGAACGGCCAAGCCGACATACGGAAACGGGATGCAAACTGAGTCATTTCCGTTGTTTTTGCAGACCCATTTGGCAATTTGTTCATAAACTTCTAGTAGGAATAATACAGGAATAGCACAGCATCGAGTTCTAAGATTAGATGCTGAAGAATTCTCAGGTCATGGTGAACACAATTACTGGTTATATACTACAGCAGAGGTGTCACAAGTAGTGACAGGTCCTCTATGAAGTCCAGTTTACATGACAGATATTGGAAGCACTCTGAAATAAATTAGAGCGGAATCGATGTGGATTATCTGCACAGTTTTGGACCAATTTTTGGCACGTTTTTTTTTTCCAGCTTGCATCGATTCTGCTGCAAGATGAAAAAAAAAGCAAGTTGAAATAAATGGGAGGCTTTTTAGAGGCGTCAAGAAATACCCACACGCTGTAAAAGAAAAAAAAATAATTTTTTTAAATCTGCTGCATTTTTAAGTTAAATTTGAATGGATATTTAATATAGATTTGCAGTGGATTTCACCCTTTGCAATTCATAGAGAAAATCTGTATGAAAAAGACTCGGTGGTGGAAATTCTGCCCCATGAATATTTATTCTTAGGGCTCATGCACATGACCGTATGGCTTTTTCAGTGTTTTGTGGTCCGTTTTTTACGGATCCGTTGCTCCGTTTTTTGTTTCCGTTGTGGTTCAGTTTCCTTTCCGTTTTTCCGTATATGTCATATACAGTATACAGTAATTACATAGAAAAAATTGGGCTGGGCATAACATTTTCAATAGATGGTTCCGCAAAAACTGAACAGATACGGAAGACATGCGGTTGCATTTCCGTATGTGTTCCGTTTTTTTTGCTGACCCATTGACTTGAATGGAGCCAAGCACCGTACTTTTTACGGTACGGAAATACTGAAAAGGAATGCACACGGCGACACTTCCGTTTTTTTTTGCTGAACCATTGAAATGAATGGTTCAGTATATGTACCACATCCTGCACACAATGTGGAATTATGTGGAAAAATCGCAGTGTAGTACAGAACCAGCAATGTGTATGCGAATAAACAAATCTCATGTACCCTTTTATTTACAATTTATGGATTTCCAAATCCGCAACATGTCAATTATCTTTGTGTTTAACCATTTTTTTAAATGAAGGGTGAGATCTGCAGCAAAACCGCATCTAATACGCACCAAAAATGTGCGGGTTTTAATGCAGTTTGGGTGTGGAAACTCCCAGAAATCCGCGGATCTTCTGCACAACCAACCGCTCCAGTGTGCAGAACCTTTAGGGCTCTTTCACACGGGCTTTATGTTTTTTGCCCGGATAAGATGCGGTTGCATTGCGGGAAAATGCACGATTTTTCTGCGCAAGTGCAAAACATTGTAATGCGGCATGTTTGGTACCTAAACCCGAACCTGGACTTCTTCACAGAAGTTCGGGTCTGGGTTAGGTGTTGTGTAGATTTTAATTTTTTCCCTTATAACATAGTTATAAGGGAAAATAATAGCATTCTTAATACAGAATGCATAGTACAATAGCGCTGGAGGGGTTAAAAGAAAATAAAAAATAATTTAACTCACCTTAATCCACTTGTTCGCGTAGCCCGGCATCTCTTCTGTCTTCTTCTTTGAGGAATAGGACCTTTGATGACGTCACTGCGCTCATCACATGGCCCATCACATGATCTTTTACCATGGTGATGGATCATGTGACGGACCATGTGATGAGCGCAGTGTGACATCACCACAGGTCCTTTTCCTGTGCACAGCAAAAGTGAAGACAGAAGAGATGCCGGGATGCGCGAACAAGTGGATTAAGGTGAGTTAAATTATTTTTTATTTTCTTTTAACCCCTCCAGCCCTATTGTACTATGCATTCTGTATTAAGAATGCTATTATTTTCCCTTATAACCATGCCATTCCCGCAATGGACTCGCTCGTGTGAAACAGCCCTTAGGCCCCTTTCACACGGGCGTTGCAGGAAAATGGTGTTGTGTGGTCCGTCACATGATCTTTTACCATGGTGATTGATCATGTGATGACCGGAGTGACGTCACCACAGGTCCTTTTCCTGCACACAGCAAAGAAGAAGACAGAAGAGAAGCCGAGCTGCGCGAGCAAGTGGATTAAGATGAATTAAGAAAAAAAATTTAACCCTTCCAGCCCTATTGTACTATGCATTCGGTATTCAGAATGCTATTATTTTCCCTTATAACCATGTTATAAGGGAAAATAATAATGATCGGGTCTCCATCCCGATCGTCTCCTAGCAACCATGCGTGAAAATCACACCGCATCCGCACTTGCTTGCGATTTTCACGCAACCCCATTCATTTCTATGGGGCCTGCGTTACGTGAAAAACGCACAAAGAGGAGCATGCTGCGATTTTTATGCAACGCACAAGTGATGCGTGAAAATCACCGCTCATGTGCACAGCCCCATAGAAGTGAATGGGTCAGGATTCAGTGCGGGTGCAATGCGTTCAACTCACGCATCGCATCCGCGCGGAATACTCGCCCGTGTGAAAGGGGCCTTACAGGTCTCAACCAGCCATTTTTCCCCAGTCCAAAGGAGGACAATTTATGCAAATGAAGCGTGCGAGTGTGTCCAGGGCGGCAAATCAAACACTTGAGACAAACAGGACTGATGGATCCAAGAGGTATAAATCATTGAAGGCAAATACGAGGAGGCGGCCTCAGAGTAAATACTGTTTATCTGACCTCTCCTCCCACATATAAAACTTTATCTGTCAGCCGCAGGCACCGCCATATAAGCCATCAAGGAACCAAAAGGCTTGACGAGTGGCTTTATGAGGTAAATGAGGGAGAAGTGTGCTTGGTCCAGATAGCATGGATCCCGACAACAATACGGCTAAAGAGTGCTGTAAATCAGGCTTGTATCAGACGTTCTGCAGTTCCGTGGGCTATGCGTCATGGCTTCATATTTGTCGGTGGATAGAAGAAAGCAGCGCTACGCTATACTGACCATCGCAACCCATCAGGAACCAGATAGGAACACAAGTGGGAACAGGGACCCATAGACTTAGTGCTTCGATTGTTCGACATTTTCTTGCTTACCTCATAAAGTGTTAACTTAAATAATCCCCTGTGAGCTGAACACAGCAGCAGCACACATCTCTCTCCTGTTTGTTACAATGGATTAGTGCAGGTAAAATTTAACTAATGGCGAGTCCGCGTCACAGAAGAACAGAAAAATGAAGAGAAACGGATTCCGTATTTTAAGCATCTTTTATGCTCATTCACACATCAGTGTGCGTGTGCTATACATGTTCTCCACGGACAGCACACGTACCCATTCATTTTAATGTTTGTATTCACACATGTTTTTTATCACGGATGCATGCTCTATTTTGTTTACGGATCTATCACGCCCCTTATAGTCTAGGGGTACGTGAAAACCATGGATGCAACACAGATGCCATCAGCTGTGCAGTGTGAGTGAAACACGGATGACACACGGACCACATACAGATCTATCACGGACATCTTTACGGACAACCTTCTCACAGATTTAAGCACGGATGTGTGAGTGAGACTTTATGCATATGCATTTCCGTCTGAGATCCGTTATTTTAGATGGAAAAAAAAAAATCTTGCGTCCACGACAGATCAGAAGAACGGAAAAATAAACGGTGATGTGAATTCGCCCTTAGGCTACATTCACACGTCAGTATTTTTCTATATCCCGAATTTCGGTCCATTTTTTGCAGAGCCGTTGTTCCTGAAAATGTTTCTGTATGTCATCCGTTTTTTGCGGATCCGCAAAAAACGGAAACATGTATAAATTTCACAAAGCAAATAAAGTTGTTTGGATTTCTTTGAAAAAAAATTGAAAAAAAAAGTGAATAAGTGATTTAATTTCCAGGAACGGATTCCGCATAAAACGGATGACATACGTAATGACATACGAATGTCATCCATTTTTTGCGGACCCATTGACTTTGTATTGTACCAGGATCCGATTTTTGCGGAAAAGAATAGGACAAGTTTTATATTTAATCGGACATGCGGAACGGAACAACGGAAACGGACAGCACACATTGTGTTGTCCGATTTTTTCCAGGACCCATTGAAAATGAATGGGTCCAGAACTGGTCCTGATCTGTTCCGCAAAAAACGGAACAGATCGGGAAAGAAACAACGGACGTGTGAATGGACCCTTAGTTGTAAATCTGTGTCGCTATACCAAGTAGTTCACTCTCCCTCTGTCTGACATATTGTCTTGTGCAGGGACCCCTCAGAGACCGCACATGCTCTTATGCCGACCCTCAGAAATGTAGCGGATCCACATGAGGATTAGCCCTATTGTTGTCAACGGGGTCAATCCTCACATTTCATGTAATTTATTTTCACTGTGGATGGGATGGCAGAACCCCATTAAAATGCATGGGGCACAGATTGTAATTCCACTGCGCGAACGGAACCTGTCAGTAGGTTCTTGCACACTAAACCACCGCACACTGTGGTTCATCTACGCAGTGTTCACGCGCTGGATGCCGCTGTGTATTTAACCTCTGACAAACAGGTCATGCAGTGAATACAATAAGTCTGAGGGCCCTGATAACCCTTTATTACACAGCTGCATCATGCTCACCATCATGTAACACTTCTACACTTATGGGCCCTAAGGTGTCACACACATATAAAAGCTGTTTGTGTGGTATTCTCCGCTAAAAGCAATGCTTTCATAATCAGCATCCAAAGGACAACGTCACAAATGTCATATAAAGCTATTATTTTACCGGTCAATTTCTACACAATTCTGCTGTGATTGTTGTACGGCTACTTCTGAAGAACACGGTGCAGACACCAAAGTTCACAAGCAACCGTTTACAATGCTGTTACTGACGGCATCTGTAGAGGATCCCATATGAATTCTAGTGCAGACTATGAAACGCGTGAGTACCATATAAAATATTAAATAAACCACATAGGCCAGAACCCTTAACAAGCTAAGCCTCCGAGTTACTAAACATCCCCCTGCCATACTGTTTATATAGGGTCGCAAATAATAGGGCTATAGAAGGTGACATGGTGGAGAGAGTTCCTGGTTACCTGTTTCTAGGAGGTAGACTGGAGGTATAATCATCAGTAAAAATAATGGCGGCAGCAGCTGGTGCGTCCTCATCCTGTCATACCGGTCCGGACCTGCACTTGGCGAGTAATAGCTGCGAGGCTCTCTCGCAGTCCCAGACAGTTACTTGAGTGAAGTTTTTTCCTCCTTTTGCTACAATTACCCCCTCACAGTCGCTTTTGTCCTGAAGTCTCAGCCTCTTTGTTCTTTGAATTTGTGTCTTTTCGTATCCATGACGACTATGATAGTTTGATGGAGAAGGGGGTGAGAGGGCTGTGATGGTCAACGGCCTGCCCTATTCATCCGCTCGTGTTTTATCATTTATCGCACAACATGGTTATGAACAATCCCTTCCTGGCAAGAATATAACTACTATAATCCTGCCTCCCATATACAAGAATAGAACTATTATAATACTGCTGTGTACAAGAATATTCCTACTATAATACTGCTCCTATTTACTTCAAATTGTTTTTTATTGTTTCATAGAAATATGAAAAATACACTGAAAGTCAATAAAAGATTAGCACTGACAAGGTCTTGGACATATCAGCATGCTTAAATAACAGCCAATACAATAGGTATTACTATAATATATATTACTATAATATAATACTGCCTCCTATGTAGTAGAATATAACTACTATAATACTGCATCCCATGTACAAGAATACAACTACTATAATACTGCTCCTATGTACAAGATTCTAACTACTATAATACTGCCTCCTATGTACAAGAATATAACTGCTAAAATACTGCTCCTATGTACAAGAATATAACTACTATAATACTGCTCCTATGTACAAGAATATACCTACTATAATACTGCTCCTATGTACAAGAATATAACTACTATAATACTGCTCCTATGTACAAGAATATAACTACTATAATACTGCCCTTATGTACAAGATTCTAACTACTATAATACTGCCTCCTATGTACAAGAATATAACTGCTAAAATACTGCTCCTATGTACAAGAATATAACTACTATAATACTGCTCCTATGTATAAGAATATAACTACTATAATACTGCCTCCTATGTACAAGAATATAACTACTATAATACTGCTCCTATGTACAAGAATATAACTACTATAAGGCCTCTTTCACACAGGCGTCATTTTTTTTGCCCGGATAAGAGCCGGGTGCGTTGCGGGAAAATGCGCGATTTTTTCTGCGCAAGTGCAAAACATTGTCATGCGTTGCACTCGCGTGAGTGAGAAAAATCGCGCATGTTTGGTACCCAAACCCGAACTTCTTCATAGAAGTTCGGGCTTGGGATTGATGTTCTGAAGATTGTATTATTTTCCCTTATAACATGGTTATAAGGGAAAATAATAGCATTCTGAATACAGAATGCATAGTAAACCAGCGCTAGAGGGGTTAAAAAAAAAAAATAATTTAACTCACCTTAGTCCACTTGCTCGCGAAGCTGGCATCTCCTTGTGTCTCCGCTGCTGATGAACAGGACCTGGGGTGAGCTGCTCCATTAAATACAGGTTAAGGACCTTCGATGACGTCACTCCGGTCATCACATGGTACGTCACATGATCTTTTACCATGGTGATTCACCATGGTAAAAGACCATGTGATGACCAGTGACGTCATCAAAGGTCCTTAAGCTCTATTTAATGGAGCAGCTCACCCCAGGTCCTGTTCATCAGCAGCGGAGACACAAGGAGATGCCAGCTTCGCGAGCAAGTGGACTAAGGTGAGTTAAATTTTTTATTTTTATTTTTTAACCCCTCTAGCGCTGGTTTACTATGCATTCTGTATTCAGAATGCTATTATTTTCCCTTATAACCATGTTATAAGGGAAAATAATAATGATCGGGTCTCCATCCCGATGGTCTCCTAGCAACCATGCGTGCAAATCGCACGGCATCCGTACTTGCTTGCGGATGCCATCCGATTTTCACGCACCCCATTCACTTCTATGGGGCCTGCGTCACGTCAAAATCGGAAAATATAGAGCATGCTGCGATTTCAACTGAACGCACAAGTGATGCGTTAAAAACAACGCTCATGTGCACAGCCCCATAGAAATGAATGGGTCAGGATTTAGTGCGGGTGCCATACATTCGTCGCACGGATCGCACCCGCACGGAAAAGTCGCCCGTGTGAAAGGGGCCTAATACTGCCTCCAATGTACAAGAATATAACTACTATAATATTGTCCCTATGTACAAGAATATAACTACTATAATACTGCTCCTATGTACAAGAATATAACTACTATAATACTGCTCCTATGTACAAGAATATAACTACTATAATACTGCTCCTATGTACAAGAATATAACTACTATAATACGGCTCCTATGTACAAGAATATAACTACTATAATACTGCCTCCAATGTACAAGAATATAACTACTATAATATTGTCCCTATGTACAAGACTATAACTACTATAATACTGCTCCTATTTCCAAGAATATAACTACTATAATACTTCTCCTATGTACAAGAATATATCTACCATAATACTGCCATCTATATACAAGAATATAACTACTATAATACTGCCTCCTATGTACAAGAATATAACTACTATAATACTGCTCTTATGTACAGGAATAACAAAAATGTTTTTATTTGAAATTTTCATTTTCTGTAGTCTGTAAGCAGGACAGCCACAAATGGGTTAAAGCCCCATATATACAACAAGACAGTGACAGGTCACGAAGCAGTAATGATCAATCAATTAATTAACTAAGCACCAATGGCCCCTATAAAGGTGAGCAGGAGGAAGGAGCCAGTATATGTTTATTAAGAAATATTGAATTTATTAAAGGAAGGGAAAGTTGTGCTGCCTACAGATTACAGGAAATGAAAATTTCAGGTCAATACATTTTCAATTGCCAGGACATCCAACGGCAACACAGTCACGAATCGGACGTACAAAGAAAGTGGGTGGGACAGAAGACTACATATGAATATTATATGGTAAAAGTTGAGGCCTATACAGTGAGAATGTTGAGCCTGTAATATTCATCAGGGGTGAAGATGTTAACCTTGCAACCGCGTTTCAAATTTGTTTCAGTGGTATGTCCCCAGTTCAGCCCAGGACATTGCAGTTGACTAGGTAGCACTTCTCAATGCAACCACTATGGTAAATAGAGGCCTATGTCGTGAGAATGTCCAACCGTAATTCCTCATCAAGAGTAAGGAGGTTGACCATGCGGCAGCATTGCAGATTTGTTTCAGTGGTATGTGCCCCAATTTATCCCAGGTCATGGCAGTCAAGTGACTGATGAAACCGGTACCACTTCATAATAGATCGCTTGATTCACCGAGCTATTGCCATTACTTGCTCTCTGGCCCTTATTGGGTCCTTGATGCTGAAGAAACAGGACTTCAGAGTTTCTGAAGGTATCTGTCCTTTGGATATACACTACTCACAAAAAACTTAAAAAGTTCACACTACAGTGATATTATATGACAAAAGTAGGGTGTTAAAGTAGAAGAAGCAATGGTGATTTCCTCATCTCAAGTTATTGAAACACAAGCCAACAGTGGTGGGTATACACCCACAAAAAAATGTCAATGTCTTAATAACTTATCACTTGACCATGAGCATCAATTACAGCTTGACAATGACAACTCATGCTGTTCACAAGTCGACTTATAGTCAACTAAGGCATGGAATCCCACTCTTCCTGAAGGACGGCCCTCAGGTCATTGAGGTTCTGGAGTAAAGAGTTACGAGCCTCTACATGGCGACTCAGCTGATCCCATAGGCTTTCTGTGAGATTCAGGTCTGGAGAAAGTGCAGACCACTCCATTTGAGGTACCCCAGTCTTCAGCAGCTGTTCCCTAATGAAGCGACCTCAATGAGCTGGCGCATTGTTGTCCATGAAGAGGAGATTAGGCCTGTGTTGTTCATGCAGAGGCACAATGACTGTATTAATGATGTTACTAGTATTGGCTTGTCACTGTACCATTCATAAAGTGTAGGGCAGTTTTGTATTGACTAGACACACCTACACACCCTGTAACACCACCACCACCAAAGGCTCGTCTGGTGACAACAGCGGCTGATGCATAGCTCTCCCCTTGAAATCTACAATAACGTTGGCGGCCATCATTTCTGCTCAGCATGAATTTTCATCTGTGACCAGCACTGAGGCGCACTGGTCCCTCGTCCAGCGTAGATGCTCCCTGGCCCATGCAAGACTATGATGCATGTGCCTGATGGTGTGGTCATTTACTCTTGAGGCTGTCTAGCATGCAGACCATGCTGATGTAAAAGGTTTCAAATGGTCTGACATGACACTTGGGTGCTTCTCAGCTTCCTTAAATGTGCCTAGAGTTGTGTGGCATTCATCATCCGATTCAGCAGGGCATTGTTCATAATGAAGGAAGCAATCATCAGTGTGGGATGTGGCTAAAAAACGTCCACTTCTATCCCTTTCTGTGACTCTTCCAGTTTCTCTGTTGCAACCTGCTGATGACACTCTAAGCTCAGTGGCCACTTTGCATCCGAGAACATCCTGCTTGAAGTCTCGCAATGGTGTGGTACTGTTGATCAATTGTTAGGTGTCGTCTTGGTCTTATGGTGTCAAAGTGTGAACAGCATGATGAGGAGGACTGTTTAGATACCAATTCTAATTTAACCAGGAAATTTATTGGGGCGATTTATGGATCAAACACCTGTTGTGAAGTTGTTGTTAAGCTTCTTGTTAGAGAACAGCAAGTTGTGCAAAAAGTACAGAAACACTGAACAGTTGGACATATGCATTAAAAAGTTTACAGAAGGTCACATTACGTTTACCTATAAAGGTTAGAGTTCATTTTAGGTTCATCCTGAATGTTGTCATACGTTTTGTAGAGATGACAAATATGAAGACCATCTTGAAAATCATGAACCTAAGAAAAGAATCCTCCAATGTTTTAAACTGATGCTTAGACAATCACCAAAAGGTGCAGGCAATGAAATGCTAGACTGAGATTCTTTAAGGTTCTGACAGTAAACCCTGACAAGATGGTGGTTAGAAACATTGCTTTGATGGTGGTAAATTGCTCCATGTGTTGTTTATTATGTATTCCACAAAATGTGATAGGCTTTCAGGCAGCTAGCATAGTATTAACAATCTCAGTTTAAATCCCAAATATAACAGGATATCCTTGTCAGCCTCTACACTGAGATGCAACTTGTTTGGATGAAGAAGACACCCCTTCTCAAGGGGAAGGTCCAGAATGCCTGGCAGACTCCAGTAACTGTCTTTCGAGAGTGACCACAGAACTAGGAACCAGGCCATGCAAGACCAATATGGGAACCAGGCCACTATGGGAGAAAGAGTGACTTCTGTCTGCTCCTCCAGATTCTTCCTGAGCATTCTTGGTAACATAAATACAACTCCCTGTTCATCAACAGACCGCCTGACACTACAGGGTGAGAGCAATA